>NC_136533.1:11193269-11640918 GCF_910591455.1 Pholis gunnellus | reverse complement strand
ACACCTTGTCTCTTTAGTGCGAGTTAGAGTTTGACCAGTGCGACATGGTCTGTTGTCATGAACACAAGCTGGATCTGCCCCTTTAGTAGGTGTATCAAACTAAGGTGTGGAAGGAGCTTGTTGAGTATACTACCCAATAGTATAGAGTAGGGTGTGGATGTATTGCATGTCATTATGGATGTTCAGTGGAAATTCCATATTTGCACAACAGTGACAAAGCAGAAGATGTATCAACAAAGTATTATTGTAAAGACTTAAGATAAGATTGACATAACCTACTTGCTTATTGCTTATAATGAAACTAAACATTTTCTTAATCATGTTATAATACTCTGGTTTGAAATTAGACTCCCTACAGGATTCAAGATGCACTAACGGCATCAAGTAGAAAAGATTTTATTTCATTTAAATTTATAACAAATCATTCAGGTTTCAATTATTATACATGATCATTTCACTGTTTAGCAAATATCTCTTTAATATCAAGTAAAAAAGTAATACACACTGTTAAGGTGTACACCTAAACAGCCCATCCAGATCTATTTATTTCGCTGTCATGTTCATCTAACTTATCTATTGACTAACTAATTGTAAATTAAACGAATACTCAGAAACATTGTGAAACTGTAGTTCTGTGATGAACTGCAGGTGAGCTCTGCTACAGGATCGGAGACGGCTGAAAGCACGAGCCCATACGCACTTTATCATTACATCTGTTTTTAACAAACAATTCTTCACCTGTCTTAGATCTCCTGATTAAAATGGATGCAGTCAAACCACATTTCTGTTGCCTGACTGGGCTTTTCTAACCTACATATCCTTTCAGCATTTCTTTCATGTCTCTCTGATCAAATGTAAACGGTTTCTGGGGTTTACCCACAAGCGCATGTCTCTTGTCTCCCTCGTGTGTCCTCCTTGTCCTCTCTTTTCACTCAGGCTTAATTGGGCTGGCCTATCTCCAAGTCTTATGTTTGGAAGGACTTTGAGGAAGTAAGGATGACGGGAAAAGAAAAAACCCAACTACAACAAACACGCCTACAAATGTTCCCTTTTAGTGTTTGTTCAGTTCTGTGTAAGGTTATTGTTCTTGTGAATACTGAAATCCTGGCAGCATTTATCATAGAATTCCACCTTTGTTCCTGTACTGGCTTTAAAACTGAAGGCACAAACTAAACCAAAATAAACTTTTGGTTGTATGGAAACAAAGCATTAGCTTTAATATTGTGTTCTCGACCGCGTCAGGTACACACAAGACAGTGTTTTAAAATCTCAGGTCTCAAGTTTAAAATTGTTATGTTTTACAATTAATAAGATTTTTACATGTTACTTGTTTGTATGGAATTTAAGACCATCTTGTGTGCACACAGAGGATTACTCAAATAGTTCCTTACATGTGTTTAGTTAGAAATGTTTAGTTTTCTGTATGATGTTTTTGGGTTAAATGCACCATAATTCAATCATGGTGCAATCACTTTATTCCTTTATTTTACTAGTACTTAATTGTAAGTACTAGTAAAGTAAATTAGTTAAGTAATAAAGTTCCTTGTTGGGTCAGAATCAGCTTTTTTTTGTGGTTTAAACACCTGATGAATGCCAAAAATAAATAGTGAAATATCCTATCAACGGTTCAAATTAATGAAAATAGTCTACCTCATTTATTTGAATTCTACATATTGATTCAGTAAACATGTTATTGAACATGACCAAAGATAGTTTGTTTAAACATGAGGCTTGAAAACATTTTTTTACGGAAGGAGGGAAAAAAAACTGTAACAAAGACGCCTGCAAATGTTCCTCAGTCGCCGTCTCTGAGGAAGCTAGATGACAGTGTTCTTGGCAAGACTTTGAGGAAGACGCATCAATCACAAAAAGCAGAACTTGATCACAAAACACACCTACACACGCACGCACATTTCTTTGGGTGAAATGCAGCTCTATTGTGATTCTGCAGATACATTTTAACATTAGTTACTTTACAGATTCAGAGTAATACAAATAAATATAGTCAACACATTCTGTCACTATCCCGCTGTCAGGGAGGCCAACGTGAAAAGCCTGAAAGAAGTGATACAAAGACAGCTAGTGTTTCATCTATGCTGAACTTTCACCTCCAAAAGCAGGATGAGACTGTCTGCGTGTAGATTTTGGGAGCTACGCTAGATACCTAGGTCAGAGGTTACAGAACAGCAGTGTTTCAGCGACTTACCCACACTGGGAGGGGGCATCGGTTATACTAAGCTGTTTACCATTTTAATACATACACATATGTATTTCTTTCACTGTTTACTCACAAATGCCTCAACTTAGAATGTGCATTATACAGGTACAGGCACTTTGTAGAGTAGAATAAACACAATAACTCATAAAGTAACATACCAAAGCAAAATATCACTAAAAAGCTAAATACATTGACTAAACTATTTTGAATTCACCTGTGTTGATATTGTGAGCATTCGCAATACATTCCTCAGACACTTCAATATCTGGTATGCATATATCTAAAATTGATTGAGACAAGTGCTCTCATCCACATCCTGGTCTGCACCTGTGTCCGGCTCATGGATAAAGCTGTAGCGACGATATACTGATCCACCTCTACTGGTGTACACCACATCCACCTCGTCTCCACTGTCCGGCTCGGGAACACCGTGGGGCATATTGATGCTGGCGCTGCCACTGAGTCTCTCATAGCTTTGGCCCCAGCAAAGCCTCTTCCTGGCATGGGCCTTGACCAAGGCAAACACGGCTAGAGCCAATCCCAGTGCCAGCAGCAGGGCAATAGGAAGGCCAGCTGAGGTGTGCTTCAGAGTTCTGGAAGACATATTCAGGTCCGTTGCCTGATCTTCTCCTGACTTGGGTTGGGGAGCCTCCACACACAGAGCTAGAACAAAAAACTGCCTTTAGTAGATGGTCAAATGAAAACAATTGTGTTTGTTATGATAGGCAGCGTCTCTACCTGAGCGGCTGTCACAAACACAACAATCTGTGTCATTCGCTCCACCCTGACAGCAGTGGGAACAGCGGTTCTCCACAGCATGAAGAGCAGAATCCCGGTGACAAGTCAGACACTGGTCAGGTCTGGGACCAGTGCAATGCCCACAGGAGCTGTCGCATGGCTCACAGGTTTCCTACAAAAGGTATAATTTCAGAAATTATATATTTCCTGGACTGGGCACATCAAAGAAAAACATGGCAGTTGTAGACAGAGCAGTCAGTAATGTGGACTGTTTAGAACAGAGACTGGAAACCAATTGGTACAGATGTGCTTTCTATTGATATCTGAGTTGTAGTATCTGTCTGCACTTAAATGCTCCATATATATATAAAAAAAAAAAAAAAAAAAAAAAAATAGGGCTAAACAACAATTCAAAATTGAATCAAAATTGCAATATGGCCTACTGCAATTTTCTAATTGCAGGAGGCAAAATATTTGTTAAAGGCAAAATGTGTGTGGAAAAAAAAACGATATGGTCATGCTGCAGATATCCTGGCCTACACATCATATTCTACGAAGTACAGAAAACATCTTTGTTTGGCAGATCTATAGTAAGAAGCTGATTGAAAAAATATATATATGTCAAATTGAATCATGTACTTAATTATGATTTAATAATGCATACAAAAGGACATCAGCAGTATCTCATTTATGGATACAACAACCAAAGTACATCCACTAATCCAATGTAGCAGTGCACTGATTAAGTGAGAAATGAATGTGCTCTTTGTGTTATATGAATCAGACGTAGGCATTTATCTTGTGCCTTTAAATATTATGATTATAATAATTATACCTTTTTCGAAAAGTATTGCCCCTCCTCACAGTGTGGATAGCAGACTTTGTCCTTTAAAGTGCTGCCCCAGTCGCACGTCACACATCCGTGAGGCGAGGCATCTGCAGACACATGAAACTTACTTGTGATACAAAAGCGAATAAAGAGAATGTTCAATATTGACAATAGGTGGAGAAGACAGAAATATTTGATCGCTTAAGTATATATAGCTTCATCATCTTTACCTGAGCAGGTCTGACAACTCGTGTGGCACTGTTTGCAGATGTCATTGAACCGGAAGAAGCGGTGTGGGCAGCGCCCAACACACAGCTTGGTGCCTTGCAGCTCCAGAAGAGGAGGTGAACAGGCCCTGCAGGACTCAGGTCCTGGTCCTGTACACAGCTCACAGGACTGGTCACATTTCTCACAATGGGAGCCCTCTCTGTAATACCTGAAGAAATGAATCATCAATAAACAAGTCAGACATGTACTTTGATTTTTTGGATTAAGCCAGACATAATTTAAGATTTAAAAGGTAGTCTACATCTGTGGAATTGAGAATAAAAGTTTCCAGAGGAAGTTGAAGAAATTGCATAGAAATGGAACATACTGGCTCTGTTAGCAGCTTTGCTCATTTCCAGACATGTTCTTTCTTTTGTTGGAACAATTGATTAGGGTTGGGGAGAAAGTCAACAGACCATTTTGTTTCATCGCAAAGTAAATATATTCAAGACAAATATGGAGGCTTAGCTTTTATACCTTGTGGGACAATGGGTAACACAGAGTTGAAGGAGACGCAGGTGTCCTGCAGAGCAAGTGAGGCAATCTTTAGGGGATACTCCCGAGCAGGTGGAACAGGCGTTATCACAAGGCAAACAGAGGCCCAGCTCTGTTCCGTCAGCATCCTGCCTTGTGTCGTATGTACCAGCCGGACACTCACTCACACAAGTGCTGTCTGGAAAATAGCAGACAGACCCAAAGTCCCATACCCAATTTATTAGTACACACTCATACATCCTTTTTACTTCTTTATTTTTCTGTCCTGTTTATCTGGACACTTTTTAGCACCTAACTAGTCACTTTAAAAAAAAAAATCAGTTCCTCTGCTGATTTCTGTTTATTTTACACCCGAAACCCCTTCAGTATGCAGTTAAAAATTGGTGGAACATGCTCACTATAAAGGTATTTGGGGACGGCACAGGTCTGGCATTCATCGTTGCCTGGTCCCTCACAAGAGTAACAGTGCTGATGGCAAAGCATGCAGGTGAACTGGTCATCGTGTAGGTAGGTCCTCGGTGGGCAGTCAGTGTCACCCGTCACGCCACACAACAATGTGTTTGGATCCAGCACAAGTCCCTTCTCACACTGCGTGCACTGGTTTGCGTCTGAGCCGGAGCAGCTCATACAGGTCTGGTGGCACTCTGCCCATGGTGAAACAAATGAGACAGGTGTCAGGTCAATGTCATATGACTCTATTTGCAAAAGGGGATGCGATACCAAGTAAATCATTATCATCTTAAGTAAAGAACAGACATGGTGGTGTTGTGGTTTTAAACACTGTGGATTTAGTGCTTTCCACATAAGCATAAGCAAACTTCTATACATTGTGTCTTTGTCAAACATGTCCAGTGATTTTTCTGATCAACCAGTTATTTCAAACCCTTACAAGCCAAGGCACAATGTTATGCTGGATTTCAATCTACAAAACTGGCTGGCAAAATACCCAGTGTGCACATTGATCACTTCAGATGAATATGTTGGCGGTACAGAGGCACAACATTGTCATATTATAGAATGCCATACAAAGTATCATAAAATAGTCATAGTATAGTTTGTCATAACTAGAATTAGGGCCTCGCAGTTGTATGCCTCAGCAGATCATCAAGTTTCGTACAAAATGTCATCACTTCATCATTTAACTTATTAGACATTTGTGTGAAATTGTCATAATTAAAATATTAAATCTTGAGTTTTGGCCAAAAATGTGTGTCTTTTGATGTCACAGTGACCTTTGACCACCACAATCGAATCAGTTCCTCCTTGTGTCCAAGTGAACATTGTTGTACCAATTTGAAGAAATTTGCACATTTACTTACTTAAATTGTGTTTGAGATGTCACAGAAACGCCGTTGCCGGTGCAGAGGCCTTACAAGGTGATACATTTGACTATTTTAATTTCCATAGGTGAGCTGCCCTTGTGCATAAACAATGAGACCTGCATAACAATTTTAAAGGGCAGGGCCAGATAGTACATAGTCAGAAAGCTATGTTAGCCTGCATATTCAACGCTGCTTAAAAATTGAAGTAAGTCATGTCGTATCAAGAGGCTTACCTTGACATTCCAGAGCTTCAGTTTCATAGTAGGTACCAGTGGGACAGTCTTTGGAGCATGTACCCTTATAGAGTTTGGGGCTAAATGTTGAGCAGGTCTCACAGTCATCTGCCATGGGCCCTGAACAGCTGACACATGTTGGGTGGCACTGACCACAGCGGCCCTCCTCCATGTCCTCATAATAGCCGATCGGACAACTTGCCTTACACACACCGTTCAGCATCAGGTAAAGGAAACTGCATTCTGAAATGATATTGAGGAGGGGTGGTAAAGATGTATGAAGAGATTTCAGGATGTGATACAATGTCTTACAATTCGCTGTAAAATGTAATCCACTTGGAATATTTTTCCTCTTCAAGAAAGCTGCTCAAACAGCCAAAAACTCACTGAAACAGGTCCTGTCATCTGAGCAAACGTCACAGTGGGGAGAACAGCGTCTGCAGGTACCATCATCTGCAGGATATGTTCGCAGTGAACAGTTGAGTCTACACATACCACTCTCCAAGTAGTGGCCATCAGCACAGGATAAACACTGGGACTTGATCCCATCACATGACAAACAGGAGCTATCACAGGCTTCACATGATCCCTCTGCTGTCTCAAAGAAACCTCTGAAATGAGTCAGTAGATTTGTTCAGGCATAAAGAGTGAAATCAAGAACATACCATCATTAACAAAGGTTTTTTTTTTCATTTTACTGCTTAGCTTATCCAACTGCTTACTCTGGGCAGTTTGACCAGCACCTCCCCTGGTGGAGAAAAAGTTTATAGCTGCCTTTGGAACAGCTGATGCAGTTATCACTGGTATCCACACAGGCCTCACAGCTTGGCGAGCAGTCCTCACACAACTGAGTGGCAGTGTTTGCGTAGGAGCCAGATGGACATTGCACTACACAAGAACTGTCCTGACCCAAGAAATATCCTGTGACACACAAATGCACACACAATGCACCAAAGGAACTGGGATAATGTTTCAATTTATAGTCATAAATGAAGATAGTAAATACTTGTACCTTTGAAACAAGAAGAGCAATCCAGCGCTTGTGGGCCAAAACAGGTCTTACAGGAAGCATCACATGCGTGGCATTCACTATATTTCGCTAAAAAATAAAGTAATAAACAGAGTAACCATATCTCACAATATAACGAAACATCGCATTTGACAGAACACGGAGAAGTATCCTGTTGATCTGAGCACTTGAGCACAGAAACTTGACAATTGTCTGCATTACCCACCTTTACCACTAGAGAGAGGCATAATAAACTATTTCAATAACAAGTGTTGTGTCGCTTAGGCACAAATGGTGGATGCAGTTGGGGTGTCTGAAACCTGCAAAATGTTATTGCATGCATGTATATAAACCATTGATGTTTACATGCAATTCTTACACCCTTTATATGGATACAACTGTATACAAAGTATAAGGATTGCATGTAAGGAATAACCAAGCTTTTATAAAATACTCTGTATTACCAAAATGAAAATCAGTTATACTTGTAATGCAACACATTGGTATGAGGTCACTTATGACAAGTGCTCTTTACAATGAACGTCAGACCGACTATAAATGATCAGCCCGATTACCCTGTATGGTTGATGACAGTGGAGTGTGATATTCTAATGTTGTTGACACAGACACCACAGGGGAAGCAGTTGAAGAGCCCTGTGCTTGAGGCAGAGAAGCCTTTTGAAATAGCTCCACTAAAATGGCTTTTGAATGAAAGGTGAGGCAGTGCATGTGCGGCAGGGTGACATGGTGAGTTGGAGAGCGTCCTTCAACCTAGAGGTCCTTCAGCAGGGTTCAAGCTACCGCCTCAGGGGCAAGCATCCACCATGCTAACATGTCCTTGAGCAAGACACTGAATCCCTCCAAATTCCTAGGATCCTGCTCTGACCTCCCACAGGAGAAAAACAATTATTTCCATCAGGGAATCAACTAGTCAAGTATCACGTTATTCAGTACAATCTCTGATTTAACCGTCACCTGATGTCATAATCACTTTGCTTTCATGTAGTCTTGTCTCGGATAAGTCAGAAACAGTTGAGAAAGATCACATTAACTGTTAAAAATGAGGCCCGATTTGGTTGTTCCTCTTACCTTCAAAGTACTGTCCCAAGGGGCAGTTAACCAGAGGGCACTGCCCATGTAGAGGAGGGTTCCCACCAAGGCACAGGTCACAGTTGGTTGACCGAGGTCCATGGCATGTCTGGCAGGAGTTGTGGCAAGACTGGCAGAGCCACCCACTGGAGTCACTGAAGGTTTGCTGGGGACACTGCTTTATACAGTCACCTCCTGACAGGGCAGTGAGTAGAGAAGAAGTTACACTAGTTTTTGGTACAGCACTTCATCTGTATCAGCAAATAGTCATCTTGAAATACCTAGCAGAGACAATGCTGTAGATAATATATCATTTACCATTTCAACCAATATCTATTGCGGGAAGTTTCTAAGACAGTCTTACTATCGTATGCAGGAGTGCCCAATCACTATGTGATATGGTAACATAAAAGATTTCAGGAGGGCAGCACTAAAGCATTCCAATTTGCACAACACAATGTTTAGAATCAGTACAATCTATTTGTATTGAAACATAGCATAAAAACTAGCAATGTGGCTCTGATGTGGTCTCACATTAAAATCTACTTCTGTCTGCCCTTTCAGGATCTCTCTCTCTCTCTCTCTCCAAATTCCATACAACTATCCAGGTACATAGTATTACTAAAATATTTCTTAAACTAGAACTTGTGGCTAAAGAAGAGCGAATAAGCCGACCTTCTGTGATAGATGCTGTCTGACACAATGTATAACCACATGCCCATGAAATATGTACATGTTAAAATCACATTGATAGAGTGGATGTATGCTTGCTGATCTTTTATTAAATAGCTACAGGCTTTACTTACAATCTCAAAGCAATTGTTGATTTTAGATGCCCATAGAGAACGCAACCTAAGAACACAATCATAATTCCTTGTTTGCATAAACCATTCATTTGCATATCTCATGTTTCTGATTTGCTGACATGGACATGATTTGCAATCCAAATGAAGACTCCAGAGTGCCATCATTTGTCTTTAGCAAGAATGATTGATCGCTCTCTCATACACAGGGATTAAAGAGTATATTACATCCAAAATATACTCGTACTGTGTAGGACAAAGAGGTCACCTGAATCCTTTAGTGTGCTAGTAGTAAATAAAATATACACAGAAATGGTCATTCTTTGCGACCGGTACCATTGAGGAAGTAACCAGGCTGGCAGGCAAGACAGCGTGTGATACTCCTGCAATCTGTGCATGGTGCTGGACAGGGCAGACACAAACCCCTGCCCCAGTCTTCATAGGTGCTCTGGGGGCAATGCCTGCGACACTGGTGTCTGAAACTGCAAAAGAAAAGATTGATTCACAACTAAAATCAAATACTATCCAAAGTGTTAACCAATAATCCATCACAGTTAATAAACCATATGTCTAAAACTAGGATTGGTCTATGTGTGTGTGAAAAAGGTCAATAAATTGTTGACTAAAACTATCCGTCATAGCTATTAAGCAAAATGAGGCTCCTCTTTTGAAAGCAAACATGCAGAACAAAGCTATTGAAATATCAAAGACCTGATGAAAACTATTGTATGATGTCAAAGCTTTATAGTGAATGAAGAATGGCAAAAGACAAAACAAACCCCATGCAAGAGGAAATAATGCACTGTGTCAGTCCACAGCACACCTGCAGCTCTATTGTGGACTTAAATTCAGTCCTTAACCAAAAGGTGTACTCAGTCAAACATCAGTAAGGACACCAAAACATAATGTAGGCTGCTTTACTTGAAGCTTATCATAGTTCTATTCTCTTCTTCGGGCAGAAAGTTAATTGGTGTTTTATTTGTAGCCCAGAGGCATGGGGAGATTTCTATCATTAACCTGTCCTATTAGTCCTTCGGGGCTTAACTGAGCTATTAAACATGAGACAGCTGTCCTAAAAAAAAAAAAAATCTAGCCTGAAGGAGCTGAGATATTGAGTTGCAAAAATGTCACACATAAAACATTTAAACAAGAATGACTCCTAATTTAGAGACTTAACACTCTAAATCAAACGAGCTAAACAGCAATAATAAGCCACTAACGTGTATAGTACAACATGCTCTGCAGCCACTTTCCAACATGAGAGAATTTGACCACAGACAGTCTAGACGCAATTCCTGCTGCGTTGCCATGGATTTGGTGCTAAGATGCGGTGGTTGTTTGAGAAGGAACAGCTGGAGGCGCCACACTGCATCCATCAACTCACTCCCAATAGCAATTGGTGCAGACCAGGCCCTGTCTCTGGCCTGGAAACAGTACACCACTCAAGAATCTGCGGGATGTTTAAGAATCCCTCTGTGCAAATATTAGACGATCCATTCCATGAGAGTACATCAGCATTTCCAAAGGAACTTTTGTTTCAAGCTTTTACTCCTTGAATCGGTTAGGGAAAAGGTGATAATATGCTCTATGTAATCCCTAAAGTTAAGAAAGCTTAAGTAAATAAACGGTAAAAACTATATTGAGAGTGAATCACAACTATTTCTTGGTTTAGCTGCACAGATAATCCATGGAAGATAAATGTCAATAAATACCAAGCATCAATCATGCTGTGACTCTTTTCAATAGCCAGTGTTTTATACGAGAATAACATTGGCTCCACAGATCCACAGTTGTGCCAAAACTGTCTGGCTTAAACATTTTTCATTACTACTAGCAAAACCTCGGTAGTGGAATTTCTTTAAGTGCTGGAAACTGTCACAATCTATCACAGTAAGGCTCTTGCTGCAGTTGATGATCGCCCCATGCTCTATGGGGTTTCTTTCATTTGTGTTTGCCTCACATGGTAGATGTAATAAGTACTGCTGCCACAGAAATGATTGAGAGGACCTGCCGTTTTAAATCTCTGAACTATTACTGTTAAAGTAAAACTTACACAATTAGATTCACAGAAGAAGACCGAGTATCTCATTGAACCTATGAAAAGGCAGTAAGAGGAGGCGAGTGCAGTGAAGCGGGGAATTTTCCTTCAACCCTCCTCCGCTGTGATTCACAAGAGCAGTCAGTGAAGTCAAGATGGTACACCCTATATAATCACACCCGATACTGGCTATGCTTTCCACTTTTACTTGTTCTCTTTACTCCTCTCCTTTACACACAACATAAAAACACACAACGTTAAGTATCTCTGTGAAGCAAACTACTCTTCTGTGCTCAAACAAGGCTCAGGTAACAGTGTACGACTCCGAATGGAAGGTAACCCAACTAACACAATACCAGGGGGGAACACTTGGGGGAGAAGTAAACAATTGAAGGTCTGTTCTACCTCTGTAACCTCCAAGTGATAATGTGGTGTAAACAGATATACAGATGAAATGTAGTTTCTTGTGGTGTGAATGAAATGGAACAGAATTTATAGAAAGGTACGGTGTATCGACTCACAAACTGCATATTGATTTACTCTTTAAGTATCATGGCAAAGGCAATGCTAATAAAAACAATTCAGAGGTCATTTAGTTAGTTAGAATTACAGCCTAACAGTTATATGCTTCCGCCAACAAGTCATGTTGCAGTTTACATCCATGTCTGTCAAAAATGTCATCACTTCATCATTTTATCCTATTAGAAAGAAATTGTAAAATTGTCATAGTTATCATATGAATTATTGAGTTATGGCCAAAAGAGTGTGTTTTGTGAGGTCACAGTGACCTTTGACTACCACATTTTAGGCAGTTAATCCTTAAATCCAAGTGGACATTTGTGCCAAATTTGAATAAATTCCCTAGAAGTGTTCCAAGGTTATTGTGTTCACAAGAAAGGGACGCAGGTGAGGTCAACATTATGTTTACCCGGGGAAAGTGGACTCTGTGTTGTGGCAAGTGGAAGGCCTCATGCAGTTGTCCGATCGGGCAAGTCAAAAATAAATGTATTTTACTATAAATGGGATCATAATTTACTAAATGAACATCATGCTGTATTGAAGAAGACTTGAAACTGACAAGACCAAAAACTCATGTTTACTGAAGTAATAAATCAATAAAAAGTAAGGTAATTTTCTCATAGACTTCAATACAATCTGACTTCATTTTGAAGGAGTGGCCCCCTGCTGGCTATTAGAAATAATGCAAGTTTAAGGCACTTCCACATTAGCTTCAGTTTTCAAACCGGAAGGGTGCCGCCTGGAAGGTACAAACGTACGGACAACCCAAAAACATAATAATAAGCAACAATTTTGAGGATAGATAAATATTGTATGTATTGCAGTAGGCATTTCTTTTACTATATTTGGACATTTTATTAATCATGCATCATCATACCATTAATTAAATAGTTGGATTAATCTAAAATAATCTTTAGTAGCAGCCTTAATATAAAATGTTAGCTATATAAAATAATACCTAAGAAAGCATTTGATATTATTGCAGAAAATATGGGAGGATAGAAAACTGCACTTATTAAAAGACAATTATACCGAAGAGGAAAACAACTCACAGAAAGTAACCTTCCACGCAGCTGTTGCAGATATCAGGGTCCTCTGTGCAAAAATTAGAAAAAAAAGGTGATTAATTAGAACTCTTATGGAAAAGAGGCCTTCATTGTGCACCATTATTATTACCAGGGTTGTAAAAATACACAGCCAATGAACCTTAGGGAGGGAATAGTATGGTGTTGTATGGTGACTTGCCTGTGGAACATGCTTTGCAGCCCATCTCACAGTCGATGCACTCCCCTGTATCCGGGTCCTGCACCTGCCCTGAAACCCAGACATCCAGCATAATAACACTGAATGACTTTCTCTTAAGCTACAGCCAACACAGAAACTATACTTTACATTTACCTATGACACAGGACGCAGTTTGGCAGACTCCATTTTGGAGTTTGTAGTGTTCCCGACATTTGGCACATATGTTGCCATCTGTGCAGAGTTCACAATTGGCTATGCAGGGCAGACAGACATAGTGACCCCTGTCAGGATAGAGTCCCCGGGGGCAGTGTGTCCGACAGCGACCTTGGTGAAGGAAACGTTCCTGTCCATCTTCATCTGAGGAGGAGGAGTAGGAGGAGGACACAGGGGATTTGTTAGTATAAAACCTACTGTATTTTCTCTTCTGATGAAGATGCCATTAGCCATACGGAACTCCTGCCAGGAAATGCCATTTCCAAAAATCTAGACTCTTCTGAAAGTGGAAATCAATGATCTTCTCATAATAAATGCAGAAGTAGAGCCAAATGGGCCCGACAATTACATGGAAAGAAAGAAAGAAAGACAAAAGGACAAGCTGCCAACTGTGTTAAAGTTCGGTGTCTTCAGCACTTAACACATATTGCAGAAATCGAGAACAGAATATAGTAGCTCAACATATGGATGTCAAAGCCATGAGCAACATCATGAACTGATGGCTGCAGCACGGGATGTTGACTGTAGGCCTGCAAATAACAGATCACAGTTTGAGGTGCACTTCAAGACTGATGTTGCTCCAACTAATGTAAACAAGGGCAATCAGAGGCAGAAGAGAGATCAGAGCTGTGGGCAGAGACAGAGGCAGAGTCTTCTGTTGGCTCTAATGATTCATTCTCTGCCACCTGCCACTAGCCTAGTTGTGGCACCTGAGGCCTCTCTGGAAGCATCCCAGTTACAGCATTGTCTCATCTGCTCGTTGCTGCACTTAAGATGTGTGAGACAGGGAGGAAAGGGGCCTTTCTAACCCTTCCACTTCCCAGAGATTCAACCTCAGCAAGCACAGAGAAATGTGACTTCTATATGACAACATGCAACAGAGCATGAGGAGAGCGGTAGAGTCGTTTGGCTTTCGAAGTGGGTTCAGAAACATTGAAATGCAGTTAGTAAAATCATAAAGGCATCATTGTGACAAAGTCAAAATGCAAATATTAAAAGAATATATAAAAGAAAGGGGTGTGTGCGGGAAAGAGACGCTTGCAGGTTTTTCAGGTTACGCCCAGTGAACTGCAACAGTATAATACTTCTAGCCCGAGGGGATATTTTTTCCTTTCCCTCTGATTAACAAAGGCCCCATTCTAACATGATCAGATTACACTGTGAAAGCTCGGGAGAAAAATGATCACACCTTCATTTCTTACCTATTTCAAAAGGTGCCCCTGTGACAGAAAAATCCAACCCAAAAAGTTCTACACTCAATCTCTGACTGTTTACCAAGGGTAAATGGTAAACCAGAGCTGAATGCTCCTCTTCTAATACAAAAGCATTCAAACAACGTTGCTTTGGTAATCATTAAATAGAGCTGCCTCCCTCTCTTTCAGATGGATTAATCCATCTGTGGAGCCCCAACTAAATAAATACAAATAAAATAAAAGCAGAGGAATTATATCGGTCAATGGCCAGCAATTCACGGATCACATTTGCACAGCTCATAGAGAGACAATGAGAAATGTGAAATTTGTCATTTGATGAAGGATATTGTCTAACTTTGATGAAGCCTTTGTTTAGCTGGTGGTGATTTATTTGTTGTCCTTGCATAACTAGGGTATACAAACCATCACTTATTTTAAACCCCTGTTAAAGTAAATCAAGGGCATCGTGTTATGCGGGAAATAAAGGATTTAATTCATATATAATGCGCCTTTTCCTTTGGAAAAGCCATCCGTGATTTTATGCTGCGTTGAAAGAACATTTTACTCACCAACTCCACAGGTAGTGCATTCAAACAGCTCGTGCCCGTCGCACTCGGAGCAGGTGGGGTGGCAGAGGACACACTGGTTCTTCAGCATAAACTGTCCGCTCAAACAGGGCGATGAGGGTTTACATCCAATAAATCCCACACAGTGGAGAAAGATCAGAAACGCGACGTCGGACCGCATGGCTGTTCCGCGAGGACTTTCACTGGAAGTGAGGGAGGAAAAAAACAGACAATCAGTCAGGAGTGCCTCCACAGACGCAGTGTCCGTGCAGCAGGTACGCTGGCAGATCGATATGGGGCTTTGTGACACCAGCACAGAAACAACTCGCAGCACCAGTTCGCCCAAGTGAAGCACTCGACAATGAGCGTGGACTGCGGTCAGCATTTAGTAAAAGAAGAAGGAAAAAAAAAAAGAGAGCAACACAGTTTCTGTCACAATAGACTATTTACAGCCTTAACAAACAAATCACACCGTAAATACTGAGGCTGGAGAAAAACGTTAGTTGAGATGATGTTTGCAAAGCGTTTGGTGCATGTGTTTATCCTTCTAATTAGAAACAGGGAAGTTCAGGTGATATACCTGCCAAACCAAATGCATTGCAGACTATAATTAATTAGCTGTTGTGTAGCCTTCGAAAATGTATATATTATAACTAGGTCAACATATTTAGCATGTGTACCTTAAATTATACGCCACTGGTTTCAGGATTCACTCATCAGCAATGTTAACTAACTAATGTTACATTTAATAAGGCTAGCTAACGGTAGATTTGTTAACGTTTCAGCAAGGAATTACATGTAGTAGTTTATTAGACTAAAGGGAAAACTTTAACCTCAAAACAATGAAGAAAATACAATTCGTATGCGACTTATGCTTGTTTTATAGGCCACTTTTTAAGCACTATCTTGCTTCTCGGAAGAATAATGTGAAACGTGAATTGCTATTAACTTAAATGATGGAACTGTTTTAATTGTAGTGTAAAACCCAGTGATGCATACAGCACGAGCAGTTGTATTCTTTACAATATATTAATATAAAGTACTAAGTCACACAACGCCACCATATGCCTCGGACATTGGTAAAATATCAAGTCGAAGTGACGACACAGCGGCCTCTCGCGGCTCCTACCCGGATGTGTGTATCCGAGCGCGTGAGTCAAACGTCCTCACCGGCCGACGTCACGCGGCAGCGAGGCTGCTGGAGGAGGCGTGGCTTTGTTCTGCTGCAGCGGAGAAATATGACATGGGGATGAGCGAGAGAGAGAGGGAGAGACACAGCCTGACAGGAATTAACGGTTCGACAGAGGTCTGGACTGCAAACCTTAGGATGGGGAGTAATGACTGAAAACAGAACGGTAAGAGACAGACCTGCTTTGTATTGCATTTTGCACACACAGCGCCACAGGCCGATTCATGGCTCATTTGACAGGGAACACAATAGGCTACCACTGCAGACAGGTGCACCTGCCTTTATGCGAGTACGTGCTTCGATGCATTCAACTTCAGGTTCCGTGCGAATACCTTTTTGTTTTAGGTCGAAGGCAAATGCATCGAGGCCACACATCTCATCGACGGTTTTGGGATGAGACGCTAGTCTGAGAGTGAAATGCTGTAAACATGGATGTGGTCTTGTGTCTGTATGCTTAGTCACAGACCTTTGTGATGTAGAAACATACAGTAGCATATGTAATACAAATATGAGAGAGCTGAGAATATTATTTTGTGATGGTGGCATATCCTAAAAAAAAATAGCCAGGGCTATTAGCTTATTGGAGGCTTTGGTTCTTTTTACAGACATGAAATTTAAATCATCACAGTGTATTTTGGGCCAGATGGCTGAACATGTAGATGGTGATGGAATACATAACAGATACATGTTTCATATAGTAAATCAAAGCAGTCTCACTCTTGGTTATATGTTCATCTTGAAAGGAAACCTTACAATAACTGCAAATACCACTGCATGGTTTAATTCTGGTGTCCGTATACGCTTCTTTTGTTGTTGGCCTGGTTCACAATATCTACCACATACGGCTGCCTGTAAAGATGGTGAGGCCACTAATTCAATGCTATGTTATTTTTAAAAGACCCACATAATAAAACCTTTAATCTATCATTAATATCAGATTATATTTGAGCCGGGTACAACACTAATGAAATGAACTCCACGGTTTCCTCCTGGTCATTTGGAAGATGATGATGTACATCAAATCAACTGGTTTGCTGTCTTACCCTTACAACCTATTAACCCTGTCCCAATGCTTCACTTGGTGCACATGAGATGGGCAGCTGACGGTAGTGGAGTCTGATTTTGAGACAGCTTGTATAGATGGGCAGAGATACAAAGCAGGGCCCGTAGCTGCCAGGCCATGCCAGCTCCACAGAGGGCTTTAGTGCAGCAGGGCACTGGGGAGAGGGCGCTTGGCACCTGATCAGTTACCACAGTGAATTCTGTTCCTGTCACTGGCATTTAGCTACAGAAAAGCAGAGCAGAGATGACGGTTGTTGTTGAACCCAGTTGGGCTTTCATGTCACATGTGGCAGTGCCGCTTTATCAAAGTGCTTGTCGACTGATACAAAATGACATTCCTTTGCAAACATCTGTGCCAGTTGCCCACTACCTACTTCAAACACCTAAGAAGAAAACGTTACACTCATAAGCTTTTAATGTAAAAAAAATACAACACTGGTTGACTCTTTAAGTTTGCATTTCTACATATTTTACAACCAAAGGACCCAGCAGCAATGATGGTGTGTTCTTCCTTCTTCTAAAAAAACAATGAAGGTAAATGATCAGGTGAAGCCTGAAAAGCACCTGGAAAGGGGGCTTAAATCTCTTGTTTCCTTTTGAAAAGAATCCCACGTCTCCATGCCTGATTTCCCCCCAAAAGTTTAGTCCTTCAGAGGACATGAAATGAGTCAAGTGCCCATGGTAATCATGGCCCAATCACTGCACGGCTCTGAAGTTGGCCCTGTTCTTCAGACCTCTCTACAGGTGGGATAGCGATGTTAAGTGTTCTGTCTGCAGGCAGCGGGAGGTCAGCTGGAGGCCATGGAGGCAGGCACAGGGGCTCCTCTCACACATCAGAACAGGGGAGGGTGGAGCTTTCCACAGTCACTGCCCTGTGGTCACATGTGAGTCTGTATACACTGGCCTTGATGTCGGGACAGGTACTTCTGGAAAATTTGTCTCCAACCCTTCTCAAATGTGAATATGTGGCAACATGAAATACACCTCCAAATCACAGACAAATTAAGTTGTAAGCCTTGTGTCATAAAGCTGTAATAAATCCTTACACCAGTATTCCCTCCTCTGCTGTGGTAAAGGCTTCAACCACAGAACACGTTTACTGCAGAAACCATTTAACCGTGATTTATGAACGCTTTTATAATGAATCCATGTTTTACAGTGTTTGCGAGGTCAGGGTTTGGGTTTACCGTTTGTTTGTTTGTTTTCTAAAGAGGTGTACAGAGGATTCTACATGGCCTGTGACCGTAGTCCAAAGGGACCCATACGCTTCTGAAAAGACGATTAGAGGCCCGGACAATAGCCTGATGTCATCTTTTGTATTTCGTGCCTAAATGAGGAAATCTAAACGCCAATGTGTGAATTTCACTTTTTTGATTGCAATATGATAGAAAGGTTTATTGTAATCACGATGTACTGCCCCTGAAGACACCATAGAGGTGGCTTTTATGGCTATTATGATATAATAATATTAGTATAATATGCAATTATGGCTTTTACGGTGTAGCAGAGATATTGTCTATTGAGGTTCCAGTCAACCCGGAGGTTTTGCAAAAGATGATGTTTCTGTAGAACATTTTCATGACAACCGAGTTTGGTGTTTTGAGTTGAGTTGGCATATAAACATTTTTACAGTTGCACATATTGAAATCTCATTACCGATGTGAAGACGTTGTGATCAAGACTGAGAGAGACCTCAGCGTGTGTGTTTATGGACAAACAGAGCTTTTTTCCTTCATTCTTTTATCCAAATGTGACACATTTAGCAACAGGAGTTGGATGTTACATTTTGCCAAGAAGATATCCTCTGTGACAGACATAGGCCTAGCTTGTGTATGCGTACGTGTACACGTGTGTATGTGTGTGTGTGTGTCCGCGCCACCTAATTGCATTTGTGTTGCTTAGAGTCTGGTGCTGAGTCTGGGAGCAGGCTGGCGTCTGGAGACGTCTGTCATTGTGACATTCTCCCCAAAAGGCCCAATGGGCACAGCCATCCCCTGTCCGGCCTCGAATCAGCAAGGGAGCAGTTCCTAAATCAAACGGAACACTGTTGCACAGGATACCCTTGGTGACTCAATTTAGATTCACCCAGGCCCACAGCGTAGGTCATTTCCATTCATTCAGAAAAACAGGTCAGGCCTCTCTGCAAAACCCAGCTGCATTTGTTGGAAATTCAGTGTATCTCCATTTTGTCTCGCAGTTTATTTCCGTCGAAGGAAGTGTGAAAAGGGAAATGCAGGTTAGATGCCACCCTGAGAAAAGAGGAGCAATAGCGCTCTTGTTCAGCTTGCCTTCTACGTCATTCATTTTCTTAAGTAGAGAAAATAAATACCCTGCTCTTTGTCACTGTCACTGCCCTTTCTTTCATCTTTCCCTTTCTCATCTGTAGTTATATTTCGCCACACCTCGTGGGCTCCTTTCTGGTGAGAGGATGAAGAACAATGTCTGAGATGACTCAAGAGGGGCAAGAAGTACAGTCGCCTATTCTTTTTGTACACCATATTTATCTTACGAAGGTTTCCGGGGAACTTATTTTGACGTCACCCGTTTTAAACAGTAATACAGTTGCACATATTGTACAGATGTATATTCATTTCACAGGAATATGTGGTGGCTTTATGCTATGTTTATTTACCCTGCAGCTTCTTTCCTCCAACTGCTGTATACCTCTCCCACACACTCTCATAAGCTTATTGGCGACCCCAACCCACCTACTGTGGGGTCTGCACCCAGAGTGACGTCACTTGACGTAAAGATTGGGTTATTGGAAATGTTTAGGAGAACGTTCCTTGAGAAATAGCTATAATGGTGGACTCCGCCATTAACAATAATATGTTTTGGGGTTTGGTTTGCTGGTTAGTTTGTGTGTCAGCAGGACTACGGAAAAACTACTGGCCTGATTTTCATGAAACTTGGTGGAAGGTTGTAGCATGGGCCAAAGAACAACCCATTACATTTTGGAGCATATACACATTTTTATATAATTCTAATGTTGGAAATATATCCTGACATATATAGTGGTTGCGCTTGCATATCATGAAAGACTGGATTATTGGCCTTGGCGGAGCTTTCTCCGAGTGCCCCTCTAGTTATAGCATGTAATTGAATGGCTATTGCTGGAAGATTTACGACCATGAATAGTGTCAGAAGTGCGAGATGATTTCATAGAAATCTGAAAACTCTAAAATCTAGTTTGGGGACTGAATAGAGTTGAGAAGCCCAGCACAGCTATAAGAAGTTAAACTTAAACGCTGCACCCGGTCAATAATATAATAATGAGTTTAAGGTTTGTTCTTCAACTAAATGATGACTGGTTAAAGTCATATCAATGGTTGTAAGTTATTTAAAACAAATGCCTAGTACATTTAACAAAACGTGGTGATTAGAGGCTAACTTTGTACTACAAAGATTATTATAGAATATAAAATTATAACATAATCAATTGGCCGAATCAAAAAAGTGGCATTTTATGTTAAAATTTTTGGCTAGCTCATAAAACCCCTGATGTAACAAACTTAGATTTGCAAGCCAACAAGCCAATTAAAAGTATACATATTAAATAATAAAAATCCTCATAGGCCGTACCAGATCAGTTAATAATTCAAACAAACCGTCTCTGTTGGTTCTTAAACCCTTTGAACTATAAAAGGGAAACTTACATGTCAGTTACTGATACAGGTCCGACAGATCTTTCCTTCATAACGTACCCATACCTGCTGAATGCTCTTTCTGTGGGTGCACTTCAGGCCAGTTTGGAGAACTAACATCAGACAAAGTTACTAAGTCCCAAATACTTATTGTTTCATCCAAGAAGCCAACGTAAACGTTTCAGGCTTGGATCCATTCATCTCTCACAGTGATAATTAATGTCTTTTGCCTCTTTTGGGGGCACAAAGTCCATCTTGGCCCTAAGTAATGGGAGTAAATTGTTTTGCAGCTTCCATTAACTGTTGCCTGGCTCTGGTCAAGTATCCTTTTGACAGAAACAGTTTGGTTGTCAGATAAAAATGGCTGTTGCAGTTAGCATCAGTTCCATTTGGATAGCTTATCGTTGTGCCTTCAGCCAAACTGACCACAGTAAAGTACTGGAACCACTGCAGTTAAGTTCAGGGTCATATGAAGCTTCCTTCTACAGGTTTACAAACGTCGGACCTCAAGCGTAACAAGTGCATTTGGTCCTGTTCTTCTGCTTGGTAAGAGTATGTTAATATTGTAGCACTGTGCTTAGATCATTGTTTGGATTTGAATCTGTTTGAGCAAAGTTTTTAATTTACTCGCTAGAATGTTTGAGTCTTAACAATTCTTAGCTGCAGAGCATTTTCTCTTATCTCTGATGAGATTACACTGGCCACGGTTAGTTTTAAAATGTGTTTTGTCGTTCAGATTCTTGAACGATATTGTTCTCGCAAAACAAAGACTATTGTTCAACTCATGCTGCTTTTATGTAGTATTTAGCAGGAAAGGCTCCAACCTTTTTGTCTAACCGCAACTGTGCATCATAAGCCAATTCAATGAATTTGGAAATTGTTTGCTCGGGTATTACTTTTCCGAGGAAATGCAAATAGATTTTTCTCTTTCGCCATTAAACATCCATGTCTCCCAAAAGGTGAGGAAAAACTACAGTAGCATGTAATGATTCATTGACATTGTACATAAAAGTTAGTACCTAAAAAGACTTCTCTGATCTACTTCCAGTCCACCACTGAAGTGACCGATCAAGTCACAAGTAATCCAGACGTTCCAGAAAGGCAAATGTATTTCGGGAAAAGTGGTTTGACAGACTGAGTGCAACACGATGCCTTTGTGCATGTATTTATTGGTGTAAATGTGTGGTTTGATTCGATGGATGCACACAAACAGTCAAAAACAAAGGCAGTAACACCTGTGTTGGAACTTAATTGACCTCAATACTGAAATTCAGAAACTGTGTAGCATCTTCCTGAACTTCACAGGGGGGACGGAGCGTACCACTATAGGAGGCCTTTTTAACATTACTAAAGGCATAACTATAATTATTAATCCACCTCTTAGTGACTGCACTCACCTACAATAAGTATCATTAATACCTGCCTTATCTCTTTACTACGTAGACCTCTAATGGGTCTTGGTCCATTGCTAAAGGACACCCCAGAAAGCAGTTGCTGACTGAAGGAAGCAATAAACCCATTCAGTATTTGTGGTAATTGGTAACTAGAACAAAAGTGGTGAAAGATCATCACAGCATTCTTGTGGTTTAGCCATAAAGATCCTTTTGTTTTTTTTAATCGGCAACCTACTGGTTTATGGGTTTTCATGTCTTTTTCTTCAGATACTAAATTGAGAACAAGGTTATGATATTGCCCTCTCCACCTACATGAGTGTACCCACACATACAGTCAATCCAACACTGTACATACAGATATGGTGAGATGTGGACTCTGAGATATAACGGGTGT
Organism: Pholis gunnellus; assembly: GCF_910591455.1. NCBI lineage: Eukaryota > Metazoa > Chordata > Actinopteri > Perciformes > Pholidae > Pholis > Pholis gunnellus. The sequence goes on along the minus strand of NC_136533.1, from coordinate 11,618,458 downwards.
CAAAACAATCTCTCTCAGCATTTCCTTTCTTATTGGATGTGTTCAGATAATAATCATTGTAGGGCATCATAGCCGCCCTGTGATTGAAGCAGAGTTTCAGCTGAATACAATTACTGTAGTTCCTTGATATTTCTGTACATCTCAGATGCTTCTTTTTAAAAAAAAAAAAGCTACTGCAGGAGGTGATCTAGCGAACCTGACATTGTGCGCTGCTTTGCAGTAAATGCTGTTTTAGTGGGGGGGTTTTCTCCATGGTACCAAAATGAAATAATCAGGTTGACAAGAGAACATGAAGTACTGTATAGCTGCTGCTGCTTATCTCAGCTACTATATGTGTGTGTGTGTGTGTGTGTGTGTGGATTCAGAGGAGACATCGTTTTAATCTACTGTATACATCTTTTCGACTTAGATGTAAAAATATACATGTAGAGTTACATTCCAACCCCTCAGATAGAGCATATCGATCCACTATCATACATAGATCTCCAGGCCACATATAGGTCTTTGAGCTGGCGAGGAGAAAGCAAAAGATTCCGTGTGTTCAACACTTGAGAGGACGCCCTCCCTCAGCACAAACTCAAATAGGACATACCAGCTGGTTTCAGCTAGTTGGTCTGTTTATCTCACGTGGGATTAGAAGATACGTACTCAGATAGCAAGCAGTTCTTGTCTGCAACCTCCTAGCTTCTGTGCTTGAAACTGCCTTTTTCATCCATGTCATGAATACACCTTGCACTGGCTGCTGAGTGTCCTTTATATCCACAGCGTGGTCATTTCTGTCTTCTTCAAATCAACAGAAACGCAGGAACCTTCCTCTTTGGTCTCTACTCACAGCTGTCTGCTCGTGGCATTCTGTCGAAAAAGAAGCCAGTCGGGAGAAGAGGTATTGGCCGCTGTGGTAGGGGGGCTGGAGGGGGGCTGACATTTTAAGGGGTTACGATCTTGTTCTGCTTCCCTCAGCAACCAGCTCTTTGTTTGGGTGCACGCTGCACAGACAGCCGAGCCGCAGCTCTGAAGGTCTGACTTCACAGTAAGGTCAGACAGAAGAATTATCAGTTGCTTTGTTACATGGATGCATTGCTTGTTGTGTCAATATTGAACGTTGCATTCAGGATATATGATGTGCATCCTGTCGTTTTGGCGTCTGTAGATAATAAAAAAACACAGGTGAAGTCGTAAAATCTTCATTTTGATGGCAAATTCATAGCGTGTGCTTCTAAACTCCTAAAGGTTTTTCTAGGAACACTCGTGTCCCTCAGGTACACAGTGTAGTGCTTATGCTGTCCACAGCAGCATTAATTGAAATTTGCCTCAAATATTAATGCAATGATGCATTTCGTGCAAATTGACAACAACTCTCCCCCTCCATGCATATGCTGTGCTGGCAGTGTGCAGCACAGCAATGAGATGCAAAGTGACATTATTGCTTCCAGCAGCATCTTTCTTGCAGCATGTGAGGGGCCGCTGCACAGACGTCTGGCTTTTCTTTAACGTTAGGAAGGATTAAGAAGGAAAAGGTTTTTTTGTGGGAGTGTCTGTCAGTGCTTGTGCATGGCTTGATTACACTCTCTTTGTGCCTTACGTTGGTGTTTGTCTCTTCACAGTCTTGCATTTCCCGCTGTTGTTCTCCATCTTCTTGCCACTGGAAGCGGGGGCTCAGCGTTGATTTCTTAGGATGTCAGGTCACAGCAAATAAATGCCATCTGTAGGTCCTAAAGGCAGGGGAAGTCCCACTAGTTAATAGAGCATAATGGATGGAGAAGGAGTGATTCGGCACACTCCCAGGTGGAGACTGACGTAGATGGAGCTCTCAGGAATCAAAATGGCTTAATTTGATGAGCTGGTGCAGGGTGAAGAGCTCTCGCTTGAGAACATGTCGTCCCAGGCACTGATTGAAACACGTCATACATACACACAGGCCCGCCTATAATATCGTCTCGATGGCGGCGTATAACCGTGTACATGCGCACGTCTGCTGCCCTGAGCACTGGTGAGGCACATACACAATCACCACAAGTACAAGCTTGCCATTGTGACTGCAAGAGGAGGAGGGACAGAGATTGAGGCTGACTGACGGACTGATATGAAGGCTGAATAGCAAGTAGAGCTTCCAGTCTGCATTGAAATTCACTGATTGAATCTTGCGCTGTCAAGCAAGGACTTTGAAATTGTTGAAGTGCTTAGTTTGTAGTTTGGTGAGACATTATAATATCCCATTACATGAATGTTCCATGCCACTTAAGTGTGCTGTGTTATGAAGCAAGCTAATGGATTGTGTTGATTATTCGGTACTGATGCAAGGTGGAAATGATCTGTTTCCGCTGAATTGTGCTCATTTGTTCCTCCAACATACAATTACCCCAAGTCTAATGTAACAAGTGTATCGAATTGCTGTATTTTTTTACAACTTTATTTATTCGATGACATCAACAGAGCAACAACACTGTTTTGAAACCGTGTGGTTTTAGTGTTTCCATCTCGTTGTATATTAAAAGAGCAAATAGCAATTGTTTTAGGAAAAAGCAGACATTTTTCTTCTCACCATAACTGAGAGGGTGGTTTGACATTTTGCTGTGCACAGGCTTGTGAATAAGTACTGGATAAGAATGAATGCCATCTTTTATTAACTGTCTTCTGTGTTTTGGCTGCCCTTTGTTGCAGCACTTGCTCTGTTGGCTCTGAGTTTGGGAAACACACAGAGGGCAGAATGAGTAGTGAACATGCAATAGTTAGTGTTTTTGCATACACACACACACACACACACACACACACACACATCCTCATGTGCTCTGGAGACGGGGATCATAGGGTGTTTATCTACCAGTGCTGAACGCAGCAGTTTAAGCCAGTTGGTGCTTGGCCCTGCTAACTGCAGCTCAGCTCACACACTAGTGATGAAGCCACAATTGGCTCGACCGAGCCGTATGTCCAAGCCAGAACGTACGATTTCCTTCTCTTGCCTGGAAGAATCCAAAATATTCTCTCCAGCAGAGAAGGGATCACACTTACATGAGGTTTGAGTAACTTCATTTGTGTTTTACCAACAAGCCCATGTCTTTTGTCCAACCCTTGCTGGACAGGTCTCTTGCCACTATTTTGTTGATCAGGCTCATGTTTCATGTTTCAAAGATCTTTTGGATCTCTGGACTAGTGCCACCTACTAAGCTGTGAAGTGAGCGAGTCCTCCACAAGAAGGATGCATTGAATCAGTGACTGAGATGTCTCATTCATATGTTGTCTGATTTTCAACGCCACTAATCAACTTAAATGCTTAGAAAAATATCTTGCATTTTGTTCAGTGTAACTGGACCAGACAGTGTGCCCTGATGCAACGTTATTTCCACATTCGTGTTTATTAGGACTTCATTTTCAATTTACTTACAGAATGACTGGTAGTTTTGTGTTGGGATATCAGGCTCTTAGATGTGCTTATATCTCAACATATTTTACTTTCAACAATCATACAGAAGTAATTACACCATAAAAGAAGAGATACCACAGATGCCAATTTCTTCATTGACAGCAGCCTGAAACGACCAGAACAGTGTGTAAAATAGCGTAATATTGTGACAGCATACTGCATGCTAAGCTCTCTTTTGGAAGCTGTGTTTTTTGGGATCATGGAAGGCATTCTGTCAAATGGAGGAAAACAGAAGTCTAAGTAGAAACAGACAAGGCAGGTTATAGACTAAAATATAGACTCTTGGAATTCATCGAACACAAATGAATATGATATAACGGTGTAAAGTTTTTTTGTAAGTTTTTTCCTTGACAGCATCAGCGTTTGTACTCTGACATCTACATAAACTCACATTCGCTGAATATAATAGCCGTAAAAAAGGAGCTGCCTTTTAAAGCTTATCTAAGAGAATGTATACCCTGCTGTTAACATTGGTGTGCACGTATAGGATTTGCTGCTGGACCAGAGTCTTTAGAGTGTAAGTGTTTGTACAGTATGTTCACCTCCCACCTGCTGTGTATCTGCCTTGCATGTGGGCGATCATGGCTCACGATGGAGACAATTATCTCATCTATAACTCATCCTGTTACTGTAATGTGATTACGTATATACATGTACATCATGGAAAGAATAGCACATTTGCATTTAACAGTGGACGTTATGGAAAAGAAAATCTGTAGCAAATGAGCTTGTGACGATGGAAAGCAATTGTGCATCATTTGTCATCGTCTGTGCGACATTCAGAAGTATTCTCGGAGTAAAGGCTCCAAGTTTTCATTGTTTGGTCTTGTAGAGCCACTCACTGTGAGTCTTTTCACACGTTCTAATCAGCCAACTGGTGTACTGGTGGTTTAAAGTAGTGAGTCTTCAAATAGCGTTCAACATAAAAAAGGAAGTAGTGGGTGGGGAGTTGTTATGCAGCATTAGCATGCATAGTGTAGGGTGGCTTTGCATTTAATTATTTTTGAGGCAGAGTCAAAAACAGCTGTGTCTGTTGGCTTTTTTTATTGTTTCACAAGAGATCGGTGAGAGAAGGTTAATTGGATTTAAACAGCCTGCAGCAGAATTCACAGAGGTAGGTTCATTGTCTTGTGGTGGTTGTACGACTTGATTGACAGTTGCTAATGATTGATTTAGTAAAGAGGTAATAGTCGTATACCCAAAACACAGATACTACATTTTAAATGTCTAACCATCAGCAATGTACGGCTCTCAGTGGGGTTCATCCAACAGCTCCCCCGGGGGCCTCATTTATAACAGTCGGTCCAGCTTTCATGCTTGCATCCAAATTACAGCTGTTATTTATGAAAAATGTATTTGAGCTGGCATGTAGGTGATTCGTTTATGTCATGTCTGATGCTAAAGGCTAAATAATTTGATATGAATGTCATACTGTATAGCTGCAGTGTCTGTGGACCAGTGCTGTTGAAGGAGAAGTCAGTGGACCGTCCTCCAGTGCTTGTGCAGTCGGATGATTAAGAAACAATTCCTTTGTCTGTCTTTTACTGTCTACAAACGGGCCCTTGTAAATACGGAGGGACTGCGGGCAGAATGCTCATGGGTCAGCGGACCATAGGAGGCAAAAGACGCAGTGTGTTTGAGTGCTGTTGTGAATACAGTTAGGACACTACACAACTTGACTCTGCTTAATTACTAATACGCCTGCTGCTCAGCTGTGTAACAGGAAGACCGAAAGTAGAAACATCAGAGAGAAAATGAGTCCGTAGCTGATGGTTGCAAGGCCGCACGTTTTCCTCGCGGTCTAAAACTGTAAAAGTGCTTGTGTTGTTGACGCCACAAGATCAAAGATGCAGCCTGCAGTGAACATCGTGTGTTCACTTCTGACACAAAGTTAGTAGCGTTCACACTCCGACCAGTTACCAGGTGTGGAAACACACAGTGTGTACTCTCAATATTGTAATTGAGCAGCATTTTCAAGAGCCGTTTGATATACTCTAAAATCGGTTATTCTCCTTTTACTCACAGGTTTTTGTGATAAAGTATTTTCTCTCGGGTGTAATAGTAGTCATTAAGTAATAGTCTTGCATTAAAAACTTCACTTGAGTAAATTTAAAGACGTATTGCTGATAAAATGTACTTGTCCATGCAAATGTACATGTTTCTGCAATAGCTCGTGTCAGCGTTATATAATTATGTTGTTGGATAGTTACTAGTTTAATCTATAACAATGCTACATATTTTGAATGCGGATCACATGTTTGACATGTAAAATCTGAATCTGAAAGGTAACGAGTAACTACGGCTGTCAGATTAATGTAGTGGAGTAAAAAGTACAAGTTTCCCCCCTGAAATGTGGAGAAGTAGAAATATAAAGTAATGGAAATGCGCAAGTTAAGTACAAGTACCTCAGGGTTGTACTTAGTACAGTACAGTACTTTGGTAAATGTATTTTACTAATGACAAAATGACAGCGAAGCCAACAGTATAGTTATTGTAGTATTTTAGTTCATACAGGAGGAGGCTATAGAGCGATTAAGCCATTCATTCAAAAGGTTGGTGGTGTGATCCCCAGCTCTTTATCGCCAAGTGATGAAGAGTCTTTGAGCAATACGCCGAACTACAATGCCCATTAGGAGTGTCTGCCAAATGGGACGTAATTATAATTTTTAAACTTACATGGGCTTTTCATTCTGACTTTTAGGAAAATCTTTTTTCAACTCAAGTCATGTGACCTTTACTCGAGGACAACACTAGTCAAGTAACTTCTGCTCAGGTGGAATATTCTCGTGTTATTTCCTGCCATGCTAATTACATTTGTAATAGTCATCACTAACATGTCGGCCTAGCAGCGATGGTTGAAGTAGTGATAGTATATAACTATATAACTACTATAATATAACTCATGGATAATAGTCAGCATCAAATTTGCACTAACATTTGCTCAACTTGCTGTCATTTTAAGTGAGGAACTGCTCTGATTTCAAAGGTAACAAATAGTGCTGTGGTTAACGTTGCTGTGATAGATTGTACACACAAACAGAGGACACATACAGTATGTGGACATTTTTACTGTTCGTGTGAATTATGCATGGCACTGAAGGATATTTCAGTCCCACTTAGGAGGGCTTTGACGCTAACTCCTCGGCAGTGTTCTGCTGAAAGGGTGAAGAGAGGAGTCGGTAGTGGCAGAATATCCTCTGTTGCTCTGTGTGGCTGCTCTCACACTCATCTCTCTCGGTTTTCCATGTGCGTTCGTCTCCACACACTGATAATCTCATCTCTCTGCCTGCTGTATCATGCAGGATCATCCTGGATCACAGCGACTCGTACAGTGACCTCCTCCGCATTTACTGGCATCAGCGTGTTTGCGTTTTGTTACGTAAAAGCAAAGATCGTGAGGCTAGCGCTGCACTTTCTTTCCTGCGTCAGTGTTGGTGTCACATAAACATCTGCATCTTACTTTGAGAAGCTGAAAATGTGATTACGCCTTCAGAAGGTGCGGCCTTAGAGGAAACGGTGCTGCTTTTAAGTGCAGCTGCTGCCGAAACTTCAGGCTGTTTTTCAGCTGTTTAAGGAAATGGTCATGAAGAAGAAGTTAGGCAGCTTTATAGGGCTCTTACAACAGCTGAGTGGTGTAGTTACACATATCACAAGGCAGATTAAAACCCTGTTCTAAAAGTACTCAAGCATGATATCAATGATGTAATTTCACATTTTTGTAAAAAGATTAGTCTTTAATTTTCAATCGATGATTAAATGTTGGCTGTTCAAGAGCAATGCTCTACTGATGAATAGTCAGTAGGCCAAGTGGTTTCTAAATGACACATGATGAAAGTAATGGCCTGAGGGGTAATTTTTTAATTTGCATATTAACGCTGATGCAGTCACAGGTGTGTGTGTGTGTGTGTGTCCGTCGGGTGTGTTACAGCAGCTTCAAATTGAGCTCAGTCGATCAGAACTAAGGGCCATAACTTTCTGTTTCAGGGTGATAACTTTCCATATGTGTGTGTGTGTGTGTGTTTTTCAGGGTTCTCTGCCTCCCCGGTGTCTTCCTCTCCTCTGCGGCCTCTGAAGCCATGGACTAGAGCTGCGTCTGGTCCTGACAGTCCCACGGTCATCAGATGGCTTTTCAACAACCCTCAGCAAAAATACAGAAAGTATGTGTCATAACTAACAGAAAGCAGTTGAATCACAGTCATCCACATTGTAGCTGACAGCTGCTAAATAACACTGAATGGATAAGGCTAGAGGTATTCAATATTTCTCTAGACCAAAACCAACAATGAGTTGATCCTATTATGTAGTGCTGTCTGTGTATGCGAGGACTAATTTATACATCTGTGGCACAAACCTCCATTGTTGACTAAAAACACAAATGAGCCACACTGCAGCACTTGGTAACATGTTCCTTCATTAAGATGGAACAGGCACTGTCTATTCCCACATATACGTTGTCCTGGTCAGTCTTATACTGAAGTAAATGCAGTAATACCAAAAATACTCTACAATCTTAAGGAAAGTAACTATAGCTGTCAAATAAATGTAGTGCACACAATATATACTGTAAAAAGTACAAGTACCTCTCTGTACATAAGTACAGTACCTTAGTATTGTTCTTTACATTTGACCACTGCACCTGGTGCCATAAATATTCTTGTGTGTCTGATTTACTCGTATTAGAGTAACATTTTCAGAGAATACTTTGCCCAGTTGTCCTTTTATAAAAATAAAATGTTACTAAATATAAAGTTGTAACAAATAGTCTTGGGCCTGAGCATCGCAGCAGAGTCTGAACGTTTTAATAGATGGACCAACGCATTGTTGGTTCTGGTCTTTTCGTGCCATTTGTTAAGAATAAGACAAATATGACAAACGTCAATCCTTTAAAGTAGATCTTTTTTCTAGTTCGCTGTGCTGCTGTAATGCCGTTTGTAGAAGCCGGATACGTCATGTGTGTGACAAATATGCAAATGATCATTATGATTAAAGGGAAGCTGGACATTCCCAGGCTGTACGTCAGATAGAAAAACATGCGTTGGGGTGTTTCTGAGTCATAACTACCTCCCTCAAGGAAAGCGATCTGAATAAGGCTGTTCTTCAGGGAAACGATGAGGTCATGAGCTATTCCTGTGACTCGCTTCACCTATTATTCTGTACTCGGTGATGACCTCTAGACAGTGTAATTATGTGCACATATGTTGTTTTTGTCTTTTGAATTTCCTGTAAGAAGTGTGACATGTTGTTGTCATAAACATTTATTTCATTTCTAAGAAAGAAGTGCCAATAAAGAGAAAACTATCTTCTCCTCCAGCGATACATTAGAGGTCCCCTTTGATCTAATAACATAATGTGTATCAATCCCAATCTCATGATCTCTGACAAACCGTTGGTTGTGACCGCTCCAGCACATGCAACACAATGCAAGTGGCTGACAGTAAGTAGGTCAGCTAAACTACAGCTTAAGTGCGGCTTTGACTCATTAATAATGCATATGATAAAGACTAAAGTCGCTGGGTCTTGAACAAAGATATTTTCTCTCTGATGCCAATAATCAAGCAGTGCTCAGCTGTCTGTTTTTCTTTTTTTGTCGCGAGCTTTTCATTTTCATGTGATGATAATACTGACCGAGAGATTCTGAGATTGTCCTGTCGTGGTCAGTTAAAGATATGCTGCCATGTCCTATCCACTCATGCTCGTCCGTCTCAGAAGCAGGAAACGGGAGAGTTGGAGCTGTGCTTACAGCTCAGCGATGTGGGCAGAGTATCAGAATGTCTGCAGCATGCTCTCACTCCTCTTTAGGTCAAAGCCACAGACCTGAGCAGCCTTCAAACCTCCGGTCTGCACACACAGAGGCCCCGGTGTCAGAGCTGCAAACCTGTGGGTGTTTGTTTCTTCACTGACAACGCTCTGAACTCCGTTCCTCGGCCCCCCCACACAGCCTCCAGAGGAATGAAAGCTATGCATGGGCTCATTCGTTCCATGGGCCGAGGGAGGGAACACTTGTGCATCTTAGAAGTGATATTTAAGATCTAACAAAGGAACGCTTGTTGATCATTAGAGCCGCGCTGTTAACCTGCTCTCTAGCTAGCATCATACTAAATAACATCACACTGAATCGCTCCACAAACAGTTGCTAGGCACCCGTCCTTGCTGTCCAGCTCATGTGGTTCAAGATACTGGATCATACCCAGAAACCCCTGGTTGGCACTCAGTGGCAGGAAGAGGGTTAGTGTTTGTTTTACGTCATGGGCGGTGGGCCAAAAGCTTTGGAGAGAGGCAGGTGTGTCCTGGATACAACCTCTGGTCGTATTGTTGATATTACATCCTTGCTGTTGGATTTTATGTTATGACTGTTAGCAAGAGCTGGGAGGAGTTCTGGGAGTGGAGTGCTGTTCGCAGTACTATGTACTTTCAGCTCTAAGCATTACACCTCAGTACAAGCAGGCCGAGACTGCTGGCCGGGATAAGAATTAGAGAGAGGGTCCGCCCCGTCTCTGATTTCTCACAAGGTTAGTGAGTGATGGGTTTTTAAGAGTGTCGCTGAAATGGATTTACTATAAAATGGTGTCTTTTTCCAGATGACAACGTGAAGGCTGGCGTCCACCAAGGCCACCGCTGCACCTTGGGCAGCGCACACACATGATCACATGACTCTGGACATGGACGCGGTCCTGTCAGACTTTGTTCGGTCCACAGGGGCAGAACCGGGTCTGGCAAGAGACCTGCTGGAAGGTAAGAGACCCAAACTGTCCTGCACCTCCGAGGTTCGAGGCTATCAAGCAAACTGTTATGTATAAAAGACTCAATATGTGGGGAATTTGTGTTTTGATCAGCTGCTCCCTGTTGTGCTGCGGTTGCACTCAAGCGGGCAGAGGAGAGGGAAGAACAGAAGAGGAGAGGAAATGAGGGGAAAGGAAAAGAAAGGAAACAAAGGAGGGGAGGAGAGGAGTTGGGCCTGTAACAGTGAGCCAGCCTGCTGATTTAGAGGCCAGTGTGACGGTTTTACGAGTGCACTCCCCAGGGAGAGCTTTGTGCCCATTCATTGGAACTCATTGAGGAGCAGAGTGCTACTGGCACTTGTATAGCTTACATACAGGGCCACTTTGGGGGAAAAAAACAGGAGAGAAAAAGTGCACACGGCAACAGAAAGCTGGTTGATGGTCAGTTGAATTGGCTTTCTTGAGACAGTCAAGTGAGGTTTGTGTTTTTATTTCCGATTTTTGCAGCAATTTCAGTCTCGGACGATTTCGCATTGCACTCAAGCAGCTGTTCAAACTGCAGTAAAGAAATGCTGAACTCTTAATTTAGATCCAGTTTTGTCTACTTTACAGGAATAAAAGCATGCTCCACACAAATCAGACTTCCATTAGGGGATGAAATCCTTGTAGAGTGCGTCCTGGAATTTTTTTTTTTTTTGTCTCTGCATGTTTATTATGCAGCTGGTGTCTAGTCTGATAAAAGAATTAAAGTGTTGGGTGTCTGTCTCTCCCTCCCCTTCAGTCATTTTTTTTTTCTGATTCGGCTTTGGCACAAAGCCACAGGGACACTAACAAGACACCAAACAAGACACAGCACTCAGACAAGACAGACGTGGGCCCGGATGTCCTATTTCAGTGTCACGCCTGCTGCTTTTCTCTGGTGTTAGCTTAGCTCTCCAGACCTGCATCAATCAGCTGTGACCCCCTTGGTCTGAGTCATATGACAGCGCAACATGTGGTGCTTCCCCCTAGAGGCTGGTTTATGTACTGAAGAATTAGTTTGGACCTTTATGGATACATTTATTAACAACCAGGACATTTTCTGTGTTCTGGGGTTTTTTAATTTTTAGAATAGGAAAAAGGGTTAACAAACTAATTTAGGAGATTTCGTTTAATTAAAATAATCAGATAGTTAGTAAAGCTTGCTCATAAAGATGGACTTCTATTGCCCTCAAATCCGCCCGTGCACCTGGTTTAATTCACAGTCCTTAAATGAGAAAAAGGAGTTTAGTAAAGCTGCTGTGTTTCTAATAGATAGGGATGATGCACGCTCACACTGCAGATGAATTTATCAGCGTTCCTTTTGCTGACGGCAGCCATTAAAAATGAAGGAGCTGAAACAATGCCTTCCATGCCACAGTAATAGTAGGCTAATGTAGAAGCATTTAAAGAACATGCATTAGGTGCTGGGTGGCTATGTTGCTGGACCTTAAGTTGTATTCCTGGATCTGTGCAGCTCAATAAAGTAGAACCCGTTTTGCATTGATCGCCGCGAGAGACGGGGTTTAGTGGTGCTAGGTTTCATGTTCAGACTGCAGAAAATCATCATGTCTGGAAGTGAGGAAGAAGACAACTTCCTCCAGGTCTCTTACGAAGGGAGTCCATTAATGGACCCTGTCTCACAAACATGCTCAGATTACATGCAGGAACCCTCTGAATGTCTGCAGTTGTGATGTGAGTTGTCTAGACTGCAGATATTTCTTGTGGCGTCATGAGAAGGCACACTGTTTTATAATAAGACTGAGGCTCGACTTGTTTCTCTCAAACCTGGAAGGGATCTCTATTAGAGAGACAACACCCAGAGGACAGGAAGAGTGTGTGTGTGTGTGTGTGTGTGTGTGTGTGTGTGTGTGTGTGTGTGTGTGTGTGTGTGTGTGTGTGTGTGTGTGTGTGTGTGTGTGTGTGTGTGTGTGTGTGTGTGTGTGTGTGTGTGTGTGTGTGCTCATGGCGTGCATGTGTTACCAGTGTGTGGGTCCCTCCTGCACATCAGGATATTGCTGTCACTCTGTTAAATGATCTGTCTTCCCTCAGCGTCTTCATTGTTGTGGCACCACCCAACCTCAACCTCCAGTTATTCTTCTTATGATGCAGCATGTTTTACTCAGACTATGTACAGCATTGCTCCATATGGGCTATATATACCATCATTGTTGGGGCTCATTATTTAGTATTTGTAAAGAGCTGGGAATTTATCAGAATTAGTTTTAGAAGAAAGACAGTAATCCAAAAATCTGCAGATGCATAGCCCTTTTGCATTTCATGTCTTTCTTCCCTTTCTACTATTGGGAGCATATTATGAGTTATTCAACATGAGATCACCCTTTTTACTGTAAACTGCAGCGAAAAATGTCCTGTTGAACATAATATTGAACATAATATTTAGTAAACAAAAATATGATACCCTTCAATAATCGTACACAATATTCATTCTTGATATTTTTAATCAGTGTTGATGTGCAATCGACCAGACCTTTTGTTTGTGTCCCGCAGGTAAAAATTGGGACCTCAGTGCTGCTCTGAATGATTATGAGGAGCTCAGGCAGGTCCACACTGCCAACCTGCCGCAGGTCTTCAACGAGGGCCGCTACTACAAGCAGCCAGAGACACGTGACACGCCCAACCATGTCAGCAAGATCGACAGGCCATGTGCACAGAAGCAGGAGGACAATGCACAAGGTACGAGGGCTCCCTCAACACCATGTTGCCACCACCAATGACCCCCACCAGTTTTGTCTTTTCTTCACTCGCTTCCCACTCATCCATGCAATTCTCGCTTCTTCTCCCCTCTAGAGAAGCGTCTGTCCCGCGGGATCTCCCACGCCAGCTCTGCTATCGTCTCGCTGGCGCGGCTGCAGGTGGCCAATGAGTGTACCAGCGAGCAGTTCCCTCTTGAGATGCCCATCTACACATTCCAGCTACCAGATCTCAGCGTGTACAGCGAGGATTTCAGGAGCTTCATAGAGAGAGACCTGATCGAGCAGTCCACCATGATGGCTCTGGAGCAGGCCGGTGAGTAATACAGGATATAATATTATACAATACGTTCTGGTATAGTGCTTCTCCCACTACTGATATGAGATATGTAACAGAATATTGTGCATGTTCTTGATTTAGAATACACTGAAATGCAGCAGGCCCACAAAGCAGTAGCAATGAGAAAATAACATTGAAAGTCAGTAGAGATACAGAGCAGCAGCATCTGGAAGCAAGACGACAACAACTAATTCAAAGCATCCAGGATCCCAAAGGATTCATCTCCCAGCTTCAGTTTTGAACTAACGGAGAGAAACTAGTTAGTGAAGTTTCAAATCTTCCTGCAGATTTTCTCACACAGAGACTGCAGAGACTGTAAAGCCTTTCTCGCCTATTTCTGTTCAAATTCTGGCAACAGTCGTCCAAAAAGAAGATCAGGACAATTAAATATATTGACTTTCATATTTCTGTATTTCATAAACAAGTGAATAAGAGAGAATGTGTCTAGTATTGTGAATACATTTTAAACAGTCCAACCAGAAAATCTATAAATACTATAAAATATGTATCTCTGCAAATAAAAAGATGTAAAATAAATTACAACAACCAGCTTAGTATTAGCCTCCCTTTATGGGTGGTTGAATATCAACCAGCACATGAATCATTCATGGATATAACATCATTAAACAAACTGGGATGTAACAGTAGTCCAAGTTTTAAGAAAATTAACTTAATATCTAACAAAATTGAGAAATGCAAAACATCTGCATTTTGAGCCCATCCACACTGAGGGGTAAATCATTCAGAGCTTCTTCTGTGTTTACTGTTGTTAAATAAATGATGCAGTCAGATCACCCCAGGCTCAGAGCGATGAGGCTGCCTGCAGTAAAGCAGTGTGCCGTGCCCGGGGCTGCGAAGCAGTCGTCTCTCCCTCAGGGATGCTGGCAGGGCGGTGATGGAGCAGAAACTGGAGATACTGTAAAAGTCAGGCTGAGGAGGAAGATCCTCGGAGTGGGTTTTTGAAAGACTGCTGGGTATTTGAGTGTGTGTGCAAAGCATATGGCCTGTGCTAATCATTGCCTTCAAAGTTCAGCTAATGAAGCTAATTATGCCTGTTGGCTAATTGTTCTCATTGGGCCATCACTGGTACCTGCTCCAGTAGTGTGAGACTGGAGGACATTAAGTTTACAGTTCATTTGAGTAACAAGGTGGCAAACAGTGGTGACGGACAATTGAAGGCTGCTGTAGATATCTGTGGTGCATTCCTGACGGAGATGTTTTTTACAGAATCTGAAAGGACCAATTAGACTAGAAACAGAATACAAAGCAGCCATTAATAATCTTTTCACAAGATGGTTAAATACATCCCATGTCTATAATAATATAATCAGGATATAAACTACACTCAAAATGACACTCATTTCAAGTTATTTCATTTGTAGAAATAAAGTAACAATGTAATAAATAATTTAAAAAGCTATAGAGCTTTTTATGGACCCGAGACTCATTTATTTATTTATCTATTTTATTGCTCTTGCTATATCTAAAATATACTTGCTGTAAACCTAAAATTGTTATGTTTCTATTATTGATAAATTAGCACGTTTCTGTTCATTCATTTGATCACCTATGGCCCCTGTTACATCCCCAGTCGCCCGTGGAATAAACATCTCTCTTGGAATTGCCTCTCCCAAAGTTTTTCTGTTTTTCTTATGTGCTGCGACTTCTTCTTCGTAGATTGTATTCTCCTCTTCGTAGAGATGCTGGGCTGGGTTAGGAATAAATGTTGCTTTGGCCCCGTAAAGCCCAATTAGACATTATATTGGAAACGTACGAATACATTTTTTTGTCTCTGCATTTCAATTTGAGTAAATTAAGAGAACATTGACTTGAAAATGGATTGACACTAAAAGGTATTTGCTCCCTTCTGTTTCTTAGTTTTGTGCAGAATTCATGGTCTAATAATATTGTACGTGTCTGCAGGTCGTCTGAACTGGTGGTCCACCATGTGCACTAGCTGTAAGAAGCTGCTTCCTCTGGCCACCACAGGGGACGGGAACTGCCTTCTGCATGCTGCTTCTTTAGGTGAGCGACTCATATACACTGGAGTATATCTAACACATGATATTACCATATCATCCATAACAACTGTGCAAGACATCTGTCTATTAACAGTGTCAGTGTTGCGTCACAGCTGCTGAATCTAGAGGAGGGAGTGGGAAAGGAGGATTGAAAGAGCAAAGGTAGCAAGGAAGGGAGGGAGGGAGATAAGTGACCTATACATTGCAGGAAACTGTCAGCTGCAGGGTTCAGTGGATTCACAGTTTATTCAGGTCCCTGCCGAAGGAGGTTGTTGACTTCCCAGTGTGAGGACTACTGGAGCAGGAGCTGTCAATGTCCGAGGCACCAGAGCTAATGCAATTTACACTGACAGTCAGACAACTAAGGTCCTTTGATGAGTGATGAAAGACATTTTTAGACCGGAAGTTAAAGAGCTGAGGTTTTCTCATAATGATTATATAGTTTGGTGCAATGGCTGTGTTGTTGTTTTATGTCCTCAATCTTAACAAGCAGTAACGGTGTCTTGAATCTGTGTCAATCAGGGATGTGGGGCTTCCATGACAGAGACCTGATGCTGAGGAAATCCCTGTATACCATGATGAAGAGCGGAGCGGAGAGAGACGCTCTGAAGAGGAGGTGGAGGTGGCAGCAAACCCAACAGAACAAGGAGGTTGGAAGAGTAAATGCATCACATCCACTTTAACGAATGATAGCATTAACACATCCATAAGAGCAGGCGAAGGGATAAGCCACATGTAACCTGATTTTAGCTTCCTTGCTGGGTCGCACATTTGGATTTTTGCTGCGAGGAAAATAGTCTTTTGATGATACCAAGTGTGCATTAGTAGCAGTGTTAATACTGTCAAATCCTCTGCACTTCCTCTCCCTTCTCTTGATGTTCATGGATTAAAGTATTTGCCAATCTATTAGAAAAACGGTGTCACCAAAGATAGCTCAGGCAAAGAAGTAGTCCAGATGCTCATATTTAAAAAATGCCTCGGGCCTTCTGGTGGCCCACTGATCTGAGACGCATCCCATGTAACAAACCAGCATCCTGGTTTGTTGCATGTCATCCACCTTTCTCTAATTACGCATAATCCCCGTCTGTTTTTTTCATCTTTCATCCATTACCGGGAAAAATATGACAAAAAATATCCACATCTGTAGATGCACAAAGCTTCTGGATATAACTTTGTAGATTAATTATGATGAATAATGATAAGGATTGTGTGGGTGATTTATTAGAAATTCTCTATGTGTGTGTGTGTGTGTGTGTGTTGGTGCAGTCGGGGCTGGTGTACACTGAGGAGGAGTGGGAGAGAGAGTGGAACGAGCTGCTGAAGTTGGCCTCCAGTGAGCCTCGCACTCACCTCAGCAAAAACGGCAACACCAGTGGAGGGTAAGCAGTTTGACTCACATTTATCCCCATTTTACTCCCAAAACACAACGCATATTAAATCCCTTCAACCAGAATCCAGCAATGTTTGCTCCGTAGTCATTGTATAAGATGGAGAGTGGAACAACACGGAGCAGCCGTAGTGAGCTGCACAGCTCTCACACATTACACTCTCCTGCTGTGTTTTAATGGCTTTTACGTTGAAACACCGCAGGAGGCCCACAATTAAAACAAAAGTGACCTTCTCACTTAGATGGATTTGTCAGGGAAACTCATTGTTCCCACTAGTACTTTTAAATTGACTCCTTGATTTAATAACATTGTTGAAGCTGTAGTGTGAGACTGTGCCATCTACTGGCTGCCATCGGTAGTAATCAATTGTCGTCCGTCCCCCCCCCCCCCCCCCCCCCCCCCCCACACACACAAACACACACACGATGCATAAACAAGCGTAACAGTGGGTTTATCATAGGCTACAGAGGCAGATTGGAAACTAACTGTAGTTTCCTCCTCCTACGCACAGAAACTTTGTGGTTTGTCTCTTGTTTCCATTTTCACTGATATTATCACTCATACTATCTTATGTACACGATAGGCATAGCAGCTATTTTGGTAGAGAAAAAAACAACTATGATGGAAATAAAAAAAACTCACCAAGGCGTCTGCTGTTGAAATGTAATTCACTTGCATAACATGTGATCTAATCAGGTTGTGGTTGTCTGCGCTCAGTGCTGACTTCAAAGATACATTTTAAAAAACCTCGTGAGAAACCATGCAAACGGCTATTTCCGTGTGACAGCAGCATCTGAAAACTATTTAATAACTGCGTTAATTAGCTTGTCCTCGCCAGCGTTGACTTGTCCAGTACAAAGCCCTCTATCACTGAAAATACCCCACAATTTACTCATTTACTCTGGTGGTTTTAACCTCTCATTGAGTTAGACTGTAATACAGTAATCAGGTCAGGGACGTTTGATGGTCCTAGTGTGAGATGAGCCCCTAAATAGGATGAGTGGGATTCACATATTAAGAGGCTCTTTATTAGAGTGAATTTGGCAGCGTGGCTGTTTGTATGGCTGACAACTTAATTGTTGCACATCCTCTGGTTCCCTGGTGGTTGCATGCCTTGATAGCTCTGCCTCTGCTTTTTCTCTCGGTCTCACCCTCTCTCCCTCTTTATCTCTCCTGCTCTCTTTCATTCAATCTCATGTACGAATAGATGGATCTTTGTACAAGTCTGTTCAAGGTAGCCAGAGGGCAAAATGGATCAGGTTAGATCACGCAGGCACATGACATTTACTGTTTTGGCAGATGTTTTTGCATCCGTCTATTCCAAGTCAGGAAATTGTCATAGTATCCCATGATCCCACTGTGTTACATGGTTGTTGTTGTTGTTTTTTGTTGCAGGGTGGATAACTCTGAGGATCCGGTCTATGAGAGTCTGGAGGAGTTCCATGTGTTTGTGCTGGCCCACGTGTTACGCAGGCCAATTGTAGTGGTGGCTGACACCATGCTCAGAGACTCAGGAGGAGACGGTAGGCTGACCGCATCTTGCGTTGAACTTTTACATTACAGTAGGATAAGCAATGTACTGACACTAGGTGTGGTGTTCCAGCGTTTGCTCCCATCCCGTTTGGAGGGCTCTATCTGCCTCTGGAGGTTCCTCCGAGCCGCTGCCACTGCTCCCCTCTGGTCCTAGCCTACGATCAGGCTCACTTCTCCGCGCTGGTGTCCATGGAGCAGAGAGACCAGCAGCGAGAGCAATGTAAGCAACTGTGCATCATCACAAAACCACTTATATAATGTCCACAGAAAAATCTGGAGGCATATGCAGATTGGAATGTGGGATGTGAACCTTTTCTTGACCTCCTGTTCTTCAGAAATCCCAAGTGTCTCCTGCTGTAATGTGCATTAGTTAGGCAGTCTCTGGTTTAACTTTAAGTGGGTAGATTGCAAGAATGAGGGCGAGTGGTCTGCCTGTCCTGCTCGAGGTGAATAATGTATGAGACAGCAGTCTAATTACCTGTGCTCCATTATTAAAGCAGGCCAGTTGACAGCAGGAACCAGGGAGTGGCCAACGTGGATGGGAAGTGGACAGCAGGCCACTTCTTCTGACTTACTGATCAAACCATTCAATTGTATGTTGCTGTGTATCTACATCTCTCTCTCTCTCAGAGGTCACTGTTTGAATAGTTACAGTAGTTTACTGTTTATGGTTTGCCTCTTTCACAGGGCTCTGTGATGCGGTGCTGCGTAGAGCATATTGATTGTGTTATGTCGTGGCGAGGGGGGGTGTGGATTTTCCATTTGGTGTGAGTGACTCTTGTTTTGGTCTTGTTGTGCTCCCACTCCGGATGTGTTGCTTATTCTCGAGGTCTGAGTAATCTTCACATGGAGTTCCTTTAATTGACAAAATAGAGTGGATCTCCTTGACAACCAGTCTTGGTAGTCACGGCACTCTTCTTTATCTGACTCAGTGGGTGGAACTCACTTGTCACTCGCGTGGGCTGCCGGCCAACTCCGTCCCTTTTTCTCACTCTCAAACACAGATACACTTATGCAAACTGTTTCTTTCTTCCTCTCTCTGTCTTCCTCCTTCTCTTGTGCTTTTCTGAGCATGTACGTTTCCTATTCTCGGCATGTAAACACCAACCTAGTTATTAAGTCTGGGTACGACCACTGCAGACTTAGCAGACAGACATGATTACTAACATGCAATCATTGCCCTGAAATCATTCCCTTTTAATGCCAGCAGCACATCAGGGATGAAAGGCAGCCTACTCCACAGCACATAACTATTCAGCACACCCACTTTTATTTATTTGGGTGTTTTAGTGTTGCAGAGGGGGTTCTCTGTTTCGTCCACCAGGTGGTGCATATGTCCAAAGAACCGTCTGTAGCTAGACCACTACACCACTGCATGACTCTACTTTTTCATTCTGGTACACTGTGTCCTGCGATAGGAATCAGAGTGCATTTTGTCTGCATTCTCTCTCTCTCTCTCTCTCTCTCCAAGATGTTATGAAAACATTTTCATGCTTAGCTTGGTGCATTTGTATGTCACGTGATGAATCATGTTACACAGCAATGACACAAATCTGTGCTGCTCCTGGCATGTTTCTCTGCATGTGTTATGTATGTAAGAGGTGTAGTTTTATTGTTTTGTCTGATATTTATAAGTAATGTGTGTTTCTGAATTTTAAGAAATGGTACAATGCTGCCTTATATCGCTGAACAAATGCCAGACAGACAGTCAGAGGGTCAGACAGACAGACAGACCTAATCTTCCACTGCCAATTAGGACGGAGCAGCGCCAGCCGGCCCCTAAGCCCTCACCACATATGGGCAGGGTCTCGTGTTGGGGCCTCAACAAACCGATCCTCTCTGCTTACAGTCAGGCCAGTGTGCGGACGTCTCAGGTAGAGGCTTGGTCTCAGTTTCCCCCAGCACAGTGAAGAGCATCCGAGAAGCTGTTGGCCCTGTGTGTATTCAGGTGCCAGAGGCTGGGCTAGAATACTGGCTCTTTATCAGCCGTCTGTACGGAAGGTTATAACGAAGTCACCCCTCAGTAACCCGATTCTAAATCACACTGACACATCACGCATACTGACCCTTTTATGGCCGGCTTGCATGAAAAACAAAACAAAAGGGAGGGGTGTCTAAAGTCAGAGGTTATTGCTAAGGATCAAAACTTTCTTTTATTTCATTTTTGTCCCTTTGGGAACATCCCAACCGCACAGTCAAGTTTTTTTTCCTGAGTAAGGTAGTCGGGTGAATCCAGAGCTTTCTATGTGTTTTCTATCAGCCCACTGCTGCTCACCTGCTGTGTGATAATGACTGGCTCCTCAGTAGACGCCGTTGGCAATGTCTTTTATCAGCTTGTTTGTGCTCCTGTGGTTAAACGATGTATGAGTGGAAATGGACCGCTAAAACACGGTGGAGCTATTTCAAGCTCTGGTCCCAGTACCAAAACACTTCCAGGTTTTCGTTGGCATCCCATCGTCAACCCCCTAACACCCATCTGAATGAAGTCAATGGCCGTCTTTTACACAAAGACCACCTACATAACAGTGCGGTGTAACCAGGTTCTACCTCTCTATCTATTAAAGACACCCAGTGTATTTCTCCCCATGCAGTCGGCGTAATTAAATCAATATGGCAGTCTGAATTAAAATGCTATTTGTTGTTGTTTTAAATGTTACTTCAAATGTGATGCTCTTGTAATTACCACCATGGTTCTGCTGTTAAAATCTGTGGCGAAAAGAAAGCTCAGGCTTGTTTATATGCATGACTGCTGTTTAGTCTGCTGAATTGAGTCCTTTAAATCTGCAGCTGGGCTGAGTGACCAAAGTCAAGGATTCAAATTTGTGCATTTTCCAGACAGCACAAATTGTTCTTGAATTGCAAACAGAGGAAACATTGGCTCACTGTTCCTGCTGTGAATAAAGGCTTGTAATTGGTGAGTTTGTCCTCTGAAAGGGGTAAACGAGGAGAGAGAATCCTCTCTTATTCTGCTCTCATGACACAAGGCATGATATACTTGTACATTTTATTTTTGTGCAAACTACAAAAAGCAATCAAATCATGTGAATGCATGCTTAGAAAGGTTATCTACCTCGTTTCCAACAGCTGTTTCCTCACAGGTTACACCCAAGTCCTCCTCAGAATCAAAGATGCAAACTGAGCGAGGCAGGCTGGCAGCTATGTTGCTGAGTACACAGCTCGCATAGCGCGGAGGGCTATGATGTCATCCATGCATAAGCTATGAGAATCGGTCATTCAAGGACAACAAAACAAGGCTGCCAACAGGGATAGTAAATACATTACAGAACACTTTAGTCCCCCAGAGCTCCATGTTGGCAGTGTTGAATCTCTGAAATCTGGACCGGACCCAAGTGGGAACAACAGCACACACAGCAGTTTGGAATGGCGTGAAAGGAGGACAGCTGCATCGTGGGAGCCAGCACGTCACCTCACAGACCTCCGCTGCCTGCTGCATGACCCTAAGTGGGAACTGAGTGGGAGCTGGTTAACTGCGTTCGGTCTGTCCGTGTGTGTTTTTGATTATGACTGAATTTTTCTGGGCAAGAGTGTTCTAGGAAAGACCCTTCTTTAAGAAAACCACTCTTTTTTTTTCTCCCAGTTTCCTTCGCCGCAATGCCACTGCTCTCATTACTGTTTGTCTCTGTGGCTACAGGCATTAGGCATGCTTTTTTTTTGTTTTTTGGAAGATGGTGTAAAATGCATCGCAATTTACAGGTATGACGCAAAGGCAACCTTGACATTTTAGGACAAGTTTGTCAGCACCGCTATTAGTGATGTATTTACTCAGCTGTCGGAATTTGTTTGCGTAGCGACTAATGGTGTCACATACCAATAAGTGATCATGTTTGCAGTGTTAAATTTGCCAGCATGGGTGTGGCCGCACTAATTCTGTTTCAAAAACGTACGGCATCATCACTATGCATGTATCAACACTATTTTGACACACATGATTAATAGTGCACTTTGCACCCATGCATCGGCACTCAGGAAGAGACACGAGAGGGAAAGAGTGAGCGTTTGACCTGCAGTTTCATCGGGGACACGGGAGGGGCCGTTGCTGCTCGTGTCTGTGTCCGCATGAAGCCTGCAGAGCAGAGCAGCCCAATAGCAGTGGAAGAATTGATAAGGCAGGGAGGAGACTGTATCTTCCATCTGGGGCTGACAGTGAAGGCTGGAATGTCCTCTGCCTGAACAGCCTGCCTCTCTCTGCTGTCATGCGGACAACAGCCCCCACACTAGGCAGCCTGAGGAGAGCTGTCATGTGGGCCAGTGGGGTCTAGCTAGTCGTCCTCACACGCTTGTTGTGAAAAGGCAGCCATGCACTCACACACAAACACGCCCGCACTGTGCACATAATATAAGCACGCCTCCCACGAGAGGAAGCTCGGGTGGGTGTCTGTTTTATGTGCTCTGTCCAGTGTTATAATGTAGAAAACATCTTCCTGCTTGTAAGTAGCTGATCATATGAGCAGGGTATGAATTAAATTATTTCAGCACTCGTTCAATTTTTCTGTACTCCCGTGTCTGATTGCACTCTATTACTAAACTAAATCATCCTGTACAGCCCTGAACAACTGCAGAGCTGCTCGGTTCAGTGTGAATCCAAGCAGCAGCCTCATCGTGCCAAACTCAGACTACATAATCCTTTAGTTTAGCTAAGGGACGACGCTTTCAGTTTGTCACAACCTGGGTCCTATTTTGGTAATTTTGCCCATCATTCCTTCTGGTAATGATAACACTGCACTGACCCAAGTATCTGCAAAGGTCTGGGATGTCTCTAAAAAGAAAACACTCAAGGCAGACACCAAGGTTAGCCCAATGTATGTGGAAGAGACAACAAAGACAAACGGTAAAATTATGACCCAAACTGTGTGTTGTAAATTCATCACAGTTTACAGACTGACTTCCTACTTCAACTTTGACCTTTTATAGTTGTGCACGCACATTGTTTCTGTGAATCAAAGGATTATGACCAACATTTAAAGTATACTCTGTTTGGATTTACCGCCAAATAAAGTGTTTTAGATAATCTGACTAAACTGTTGTTTTTTTCTTCTCTTTTGCCTTGCCCCATTGGACTTTGCTGTAGCAAAGATCTTAGTATTATCTCTAGATATTGCAGTGTTATCATTGCAGATAGTAAAGATTCCCCATGAAAATAAGAACCAATTTGAGAATTAATAATTCATTCTTGACCTTCTCTGTCTGGATGAGTCAGCATGAGTGACACTCACTGGTCACGGTTACTTCTCTGCCTAAAAAATGTATGTCAGATAGAATGCACCCACCGTATACTTTACCCCATGCTGACAGACATCTGGGATAATTAACATGGCATTATTCTAGTGAGTCAGTATGGTGTCACGTTAGCTCTGACACCACGGTGGCCTTGTGAGAGAATGGGTGGCGTGCAACATAGACTCCTGTGGTAAAGCTAGCCCAAACTAACCTTCTGATAATCTCATCTCTTCCAGCTGTTATCCCTCTGACCGACTCGGAGCACAAGCTGCTGGCACTCCATTTTGCCGTGGACCCTGGCAGGGACTGGGAGTGGGGGAGGGACGACAATGATAATACCAAGCTAGCCAAGTAAGTCCTGGAGAGCATATCGCAGGGTGTTGATGCTTATCAACAAAGAACACAGAGGCGCTGACTACGAAAGACCCATGAAGGGTGAAAAACTGCAGGCCAAGGCAGTTCTGTTAGTCTACCCACAGGGCTGTATGTGGAGGATTTAACTCTCAATATGACCTCCGAGCTCAGGTCACTTTAAAGAGTGAGCAGAGAGAGAACAAATTGTGAGATACGTCAGTCATCCATAGGGTTTTCCAGGAATGGCCTCACTAAAGCAGCAACACACTCTCTGAGTTTAACAAAGAGTTTATGTAAGGGTTTCTGTTTCACATTCCTGCCAGTCAGGGGGTCAGCTTATCATTTAAAGGAACAGTTCACCCCAAAATTAAAAATACATATTTGCTGTGAGTGGCCTACTTTTAGAGATGGCGCCAAAGAGATTTCTGCCCTCTTTCGAGTGTATTGGGACTAGATGTCACTCGGCTTTTGGTGCTCAAAGCGCCAAAAAAAATACATTTGGAAAAACTACAGCAATGCCTCTTTCCAGACATCATGACCTGGTTACTCAAGATAATACACAGACCTAGTTTCATGTAGGAACTATTTTCTGTCAACCAAACTACACCTGTCAACCGTATTCCCAGCATGCGTCGCACGCTTCTTTTTACACGCTGATACCGTTGGCGGCTGTAGATCGAGGGTCTGTGGATTATGTTGAGGGACCGGGTCATGTTTCTGGAGAGAGATATTGCTGTTTTCAAATATATTGTTTTGGTACTTTGAGCACCACAAGCTGTAATATAGTCACACTATATTGAAGAGAAAGCAAACATCTCTACAGCCAATATCTCCAAAACTAGGCATCTCTGACCAAAACAATACAGATTGATAAATAGCACTACAGGTAAATATGTAGTCCTGATTTTGGGGTGAACTGTCCCTTTAACAAGCTCCAATGCAGATATATATGGAAAGAATGTTCAAACTTCTAATAACACCTCTTTATATTACCCGTAATGCATTGCAAGCATTCAAAGTTTCATTAATATGCTATATATGCCATTGGGTTCAAGTAAAGAAAAATGGTAAAATGTCAACTGTGTTATATCACTGCTTGTTGTTAATTGTGGATACATGTTCTCCCACAGTCTCATCTTATCTCTTGAGGCCAAACTCAACCTGCTGCACAACTACATGAATGTAACATGGATCCGAATTCCATCTGAAACAAGGGTAACGTTTTCTCACACATGTTTGTGGTTCATCACGGTTAATTTAGCCCGAGAGAAATTTCAGATTCCAGATGTTCTTGAAACCACATACTGTTCAATCAATCAGTTTTATTTACTGTCAGAGTCCCAGGAATTCCTCTGGTTTTTCTGATTATGAATCACCGAAAATCAGACAACAAAGTACTTTTTAAAATATTTTGGGGGGATATTTGTCTAGAATAGTTTGGGAGACCCTGAGAAATTTCCCTGAGACCTCATTGCTATTGCTATGTTCTGTGTTTTATTCATTGCTGTATGTTTTTGTGTATATTTCTATGCAGGCTCCCCTCGCTCAGCCAGAGTCTCCCACAGCCTCTGCAGGTGAGGATGTCCAGTCTCTTGCTGAGTCTATGGACTCTGACCGCGAGTCTGTCGGCAGCAACTCTAACGTCAACAACGGCAAGCCCAGCAAGGAGAAGGACAAAGACAAGCAGCGCAAGGACAAAGACAAGAGCCGGGCTGATTCTGTAGCCAACAAACTAGGTAGCTTCAGCAAAACCTTGGGAATCAAGCTGAAGAAGAACATGGGAGGTCTGGGTGGCCTTGTGCACGGAAAAATGAACAAATCTAACTCTGGCTCAGGTCGTAGTGGGGAGAATGGGGGAGAAAAGACAAAGAAAAAGGAGTCTAAGACAACCAAAGGGAGCAAGGAGGAGTCGGGCCAGTCAGCCAGCTCCACTTCCTCTGAGAAGGCCACTAGTCCATCCCCTACAGACAGAGACGGACCCTCCAGCTCCTCCCCCCCCGGGAGACAGGACAGTGCAGCGAGAGACAAGACCCTGGAAAACTGGAAATACAGCACCGATGTCAAGCTCAGCCTCAACATCCTGCGGGCTGCCATGCAGGGGGAGCGCAAGTTCATTTTTGCAGGCCTCCTGCTCACCAGCCATCGACACCAGTTCCACGAGGAGATGATCAGCTACTACCTGACCAACGCACAGGAGCGCTTCAGCCAGGAGCAGGAGCAGAAGAGGAAGGAGGCCGAGAAGAAGCTGCCTGCCACTAACGAGGTGGCCGTGAAGAAGCCCGAGCATGAGAGTGTCTTCCAGAGGGAGAGATCGGACAGCTCGCCACCGGAGAGCTGCTCTCCCGTCCTGCCCCACCACACCCACACCTACAACCACAACTCCCAGCCCCCACTGGGTATCAAGATGCAGGGCAGGAACAGTCCCACTCCTGCAGCCCCTCTCATCTCTGTCCCAGTCCCTCCTCTCACCCCGCCAACAGCCTCCCACCATGTCACCCACCCAGCCCCAGCCCCTGCGCCTTACTCCTCCCCCAGTATTGGTGCTAAGAGACCTGGGCCCGTTCCTGTGTCTGCCCACTACAGCCATACACCGCCCATCCAGCGGCACAGCGTGATTCACTTACAAGATGTCAACATGCAATCCTCCATCTTCCAAGATGACCCCTATAAGCCTGTGGTGGGCACCCTAAAGACATGCGCCACCTACCCCCAGCAGAACCGCACACTCTCATCCCAGAGTTACAGCCCTGCTCGCCTGTCCGGGGTCCGCACTGTTAACACCATAGAGACCCTGTCCTACAACATGCCTGGCGAACACAAGTCTCACACCTACACCAATGGATTCAACGCGGGGGACATTCAGGACTGCTTGGAGTTTGCGGATGAGGACAACTCGTCTCACACCTGGCTCAACCAAGAGAAAACCAAAGGGCGGAGCTCTGGAAGCCCTTTGTACTGCTTTCAGCAGCGCCGCTGCAAGAGGGAGAACTGCTCCTTCTACGGCAGGTCAGAGACAGACAACTACTGCTCCTACTGCTACAGAGAGGAGGTGAAACGCAGGGAGAGGGAGAGCAAAGTGCAGAGGCCTGCATAGCCATCACAGCCACTTCAGCCACTTGTCAGCAAGGCCGCAGGAGACGTGAGGGAACGACACCATCTGCACTCTGCATTTAGAATAACATGATGGCAAACATTTTCCTATTTTGTTGAAGAATGCTCTTGTATTCCTGTCACCCCTCCCTTGTTAGTAAAGAGTATTACTTTGTGATAGGGGAAGCAGAACTTGAAACAGTGAGCAGCTTTGGCCAGAAATTGTGCTGTGTTTTTTTTTTTTTTTTTTTTGTCTCATTGAAGTTAGTCTTTTACTTGTTTTAGAGTAAAAGTCATCTCTCTGTGATATAACGTTCTGTATGTGAGGGAAAGTTCTTTATTTTTTAAAGTACAAAAAGATTTGCATCTCATCAGGAGGGAACATTTTAGCTCTTTTAATCAGTTTGAATGCAATACCTCTGCTTGGTTCTTCAAAAATTTGTAGTTGTTTTGCAATCAAAAGAAATTCAATGGGAGATTAATATTAGACTTTAAAGCAATAAATTGGTGATTTTTGCTACACCCTCTCCCAATTTTGTCTATGCACCAATAATATAGTTACTGTAGGTTAACTGTGTCTTGTAAATTGTAAAGGATTGTCACGGTGTGCTTTTGTAAACAAATTTGAACTACAGGAATTAAAATGTGTAAGCATTATAGATTGTAATCTTGGATTAGGATGAAAATGTAAATCTATCTCATTTGTTAAGTGTACCTTTGTTCTTGCCACAGTACAAGGGTTTCCTGTGTCAGAATTGGACTCAAGATAATGTGTAAGATATCATTTCACATTTGTACCCGAAGTCGACCTCCTTAAGTCCACAAGCACTGCCAAACTGGCTTCCTTAAAAAAAAAGATTACAATTCAAATTTTTCAAAATGTTTTCTGTGGCAAACACCGAACAGTGTGCATAGGATCAATTGCTTCTAAAATATGCAGTGTTTATGGTGTGTTTCTCTGAGTCGCCTGTGAACTACTCTATTCGGTTAATGTGTTAGATGAGAAGAATTGTGGGTAGTGAGAGCAGGCCGATGCGTATTTGTCTGAAGTGTGATTACGTGTCTCTTCCCCTCCACACAAACAACACAATGTGCAATCATGCTATTAGCACTATGTGGTGACCTGCAGTATAGATGTGTCACTGGTCCAGTGTGAGATTGTCTGTTCTTCTTCCATATCTAGAGGCCGTTAAAAGAAGCACCTGCTGCTAAGAGCACCTCAAGCCTTTGTGATCATCAGTGCTTTAACCAATCAGTGGGTTTGTAAAACCCCGGGCCTCCAAGTGCTTTCTGCTCATTCGACATGACTACTGTAAAGACGCAGTGTTTGTGTTGCTGTTTGTTCTGGTGATGCTTGGATAATGTACCATGCTGTCCTTACCTAAGTGTGTCCTGGCCAAGGATGTCCACTGCTCCCTGGGTTTGCTTCTGTCTCTCTCCTGTACACACTGCAGTGTTGCTCCTCTTTGTTTCTATGTGACAAGTTCATGGACTCTCACCATGTTAGGACTGTAAGATATGATTTTGTATTCCTTTAAGAGTTTTACACTACTTTAAATTATTAATTTGCACATTAGGTACAGATGTAAATATGAAAAAAAAAATAGTTTATTGTTACAAACATGGTGTGTCTGCGTCATTTTTGTTTTTCCTCAGGGAGGTTATCATCAGGAAATCTAGAGATTATCGATTTTACTTTTAGGCTGATGATTTTCTAAGTCAATCAAGTTACCATTGAGATCATGTTGTTTAGGTTTCTCTTGATCCACATACGTTACAATACACTTTTGTTTGCTCTTTATTTGCTTTTATCCTCTTTTCCTTTCTCTAGTGAGGCCTAAAAGCAGACGATAACTGGTTAAATTACTGTATTACGGTACCAGAACTAATCAAAACTGAATATGGTTATGTTGTTATAAACAACAATCACTGAGGATGATTATTTGAACTGTCACACTTTTCCCTGAAAAGTACAATTGGCATGAGCATAGCTTAGCAGCATCTTTGGAGGGGTAACTCCACTTTTAACATTGCACTTCTATAATGTTTGACTTGTGAGAGACTTTGTCTAAATTGATGCAACAAAGACCAAAATATGCTGATTTCTTTGTTGCAAATGTGGGTCAAGGTCCAAACAGACTGGATCCTACAATTACTAGTTTCCCAGTTTGATTCAACAGTTTCTATTATAAAACCCTTCTGGCTGGTCTTTTAAACTCCATGCCCCAACTTTGTAACACAGACTTTAAAGAGTTTAAAGTCCCAAAGCTGAAGCTGAGATAACCCTGATGACATCACCAGGGTTAACTTCTCAGACTTGACAAAGCTTCTCCAGAGCCTCAGGAGACATACAACTGCAAAGTACTTCCAACGAACTGCTCTTCATGTCTAAAATCAGTGCAGTGGCCCTTTAAGAGGCTATTTGTCTCTAAAATAGGACACTTTCTATGGTTATTTGAAAGACTCTGCATTAATGGAAAAATGTAATTAATCTTGCTTTTTGAATGAGTCAAACAAAACAGAATGGGGAATATTTCCATCAAAATCCTTCTGATGTTACAGCGTCGAGATTCTTGGGAGTGAACTGACAAGTAGGGCAACACTCCAGACTTGGAGCTCTAACTCTGCTTTATTCCTCCAGAGATACCTCGACATTGGCATTAGGATCGATGCCACGCAGCGAAAGAGGCTTTCGAAAACCAGCAGAAAGTCAGCAAGTGCATACATGTGAGAGCGTCCTCCAACCCTGCCATGGTTAAATCTGGTGATGGCTTCCTGTATGCGAGCAAATATCACATATCAAGACAAATGGCATCAAACACTCAGTGACTCAAATGACTCAGAGGAAATTCAAAGAAATGGCTAGTTATTTATTTACCTTTTGTAGATATGAATGGATTCATTTAATTACAGCTTAATTAAATCTTCAAATGCCGAGAAAAGCAGCTTGTGAGAATAACAGAGTGAGAAGGGATTCATTGTAGCACATTAATAACTGTGACCAAAGACTTCCAGTCAAATTATCATCATTAGATATACACAAGCAGTCATGGTTAACTAAATATAGAGTGTCTTTAGGGTTGTTTTTAAAATTTCTAGCTGGCAGCATGGCTCTAGTGTTGTCAGTCAGTTGCTCCACCACTATTGAATATATCGTCATAGAATTTTGTACAGACATGGTTCCCAGAGGATGAATCCTACTGACTTTCGAGATCCTTTGACTTTCCGTGAAGCACTACTAGCTGGTCAAAGATTTCACTTATTTCGTGACATCTACCATGGATTGGCACATCATCTTGTGCAAACATTCATGGTTCCCAGAGGATGTATCATGTATACTTTGATGATCCTCTGAATTTCTCTCCAGCCACGAGGTTCACATTTGTGGTGTTGATTG
This sequence comes from Pholis gunnellus, assembly GCF_910591455.1. Classification (NCBI taxonomy): domain Eukaryota; kingdom Metazoa; phylum Chordata; class Actinopteri; order Perciformes; family Pholidae; genus Pholis; species Pholis gunnellus. Next base: position 11,588,225 of record NC_136533.1, on the reverse strand, counting down.
AAATGTCTACAACAACAATTGGATGGAATACAGACAATACTTTCCCCCTAATAATTTGTAAAAACGTTGGCGTTGGTTTATGAATGAATGACGGCAAGACTAACGACATTCCCATCAGCCCCAGCTGTATTGTTTTCAGTGTTAGCATGCTTAAATGCTCACCTAAGCTGAGAAACAAGGTAAAATTGTTTAAATGTTTGCATTGAACTCTAGGCAACACTGTGCCAAAGTACAGCCTCAAAGAGCCTCTAGCATGGCTGTATACTGTAAGGTCTTGTTAAACTATTAGGCACCCACAGATTGTAATAAGTGAGGAGAGAAATATTGACCTGTACAGTAAATATAAGTTTAGGCAGAGTAACAAATCGGCCCCTGTCTCTGTAAGAACTCCCAAATGCAAATGTAGAAAGAAAAGGATTAAAATCAAATTAGCCGTTGAGTTTTCAAGAATCCACAGTCTGTATTGTAGCAGCTGGCTGAGTCGGTGGAGTGAGAGTGAGGAGAAGTTTGCTTAGTGGGCAGTAGCCTGTAATGTGTGGGATGAATCACATATACTTCTGACTGAGATATTGTCTCGTGACTCGGCTGCTAGAGACAACAATGTGGGTTATACTCAAGACTTCTCCAACTGTTTCCCCGCGCTTCAGGTCACATCTGTGGACTGCGGCTGCTAATAATATGGAATGACTTGTTAAGTTTTGAAGATGACTTACATCTCCACGTGATGTCTAATGTTAGTCACACAATGGCACATGAGGGGTCCTTTCCTCCCAGCAATGTATCCCAAAGCTCTTGAATCCTGCGTCCTCCATAACAAGTGCTGAATGAGACAGAGTGCATTGTCTTCTTTCTTGGATCCCTTTTTCTCAGAATTCCCTTTGAATTTGCATGAGGGACCTCCCTTTGCTTTTCAAAGCAACAAAGGGCTCTATCAGGCATACAGCAGTCGTTTGGCAGGCCTCTCATCCTCTCAACACAGCCTCCATGTTTTGTTAAATTCACTCAACTCATTTAAAACTAAAATGCCAGGATATAGTAATTGTGAATTGCCTATTATTATTTCCCTTTCAGATGCATCTGTCTCCTTCCTCACATAATAAGTACCCATTAGAGGTCTTAACGCAACGCAATAGTTCATAAATATTGATTTTTATGATAAGCAGTTGTCCCATTAAGACAGTGAAAATAAAAAGTGGGTATATGAATTGAATATTTAGATCCTCTTTGCACAGTTCTGGTTTACTAGACTGCAAGGCTCTACCTGACAGTATTTACAGGGCTGTTGTGTTTTAAGCAGGTTGATGCCTTTGATGCCTCCGCTGCAGTGAGTGGTAATGCCAACCCCCCCCCCCCCCCCCCCCCCCCAACACACACACACACACACACACACACTCCCATAGCTAAGCCTTGTTCTCAGCCAGTGCCAGCCTCCAATATCTGAGATCATCCCACCCGCTCCGCAGGATCTAGCGCCAGCCCCGCCATGCACTGCACTCGAGAGTGGGTGGCATCACATGGCCCCTCAGCCTGCCTTCTGGGGCTTGGCATGGAGGAAGCGGGACGTACACACACACACACACAGGCCTCTGTGCGATTAAGACCACTACTGCTACTGCTGCAACTGCTGACCACATCCCTCCCTCCTTTTCTGTGGATTAATTCTACTGAGTTTCAAAGTCAGTGATGCCCACACACCTCAGTGGAGCATAGACCCTTTCCAGGCCACATAGCCTCCCACGTTCTCTAGACTTTGAGTGTGTCTAGGTTGGGTGCACCAATCAGCAGCGGGTAACACCCACCCCCTCATCCTCATCTTCCATCTCTCTCACACGATGTACTGTGCCTTTCCTTAGACAATGCATTTGAAATAACTCGTGGTTGAGGTTCTCGCCATCCTGTAAATGACTGAGTTAATTCTGCGTGCAGAACTTCACCTGGAGACTGGGTGCTCGGGAGTCAATAATCCAAAGAAAAGGTGTGACTGAAGAGATAAATCAGTCAAACTGAAACTACCTCCGCCCCCACATCCTGTCTGCAGGGTGATACCAGCCGAGATGAGCTGTCACTGCTTATATAACTGTGTGTACTTTGCCTCGCTTCTGCAGCAATATAACTCACTACAAAGGAGAGAATGTGTCATCCTGAGAATAAACACGTGTTTGAAAGACGTGCAACCCAGGGAGTGCCTCACCCACACAACCACCAAAACCTGAGATCGTTCTTGTAATACGACAAGATACGTGTGAATAAGCTCAGTCGGTGGTTTGCTGAGGGTCCAGAGGCTCCACTTTCACACAGAGCAAAGATACAAGATTTGTATATTTTGAAGCCCCATTTTCCTTGACAACAGCTCCCTGCCAACATTCAATGCTTAAAACAATCAAAAATAATGAGTTAAATATAAACACACGAATACCTCCCTCATGTTGCCACACAAAATATGAAAAACAAGCTCTGGGAACATGCCGGCTGTGATGGCACACCAAGTTGTGTGGTGGTGCCAGGGGTGGCAGCTTGTCTGTTCGTGTAGCGTGGTGTGCTGGTAGCTCCAACCTGCCTGGAGACAGGAGGTGTACAGATTGAGCAGGGAGAACACCAGGCTCCTCATCAAAAATTGTAATGGCTTCGTTTTTCTCTTCCTTCCTGTCTCGTTCCACATCGCATGATTCATCATGGAGCGGGAGAGGACACACCTGCAGTCTCTGCATGGTGTTGGTGGGCACACTTGGCTGAAGTGAGGGATAAATGCATGTTGGTGGGGATCTTGCAGAGCACCACATGCAGATGGAGTGAGAACCTGCTTTTTGTGTGTCAGACGGGTTTAAAAGTGTACTTTGCTCAGTGGGAGTTGATAGTGAATCATCCATTTCTCTGTATTTGCAAGTGCACTCGGTAAATACAGGAAACGTCGCACAATATATCAGTCTATCTGGCCTGAAATACAATAGGGAAGGAAGGAGTCCCCAGCATTTGGTGCCCCGCCCATTGTTGATACCCCAGCAGTTACTGTAAATATTTGCATGGGTCAAATGAGGGAACAAGGTGTACTTCCTGTTGCCAGAAAAATACTGCAGCACATGGCACACTTGTGAGGAAACTCTGTCTAACTGAGTAATATCACTCCACCCATTTATACAGTTCTCTGCTGTAACTCTGCTCTAATGTTTAAAATACTTTGGATCAATACAAGGAAATTCATGGGGTCTGATACAAATCTGACATAAAATAAAAACACACCCTTTCTCTTAAAATTAAAATGTTAAATTTGTAAACAACGAAACACACTCTTGACTTCACGCTTCACATGATCTGACCGTTAGCTTATGGTGGCTAATGTTAGCTTATGCAACAGACATAACTGTGTCAGTTCCCTGACTTAAAGGAGTAGTTTGACATTTTGGGATCCACTTTCTTGCTGAGAATTAGATGGGAACATGGATATATCACTCTCATATCTAAAGAGTAAATATAACAGCTGATTAACTTAGCATAAAGACTGGAAACAGGGGGAATCAGCTAGCATGGCCTTGTCCAAAGCTAACAAAATCTGCCTACCAGTACCTCTGAAGTTCACCAATTAATATTTTGTAACAGAAAAGGAAATGAGTACAAAACAACATTTTAGCTGCTTATTTTATGAATTTATTTCCAAATGTAAACTTCACTATATCATGCATACAAGTTATGACAACATACATTATTCAACAATCTGTTATTTTTCATATTTGCATAGGACATGGTCACAATATATTGTCTAACATGTAGAAAATAATGCCATAAAAAGGTACAGCAGAGCAGCTAAGACCAGCACATTAGATGTGTGTAGAATCCGAGGAACTGTACAACTGTAATACTTGTATGTAGTGATTTTGGTTTGCTGAGAGAGAAAAAACAAAATGACACCTGAAGGTTAGAGTGAGGTCATAAGAAAATGTACTGGCCGTAGCTGAGTCGAGAGTTATTTACAGATTAGATTATACTGGTGCTGAAAGGGGAAGCAGCACCATGGAGTCACTACAACAGGCAACTGATGGTGATGGGCAGAGGACAAACACACAGAGGTATCGAGAGAGCAACATTACACTGAGGAGGTACACTGAGGACAAACAGGTACAGGAACCAGAACCAAAAGGCTGGTGGGTGGCTCTCTCTTTGTAATTAAAGGGAGGTCAATCACAGCACGGTGTGCTGCATAACCTGGAACAGACTAATCCTTTAAGGGCAAACATATCCAAAGCTTGAACAAAAGACTTTTTTGTCAGCATGCATTTCTACAGTAAAGAGCAAATGCCGCACAGTGTCAGTTTGGGCAGTCAAGCAAGACCACGTGGTCAGTGAAGGGTACAGACAGATGTGGTCTACTCACTCAGTCTCTTTTTGTTTCTCGTCTTTTTACTCTGTCAGAATTAGTTTGCGCATAAGATTTAACAGGTTTTGTTCATTCAAGTGATTTTCAAAAAGAAAGAAAAAAGAAAACAAAGCTTGCTTATTTGAGATGTAGAAAAAGGTCCATATCAAGCATAACATCCATTAATCAACACTTACAGCATATAAAGTTGAACCCAAATGTCCAAACTGGGTTGGGTTCAAAGTTACTGCCACATTCATCTTTCCCTTCATAGCCTTTGGTAACAACTTGTAACTGTGGAGCCTTTGATGAGCTGCGAGAACTCAAAGCTCCTTCTCACTCTGAAGAACCTCTCTCTCCTATCATGGCTTCCTCTTAAAACATTATATCCCGAGTGTCAGGGCTTTGTCACGAGGGAGGACATGCATCAGTATGTCCTTAAGTATTACATATTGTAATACTTAACTAAAATATTGCATGTATGTTGTTCATTCAAATTGGCTAAGCCTATAGAGCCTGCAGAGTAGAAAGGAGAGACTAAACCACTGGGAAATATTGACAATGAGAAACGTACCTTGTGCACAACTCACAATGTGTAAAACCTCACAGTCAAGACAGACTTCGATTCATAACCTACAAAAAACGCATCGGGTCCATGAAAGCAGCACATTTATAGCAAATGCAATTTTCAATCCTTTGGAATGGTTGGGCGTTCGTCATCATTAAGATTGTTTATGTCAAAAAATACCTGCAATAAGCCATTATACATTGCTAGAATATTGTACAGCCAAAAAAAAGAAAGTAAAAATTAAATAACAAGAACCAAATGAAAACAAAGCTACACAATCAAAATGTTTACATAAAGCGGAAAATAATTATTTAACTTCGAGCACTTGCATATCAAATATGCAGAGTTGCTTCTTTAAATCCTGTACATTACATAAAAACACACTTTATAAAACTGTACACGTTTGTTAAATGTCTGATAGTAGCTAGATTTTTTTTTACCCTCAACTTTTGTATCTTTATGAAGTTACCATTATAGTTTTGGCACACAATTGCATCGATCATGCTTGTACACTGAGACCAGTCATGAAGATGAGACGATCTGATCAGTGATATATTCCTGTGATTAATAGGATTTTTAAAAATAAGATTCATGTTAGTTCTTTACATACTAGGCAGCAACCAATTCACTTTAATATAATTTTACAATTAACAGAAAAAAATATTAACTGGTACACCGTTAGCATCTTGTAGAAACCTTGTATTTCCATGTTGTTGTTGTTTAAAGTCCTTTTTTTCTTTGACAGATGTCCAAAACTGTAATGTGGGATTACAATCATAATGTAGGATTAAAAAATGCTGAAGTGAAGTTTCAAAGTAAATTACAGCTGACATCATCCCTCATGTAGAAAATGTTTAAACTAAGATAAATACATGAAGCTCAGTAGAGGAGGGGTGTTTTAAATATCTGTGTAACATAAAATAATAAAAATAAGGTTTTATTATTTCCTGGAAAGATTACTTTTAGAATCTACAAGGATGTGCAAGACCCTGACAACATGGGATGATTATATCAAATTTAGCCCAGTGTTTTTCTTTTCTTTTAGTTTTTTAGTTTTACAGAACAAAAGTCTCTTTTTTTCTTTCTGTCTTCCTTTCTTCATTCAAGTAGGGACAAATAAAACCACCAATTATTTGTGCTACTCATCAAGCAAACGTAAGCTACATGATGGATGCTTTGAAAAGATATGAAGGTACAACAAAAGTCAAATATTTCAAGAGGTATGATTTTTGAAAAATATACAAGCATTTTATATGAGACAAATAAAACAATAATACAAAATCATGACTACATTGCTAACTCACAATGCTGTGGTCTGTATTCTTATGGAAAACTTCCAAAAGAATCTAAATAATAAAGAAAATGAGTCACTCTATCTGAAATTGTCCAACATAGAGGTCAGGACCTTCAATTCCTTTTCTGACTTGGAGGAATTTTTGGATAACAGGCTAAATGGAATAACCTGCATCCTGACATCAACAGAGTATTACGTGTTTCTGATAAAAGGGGTGAACCCCATTTACAGGGATAAATGTATTATTTTTAACAAAATACGGTGCCTTTAAACAGCCCGACAAAAACAGTCAACCTTATGCTGTGATATATACGAAAGAGATGCTGAAATGACCTGAAGACAATGGAAAATCTAGAAAAACAACCCGAAATAAATCAGACTATACACCTTTCTCCAGAGAGGTTAATAATTATTTGACAACAAAAGCAAGTACAGTAAAAATGGACATGTACAAAACTGTGTTCAATGGCCTTTTGTGTTGAATTATTCAAGTAGATTTGGTACAGTGAGAATAAAAGTTAAGAGACACTCATGCCTGTGGAGGCCTATATTGTGACTGGTGCAGTCTGGATGGATGGATAGACTGGGATGTTTACACTGTCACAGTCGGTTTATTTTCAGATGGTAGGAGCTTCCTGCCTACTGTAAGTCCACTGACACTAAAGGGTCAAAGGTGTTTAAAGGGGCGTTTCACTGAAAAGAGCGCCCAGTGCTTACTAAGGCACATAGCAGGACTGTAGGATGTTATGTAGACATAATAGGCAGGAGCTGGGCCCCACGAGGAGGCGTTCCTGTGTTTCCAGTGTGGTCGGACACTGACCAGCAGTGAGCACCAAGCACCCAGGAACACTGGGGGGAGTGCGCTGGCAGAATTGTCTGTGCAGCAACTGATGTTACAACAAAATCCACAAACTGTCCCATATATCTGCTTTGCGGATGTCGACCCTGAGGTAAATGTACAAATGATGGATTAAGAAAGGGATTCATGAAACCTGCTTGAGGGTTAGCTACTCAGATTTGTTTTTGCAAGAGAAAGTTATACTACAAACCAAGTCAAAAATTGACTATAACAAAAAAAAGAAAACAAAAAAAAAAAGTCATCGATAGATGCCACACAAAGCTGCTCAACAGCCATTTGAAGAGTTTGTTTTTGAAAATCAAAGTTTTTTTTTTCCAGAAATGGTAAATGTAAAACCCTCTCAGTGATTCGTTCACAAAGAGCTGCTGATCAGTGGCATTCAAAGTGTCATCTTACAGCCTGGAAACTATTTTAACATTAAAGAGGGTCGTTGTTTTGTTTTTTTAAAAACATGTGGTGTTTTTAGGAAACTACTGCATTTGATCCAAATAAGGGATGTTTTCTTTCTGGAGGATGTGACAGAGCTGATTCTTCACAACTTAAAAGAGAGATGGCTGCTGTGGAGAACGACGGACAAGGCCGGCCATTCATGAACTTACACCTGCCAGATCGCCTCAAAAACCCTCTACGCTTCCAAGGCGTAGTTGTTAACATGCATATAGTGTGAAGCACTGGACTGCAGGGCAAGAGTCGCTGGTAGAATGAAGCTAGCACATGCAACAACAGTCTGGAGGGGTCTGACAGGACCAAATACATGGATGCAACCATTTCCGGCCATAGTGCTGAAGCATTAAAAGAAAATGTAGGCATAACGCAGACTGGCTGGGCTGCAGCAGTTTTGATAGTGGTTCCCGCTTCCGTGGAAGGTTTGCTGTGCCTTTTGCCTGACTTATTGAGGCATGTCTGTCTAGAAACACAAGTCAGCTTTCTCACGGAGGACGACGTGAGGCTGGTGAGCACTGCACTTTGCTGATATGTTCGTTTTGGTTCAAATGTTTTTACAACAGTTTAAAAAGCCCCCATGTTGCGAGAGAGAAGTTTGAAAGCAGCTGTTTTAGAGCTCTGGTTTATCACTATGAATTTGGAGCGACATTTTCCTTGGCATTGTGAAATTTGACTCTCCAGCAGTAGTAGAGGATTTCTCCCTGTGCTTAGGGTGGAGTTTGGTACGTCCCACCTACACTGCTAGCGTTGTCTAGGTAGTACTGTTGTTCATACACTTCTCTCTCTACTCTCATCCTACAGGTTGGACGAACCCGCTAATTACAGCCATTCTTCTGCTCACGGTTTCTACAGTTGGAGGGAAGAAGAAGGAAGAAGGTGGAGGAGATGGGGGTGTCTGCGACTGGGTGTCTCCTCCTCTGTGCTGCTCACTTTATGATAAACTTCTCCTCTTTTATCAGGACCTGCCCTCTGTCTATTCCAGATAGCTGCTTTGTGCATTCTGTGCTCCACCATGTCGCAGCCCAGCACAGCCAAGCTCTGCCCAACACTCTGGCCTACATTTGAACCCCCTTATGCAATTTGGCAGAGTTGGAGGTTCGCCACTCTCTGACAGGACAGGTAGAGCCAGATGGGCGAGGGGAGCACGCCCCCAGGAATGGCGTGTTAGCACTCCTGCTGCGGGCTGTGGATAGCTTCTTGTGGGATGCAGCTGTTTCCTCAAGGGAGGCCACAGAAGGCAGAACCACGAGGAGGGAAGTGAGCAGGCTGTCTGGTTCTACCTGTGATACTGCCAACCACCAGCCAAAGGCCTCAATGAAGGGCAGCTTACAAGACTGAATAGAAAGATTTCATTCACTCTTGTCTTTGGTACTTTTTCCTATGTGCTTCAGAGTGGGATAGATATTGTTTCAACTAAAGTCCCCTTTGTGTCCATTTTGTGTGAAATACTGGCTGATGATATAGCACATCAGAAAAAAACTAAAACACGAACAGCTGCTTTAAAACTTAACTGTCTCTATTTAAAGGCTATAAAGTTTCTTAAACTGAGTAAAACTGTTCACCCAATATAACCCTGATCCTCCCACCATGCAGATTTACACAGTATATACTGCACACCGCTGTTTAATGAAATACATATTTAACCCAGTGTAATGGCAACTGAATGTCGACGTTGCAATGGAGGAACAGATGTATTTTGTTTACTGAGGTGAAGGTTTGGGGATTGTCTTGTTAACACACAGCAATTGCATTGCATATGAACCCCCCAGAGCACGAGGACATGAGTTCTGTGTACGATTGACCGTATGACCGAAGGGCTAGTTTTCTTGACAAAAAAAAAAAAAAAAAAGAGTGCAAAATTGTGTTGAGTGTAAGGCTGCTATATATGTACTGTATGTTTCTCTTCACCGTGTTCATTCTTTCAAGCTAACAAGGCCATCCCTGAGCAGGGCGTAAAATTCAACCCCTGTTGAGTTTCAGAGTAAAGTGATGAGTATATTGTGCAGTCAATGTGAGTACTGTGAAGTACTGTGGTATTACAGAAATAGCAACTGTCTTCAATCCTGAGGTGTGTGTGTGTACCCCTTCTCCTCACCCGTTCAAAAAAAATCAAAGAAAACCCCATTTTGATATGACTTGTCAGGGTGTCTGTTTTTTTTCTTCTAAACCTTGTTTAGCTGACTGAGAACATACATTGGACAACTAGCCATGATCAGAATCTAAAAAAATACAGACATATGGTACAGAATGTAAATATTGCCATCTGGGAAAGGCATTACCTTCTTTTAGGATCACACAAGTAATTGCACTACAATAAGCAGTTATGTACAGTATGGTACACCACAGCAAGCGCAGGAATAGCAAAGGGGGGTTGCTGACAACTGTGCAACACAAGTGTTAGGACAAAAACACAGGCCTCGCAGGTCAGAGGCAGAAAGTGCGACTGGGTTTCAGTTTAAGGCGAGTTGGCTGGGCTGAGGGCGGGGCTGAGGGCGGGGCTGAGGGCGGGGCTGAGGGTGGGGCTGGAGGCATCCGAGCGGCTGTAGTCGCTGAGGGAGCTGGGACGTGTGACGCTGCCGCTGCTGCCGCCATGGGGCCTCTTCAGCATGCCGGGCTGGAAATCTGAGTGGCGTCGTGCGTGCTTCATGAGGTGGTCGCTGCGCATGAAGCGCTTGTCGCAAAGCGGGCACCCAAACTTCTTCTCCCCCGTGTGGGTGCGGTAGTGGCGTGCCAGCTCATCTGACCGGGCGAACTTCTTACTGCAGTCGGGCCAAGTACATGGGAATGGCCGTTCTCCTGTAACACACAGATGGAAGGAGAGACTTCAGTGTTTTGTATGTTTTAGCCCCTATAGAGTAGACCTTCTTCAAATACAACACACTTTTGTTACATACCATGCTGTCAGCATTTTACAGTTGTGTTTATTTCTGTAAAACCTGAGGTGAGGTGGCTACTCTGAGGTATTTTTTATATGATTGTTGAGTCGAATTGCAGTGCAGACTTTTCAAATCCATCTAAGCTTTGATATGTAACAGTAACGTAACATTAACAGAAATAAAAATAGACATGATGTGCATTTTAATGAGTTACTTCTCTCAAACTATGAGTGAGAACGAGAGCCAACGGCTGATGGAAAGTTGGAAAAAAAATGCAAAAAAAGAGCAACTGAAAATCAAAAAATCAACTAGTCTTGGGGGAATAGTGGGCAAGAATGTAAAGTATGTGTGATTTGTAGTAGGTGGGCCAAAACCTGTGAGAAACATCCTTAAGCACTTTAGGTTGTCGGTGACAATGACAGTAACTTACAGTATCTACAATAAACCAAGTACAAAGTATTGATAGTGTCAGTGAGTGCAACATGAAACAAATGAATCTCAGTGATGCACCCTGGTGCTCACCATGATCCGAAATGCTCACCACAGTGAGAGTAGTGTCTCATTATGAAGTGTTTACATGTTAACAAGTCAAGAAGACTGCTGTGCACAGCTCAGACATTTTTCATGCCTGCTGAACAAGACTGTGTAGTTTTCTGTGCATAGTAGACTGAGTCATCAAGGGATAGTGATCACAAGGTCATTGCCAGGTCTGCTAGGTCAGTAGAGCGAAAAGGAAATCAAAACCACCCAAGAGATCTTAAAAATATAAAAAAATGTGAGATAAAAAAGGCTGTAGTGAGAGTACAAATTGGAACTGTGCAGGAGGAGCTGACGCAGTTTAATTATCTAAGCTCCAGATGCTAATCACTCTCACAATGGTTACCCAGCCCATTTTCTAACATGCAACTATCTGTGACTCTGCACATGGGAAATTACACCCTTCCCCCCTCAATCAGGCAATAAAAGTAGGCTTTGACACAAATCTACTTAAAGCCAGATGGTACTATATATCTTGTGGTTTCCTTCCATTCTGATGTGGAAACAGTGTGCGTGGAGCCTGAATGCAGCGCTCTGCATCCACTGGCCAACATGAATAATACTGTATTCCATTTAGTTCCATTTCAGTGACTTTCTGCCTGACAATAGCAACATCCAGCATTCTAATTTTACCGGCGTGACCTTGCAGTACTATCGCGAAGGGTGGCGCTTCGCACTCTTTTAAAGTTATGGCACTTTCCTGAGAATAAGGGTAGTCAATCATCATGTGCACGCCCATGCTGGGGATTTGAGGTGTGAAAAGGAATAGACGGTGAGATGCATGAATGTTTATAAGAGGCACGACAAGTACATAAGAGCAGGCCTGCCAAACACTTCTTTTGTTCTGTGGTTTCCCTCAGGGCCACAATGGAAACAGTGCTGTTCAGCATCAAACAGTCGTATGCTACCTGATGCCTGTGAGTCTCAAAAACAAGAACGCGGTGCACTACTAGTCCCGGTCCCTCCCCCCCGTACTGCATGCTTACAAAACATGCAGACAGACAGAGCAAGTCCAGACAGCCCAGTCTGTGTTCCTGCCTCTGACGCCTCACCTCAGCTCCAGACAAACTCAGTCAGCCCTACCCACTACAGTTCCTGCTGGCTTAGTGTATGTAAACTCTGTAACTGACATAAAGACATTTGCATATACACACACACACTGCACACAGCCTTGTCTCCTTTCCCCCAAAAACATCCGTACTGTTCTCACTCTGCTGCAAAAGTTAACACACAAAGAGCCAATTCATCTGCCCTGCATTAGTTACAATTCATAAAAACAAGGAGGTGGTGGTTGTTTGACCCTATTTACACATCCTGGACTAAACCCTAAAGATAAGGAGGCAATTTAACTTCGAAGACACTAATCTCATTGAAGAGACTCGTGGTAGTCTGATTTCATACCTTATTAGCAAGAGAAGCAGCCTGTGCTGCCACCTGGCACTGCAAAATGAGTTATTGGCTAAAAAGTGGAGCTAAGCTCTGCGGGCTGCTTAAGGCTCAATAACCAGTGTAACGGATCCAACTACATTAATATTTAACCAGACACCAGAGAGCTAGGCTGAGATATCCAGTCTAACTGCCCTGATACAGTAATGCAGTCATAGTGAAAGCATCAGGTATCGAACAGCAACTCACAGAGACGCATCAAATTATTTAGAGCTCAGTGACTTCTTAGGAAAGTCCGAATTAACAGATACGTTGCCCATTTTCACCACCCACTAAATTGCTTTTGGCATTTAGGTCAACGATATGAATAAGTATCAAAATTCCTGCTGCTTTATTGTCAGCCTTGAAAGGTTCACTAACATAAAGAAAAAGCATGCAATGCCCCAATTAATTGTGCTTCTTTCATAACGTGAGGATTGGGATTTCCATGAGGGCAGTAAAAACCAATTTTCTGGTAACAATGAGGAGGTTTAGGGAAAAGACGCTGATAGGGGTTATTACCCTCAGTGGTAGGAGGATGTCTCTCTCTAAGATATTCTAATACACTGCAGATATTACTCAGCATCTCTGTTGAAGGAAGAATGCTGCAAACTGCACCCCTTACCCTGCTCCTATTCCCATCATGAATTGTTGGGTTGTTGTTGAATTGTTGTTCTCTGGCACCGTCCACATCCAGGGTGTGGTTTGTGTTTCTCAGAATGTGTCAGTTGCAGAGGGCGAGGGGTGGGGGGGTGGGGGGGGGGGGGGGGGGGGGGGTAATGAAGGAAGCTTTTCCCTAACGAACACAGTGACCCAGTTACCCGCAAAGTGAGTTACATCATGCACCCAAACTGTATCTCTACTAAGCACTAGTGTCCCCCCTCCAAGGCGATGTGATTATGTCACAGGTACTCTTGTTATATAACTGTTCCCTCCGAGGCCACTGGGTCAGTAAATACACAGCTCATCTCTGCTCCTCTCTCATCCTTCTCTCATTCATATCTAAGAATCTTTTGGCTCCTCGGTTTCTGCAGAAATGGTTAAGAGAAATGGAATCTGAGTTTGTCTCCCTGTTGTAAGGGATGCTGTCTGCAAAGGGGAGATCAAGTCTCTTTTTTGACGTGAGCAGCGGCGCAGGAACTCAACTCGGTCACCTGCTCCAACAACCAGCATTTCAAACGAAAGCAGATAACATTCCTGGTGTTTCCTCAGGCATGGGCCAAACTCACACAGTGTAAAGCTCAAACCTTCATGTGAGCCTGCCATAAGAGAGCTAGAGTAAATAGCTCTGCAGGGTGAGGAGGGGAACAAATACATTTCCAGTGGATACATAAGAGATCACCTTGAAGTTGACTTTGCTCTGCCTGCACGGTGAGAACCCGAGCAGGAAGTATCTTTTACAGAGCTCAGAACAAAAACAAGGGCCACACTAAACCTGCGTGGACTTTTGCAAGCAAACCGCTCGAGCAGTGAAAGTAAAACTGGAGTCAGACTGTAGATCACAGCTCATTAGAGTTGGAGCTACCTCACTTCAGCGTTAGCTTAGTGGCACAGTCAGCTTGGCAGCATGAAATGAGAGGGGCACCACTAACTCCAGAGGTAGGGCTCAGCACAGTCCTGTAATTTGGTTGCATGTTTACAACAGACTATGACCCGTATCCAACCAGGAGCCAGCAGACAACCATCCGTGGGATTTGGGGTAACCCTAAAATGACTGCGTCGCTCATCAGCATAAACCACTGAAGCAGACAGGGTTAGCTCAACCGAACCCAGCCTCTCCGTCTACACTCACCGTCACACGCCAAAATGATCTGAACACTAACATGTGTGTGCAGAACAATGAATATACATTGTGGCTTTTACAGCTTCTCTTTTCATTGCTCATGCAGCGGTATAGGCAGGCTTCGCTTGTGCATAAAATAACAACAAAGCTTTTAAAAAAAAAGACACTACTTGATTTGAAACATCAAGCTCCATTCAGAGTTTGTTGCAAACAAGATTAAGTAGTTGCTGCAGGTGAAATAGAGGAGCCGTGGGTGCTCGTGATGAGGACCGTCTCAAGTTTGGAAAGAAGCTCAGAAAACAGGGAGGATTTGATCTACTATCATCTTTTGCCTTTATTGAAAGGGACCTTGCTTGCCGTTGAATAGCATGCCGCCCCTTGTAGGCCTATGGCGATCAGGTTGTGAACAATAGCAGCAGCCTATAGCTCGCAGCAGGAAAGGCACTCCTGTAATGCATTTCAATCAGACAGGCTGTGAGTACTAACCGTAACTCACTCCCCTTGTTCTGCACTGAACAGGGCTATTGACATTCAGCCGGAGACACGCAGCTGGGTCGGGTGTGACCGTCTGATTCCTGCACACACTTATCCATCATTCCTTTAACTCTTTAAGGGAAAGGTAGGGGTAGCCCGCCTGGATTGACCAGCTCATCAAATTTGCCTCAATTAGTTAGAGTGGGCACTCTCTTTCTGCCTTGAGTGCATGCTAAAACAACCTGCAGCCTTGATGAGTTACAGGTAGTCGACATGCAAACAGCTGCAGCCATTAATGGGTGTTTACAGTTGGTCCGCAGAAGCAGGTGGGAGTAGGGATGCCCCATCATCCGTGACTCTCACTCACGCAGTACAATGCCTGCTCATTCCACCGATGGAGTCTGACACTATAGCTCAAACGCGATAGACATCCTCACCAACCAGCATCAAACAAATAGCCACAGCCCTGCCAGATCGTGAGAGGCCTCGCCACACTGCGATAAGAGGAGATACAGGCTGGAGATAGAGCCAGCTATCCAATGCTATACCTGACACTCTGGCGGCAAGTAGGAGATGTCTTACAGAGAAAATGCTTATGCCCTCCTTCCCCCAAGACTCCACAAAATACTCCTCATCTCGTGCAGAGGGCCACACCCTTGTGTCGTGGTCTGCCACAGTCTGATTAATCACGTGGAGAACGAGGACACACCTTACATACCGTAGGGAACATAACAGCCCAACTGGAGACAAAACACTCCCTCTGACATTAGCTCCACAGCCTTTCCTCTCTTATTCCAGATGAGTGGAACACAACACAGTGGATAAAGTCAGAGTGTAGCTCTCAGATGGGACCCTGTGAGTGCCGGGCTGACAGGGGTGTGCTCTGCTGCAGAGGTCACAGCCCTTCCAACGTTAATCAGATTAGCTGCAGATGCAGCTGAATAAATGACCTACATCAATGGAGGGCATTGACAGTGTATATCCCGGTATCTTACCCCACCCCCACCCTGCCGCACTGTATATTCTCCGTCTTTGTACTGCAGATCCCTGCCTTGCATGCGAGATGTGGTTTGTGAATAGGAGAGGTGAAAAGAAAATGCTCAGTGTTCCACAGGTCTGTGTCCCTCTTTTCCTGCCGCTGGTAATCGACACCACACCACAAGCCGTGGCTTGGCCTCACAACACAAAACGCTTCAGCACCTATTTTGCTTTGCAGGCTGGAGAAGATGGGAGGGGCTGGTGGGGGAATAGACAGAGCAGCATTTATAGAACTACTCCAGAGCTGACTAAAGAATACATGAGCCCTGTGGGCCACTGAAAGCAACAAAGCCAGGGAACTGCCTGACAGAGGCCTGTCAGTATTAGGAGTATCCACCATGCATGCTTCACTGTTTAATCAGCTATATTAGATTTACATTCCAACATTTGTGAGGAACTATCCTACTGTGAGCTTCATGTGTCCATATAGGATAGCATATGGACAGCACGTGCACCACCACAAGCCTCAGAGATGTCTTTCATTGAGCACGAACGCTGCACCAAAGGATTAGAGCAGGCAAGATGGTGGCTCCAGTTTGGTTTATTTACATCCCGAGGATAAAGCAGATTTAACTAATACCTTGTTTCCATTGGACACATACTGTACTGCTACACGTTGCCTTCACGGGCTGACCAGATTTCTTCCACAACCATCTTATCTTATGGCAGAAGAAAACGCATCACTAAATTCATAACAAGACTACGAGTCTACAGCAGCAGCTCTGTGGGGATGTACTTAGGCTCAATTGTACATTGAGCTAAATGCTAATGTCAGCACGCTAACATACTCACAATGACAATGTTAATGTCAGTGTTGATGATGGTTGAGGTTGAATGATTGAGGTTGATGGGAGTGTTGTTGTTTTCGCAGATATATGTTCATAACCCAAAGTACTGGACAAATTACAATTTTGACCTCAACCAAAATTGTCAACCTCATAGTGGCATAATAGGAAAGTCAGGGGATCACCGTCATCCAGGAACCATATGTGTCTGAACACAGTTTTGGAGACGATACACCTATTCGGCGTTGAGACTAGACCAGTGAAAACCGACCTGCTAGTGGGTCAAGAGGCAAACTGTGAGCATATCCTGACAGAGGGGTCATCGATTTATTACACGTCAGGAGAAATACGGCTCAACTGGGTGGGATGGTGGAAATCCTGCCGTGTGGCAGGTAGACAGACTGACCTCTTGTGCCTCAGTAGAGTTTACACCCAATGCTGTGCCAAGGTCAGGCTCAAGCAAGAGCAGGAAAACCCCATCTCCGCCCTGCTACCTCATCACTGCCACCAGCCACACAGGAACACTGTGCACTCTGTGCAGCAGTGCAGCCAAATATAAAACCACTGGCAGAGATGCAGTATATATAATCAGAGACTCCTGCTTCTTTTTCCAGGTGGAATTTGGGATAATTTCACTTTTAAAAAAGTGTCATTAACCACAGTTATTTTGGCTGAAAATAGAAAGCATGCATGAATAACTGGGTCTACATGGCAGTGGAACTGTGCTGCCAGGTGGTGCCACTTATGTTTTAGGACAGACAGAAGAGGGATTTACAACCATCTCGCAGTATTAGAGTCACCCCCAGGGGAACACAAAAGAAGTCCAGACAAAACGCCAAACCAACTGTAAAATATGTCATTAGGCTCTTTGTCTTTGTGAAATATTGACCCTCTTCGTCCCGGTGACTCAAATAGTTTTCGAATAGGTCCTGGACACTGGCAAGATGGCCTTTTGTGAGGCCCAGCTGTGAGGGGCACAGAGGGCCCAGGCTGTTCGTTCTGAAGAAGACTTGTAATGAGCTTGTCAGGGGCCATCTCTCCTTTTGAGTTGGTCGTCTGCATGACACAACCAGAGCAGGGTAATGAGGCTTCACAGAGAACACCATGTACTTCATGACCACAGGACACCTCTTGGGAAAGTGGGTCTTCATCGTTAGAGTCGGTTATGAGTCTTAAGACAAAGAGTCGACAAAGAATGACTGAAAAGAATCCAGCTGGTGCTGAGAAAAGTCTTCAGAAAGAATAAGGAACAGTTTCGTGTATATGACCTTCATTTGTTCAATGTAAAACCGAGTTGATCTGTGTTAAATGACGGCATTTTGCATACTGGAAGACAAATGTATGTGTCGGAGAAAAGCCCCTCCCTCCCACACCAGGAGACCAGACAAAAGCTGTCTGGTAACCTTAGTGCCCTGAACTGTGGAGATTCGTCGCTATCAAACTCAATGCAATATAATGAGCGATTTAAATGCAGCGTGTTCCCCCATGTCTGCTGCATCCTGATGTCCCTCCTACACTGTGAAGAAACTTTAATGAACCCACTTAAGGTGACTCTAAACCGGGAAATGGTTAATAACTTAAAAAGAGATAGTTCCCAGTTGCTCAGGATAATAAACAGGTCTTATTCATTTTTTTATCGAATGAAAATTGTTCACAACAAGGTCTGTGAACTGTACTGTGTATTAATTCATAAAAAAACACATTACTGTTGAGTTTGATTTTTAAATGATGCTTTGAGCACTTTTGTTCACCGCATTATACTGGAGCGGCAGAAAAAGAAAATATCACAAGAGCAAATTAAGCTGAAACTATCTTCATGGCTAATGTAATTCAGGAATGCTGACCCTTAAAAAAGTTTCAGTAGTTCACAAAAGATTATGTGGAATATACTGATTCAGAATTGAATGGTAAGATCATAAAATAAACAAAAAAATATGTTTTGTATGGCTTGAAATGAAAATAATGAAGTCTTTCATAAGATATTACTAGTGAGTGAAGTTCATTTTGAGCTGTAACTGGATTGATTTTCTTATGTGCTGTAGACATTGCATAATAAACACAATATAGCTCAGGTTTCAGCTCCTCTTACACTCTGACAAATCACACACACACACACACACACACACACACAAAAGGCTTTGAGCGTTAAAGAAGTTGGGGCGAGGGCGCCTTGTCCCTGGCTCTTTGTTTAGAGTAAATAACAGTGTTTCCCCCCCTCAATTAGATAGCAGTGTTTGGCCGGGACTGACTGGGCTGGAATCCATTCTCTCCTGACTCTGCTAGTAGGGGCTGAAGGGAAGCTCACTGCTAGAGTCTGGCTTTTTGAAAGCACTGCAAGGTTGGCTGAGGCAGCCGGGTTACCTCAGATGACCATATTCTGGGACTATCCAATCAAATAAGCAGAAAGAGCCATTATTATCAGAATTTATGGGACCAAACCAATCGTGAAGCCAGACACCGGAGCACATCCAAACAGAGAGGCAGGCAAAAAGAAAGGCTTAATTGGCAAAGAGACAAGGGCTGGGCTCATACAGAGGGGGGAAAAAAAACCTGCTCTAAAAACACATGGTCGGGGCTGACGGAAAGCACAGTGAGCACCGGAGGCTGGCTCTCAGAGAGCGCTGCTGCAAGTTTGGCTGAGACGAGGAAGCTGAACTGAGATGACTCACGTTCTGTCACTGTCCTATCAAATGAGCAGAAACCTTATCTGAAAATTATAGCACACAAACCAATCACCAAACCAGATACAGGCGTGAATCCCAAAAGAAAGGAACGACTTAAAAGGGGAAAGAGACATGGGCAGGGATGACAGACAGTAATAAGACTGCACTAAAACACACAGTGTACGACACACAGGCATTGTATGCCCTCTATATAAGTAATGATACTGGAGTATTATGGACCCCTATTTATCTACATACACAAATCAAATCAGTGTCTCATTCCTGTTGTTGACTAACACTGATTATGCACCACTGCACCAAGCTGCAGTTGATGAATAAAATGTGGTGATACTATTCTTAATAACAATGAATAAAATTGGACACATCTACAAGGAAAATCCCCATATAACAATTATTTTTTTCTATCACATATGGCATCCATATGAAATTCTTCCAAAGGATATTACATCTGGTGATATGAGGACACAAAGCCAGGCAGGGGAGGAAATTCTGATACAAAGGCAGGTGGGGAGAGAGGAATAGGCAATGAGACAAGAATCTAGCCCTGTATGGATGGGTCACTGATTTTTAATATTGAGACAAATAAGGAGGAGAATTGTGCAAAAAAAGAAAAAGGGGCTCAATGTCAAAAAGGTCCCACCATACTTTTAATGATGTCTTTTACTTGAACACATTTCTGTGGAATTACATTTCTATATGACTCAAATATGGCTCAAGTTGTTCACAAGAGGGTGTTTCTTGTGTGAATCAGAGAGAAGTGTTTGGTTTCTGGGCTGTCAGGCTGATGTATACGCGTGTGTGTGCGCGCGCGTGTGCGTGTGTTTGTTTGTGTGCGTGTGTTTGTGTTTGTGTGAGAAGAATGGGGGACAGCGGCGGGAAGAGGGAGTGTGAGCTGCAGTCTACAGAGCAGAGAGAAGGAGGCTCCTCAGTCGAGGCTCAGCTAGCTGAGTCTGTTGCTGGCCAGATCAGCTGGCAGTCTGTCTAGCGGGGGTGTGGCACATCACAACAAAGGGCTTTGGGCAGACAGGCGACTGCACAGCTCTTATCAACCCCCTCAATTTGAGTCGATCCACATCTTTCCCCCCTCTCAGTAGCCTATCCTGCGGAATGCAACGAGCAAATGCGGAGGTATAGTCCTTCAGGAAAGTCAAACGTAGCAGACTGCTGATGTGGAGCGCCTTTTGAGAGCCCTTGACTCTGCAGGGTGACGGTACACTCGCTGGATCTGTCTTGAAAACTTTTTTTTTGCATGCCCATGTTTGTGCATACTTGGCTTATTCTGTGATGTGCGCATTGTTGTTTATCTTTCTCGTGTCGCCAAAGTTGGCTGTAGTGAAGGCGCGCAGAAGAAAACTGGAAACCTGATCTGTGTAATTTAGTTCAGCGTTTGCACTGCAGGCTCGGTTTGTACATACTGTCCAAAGCAGGAAGGAGGGGGGTTGCAAGAGGAAAGCAGTGACAAAGCTCTGAGACTTGAGTGGGAGTGGCACTATGTTTGACTCCCTCCCTCTCCCGAAATGAAAGGACATTACGCAAAGTTCATACAACTTAAAAAAAAACAACAACCCAATTATTAAACTATTACGCACCAATTATGGCTTTTATTCTAGGATACTGTGTTTGTGTCGATTATTCCAATTTACGGTGGATCTGTGAATGTTCAGCCGATACACATGACTATAAGGACACACAGACAGTCAGTCACCCTCCTCTGTAGCCCCACAAATCGGGCTGAATGTAAGAGAAACCACACTTCTTATCAGTATTCTCAGTTTTAATGATCCATTCTCATATAGGCAAGGGGACTACAATAAGTCATGTGCACAGCAACAAACAATTGCATCCAATGAAACTGACCTGTATGTGTCCTTAGATGAGCTTTGAGGTGGGATGATTTGCCATAAACTTTTTCACAACCTGAATAGTGGCATTTGTGCTTTTTCTGAGGTGATTCTTGCTCAATTCGACCTCGCGATCTTTTGCCTCTTTGTTTGAGCGAAGGATCGGAGATGGTGGTAGGTGTGGCAGAGTTTCCATCATCTATGAGGTTCGGCATGCTCTCATCCTTGATTTTTGCCTGCTCGGCAACATTGTTGGGAGTCTGCTGGTTAAAATCCGCCAGAATCCGCGCCACAACAAAAAGAGAGGAGTTGTCTTTCACCAAAGGTTCTTTAATGTCCTCTCCGTTCTTAGAGGAGGACGGGGTTTCTGGTTTAATCTCCCTATTCCCTTTAGGAGCGTGAACAATTGCACGACTGGACATTGAAACAAGGCACTCCGCTGCAAAGTGATCCATTTTGTCTTTGAAACAGCCCCCTCTGCTTCTTAATGACATTCAAAAAATAAAAAACGATGGCGTGAGAAAAAAACTTGTTCCGTGGTTCCCTTTGTGTGGTGGTGTGTAGGAGGTCGTTCTCATCAGTGAGAACTGACTTTATGATCTTACCCGGCTTTCCAATATTGTCAACATCCTGTGAGAGAAACGCCTCGAACAAAAATGCAGACAAGCTCCCTCAGAGGAAAAACAATTTTTTAGAAACCCGAAGTCTTTGATTAGTGCAACGGAGCTGGTGACAGGACCTCTGCAAACTTGGATGCGTTAACTCCCATCGCGGCTTCAAACACTCGCCAGCATAGTGAACGTGTCTCCTGAGCGCCTGTTCCTGCTGGTTGTATCCATGCTGGGGGCGTGTCGACCGGCA
Source organism: Pholis gunnellus (assembly GCF_910591455.1). Lineage (NCBI taxonomy): Eukaryota > Metazoa > Chordata > Actinopteri > Perciformes > Pholidae > Pholis > Pholis gunnellus. Next base: position 11,566,408 of record NC_136533.1, on the reverse strand, counting down.
GCGCTCGGCAGCATCGTCAGCCCAGCCGCTCATTCATTGGGTGCTGCGTGTCCCCAAATGCACCGAACAACACGAGTTACTTGGAAGTTTCACCACAGGTTGCCTCCATGCATTCAGATGATGTATCTCACGGGCGACACGGTGATGCACTGCAGAGACCTTTAGGAGGAGTACATGCGTTATTTTAGGGGTGGCGCATTCTGCAGCACCATGTCCCACCCGGCATGCATGTGCAGCAAGATCCTTTTGTTTGTTGAAATTGTATTGGACACCTTTCGGTAGGAATGCAACTAATATTCTGCCCATTAATCGATTAATATATATATATATATATATATATAACATTTGAGAAACTGAAACCAAAGAATATGGTATTTTTGAAGTATTTAGCATTTCCTCTTTATTTGCTGAATGTGCAACATCTTTGTCGTAAACTGCTGTGTTGAGGTGAATCTCAATAAAAGCCATTATGTCACATTGACTTCCCCTGTTTCATATAAGTCAATCACAAATGAGGAAATCATAAAGACAAGCACACAAGTCACTAATTAACATTACTGGGAGTCGTCTTGCCTGCAAAACGGGCTGCAGTTCATCATCAGCAAGCTGTCCCTCATAGTTTGAATGATATTGTGTCACCTTCTTGGAGCGACCAGCACATTCTGAGGCCATTGGCCAACGAGTCGATGCAAAGAGCTTGAATGCTTCCAACTGCCAAATGATTGGGGTCCACACATCATTCTTCCTTACAGCCTCTCAAAGAATGTATTTTTTGGATTCAAGTCAAAGAGAAGATTGGTGGTTAAAACACAACTGTCAATAACTGATACACTTTTTCAAATTCCTTTCTAGCTTGTTAATTAAAGCTATGCTTTTTATTGTTTTGCAGTATTAGCAAAATTCCCAGTTTTATTTTCTAATGCTTAATTATTTTAAATGCATAAATGCACATATGACAGAAGAAATAAATAAAATAAGTTATGTCTTATTTGACAACTCAAAAAGGGTATTCAGGATTTCATATGCTCTTTGATTATGACCCATTTTCAAGATAATTATTCTGCTCAACGTAACATCAACAGCTTGTACATTTATTTAGAAGATGGCAGCTTCCTTTTAGCAAACCAGCAATTCACCTCAAAACCTTCCTCTGAGCAACTCTGTGGTCTCTGCCAATTGAAACAGAGCCAGCCAACACAGGCAATGTCTTCTTCAATTTATCCTCCGGCGAGAGACAAGTGACACCATTGTGGGGAGGAAAGAGTCAAAGCTGTGCGATATGGAGGTTTTGTCATTTTTAGACAATCATTTATTTCATGCTGCTAGTTTTACAGCTGGTCAGTGTAGACATATTAACTGGAATTAAAGCCATAAAAGGCGGCCTCTTCCCTTCAAACTTTGTATTCATTGGAAATGTAAAGACTTTCAAATACAGAAGCCTGCCAGGTGTGTAAAATAGCATGTCACCAGCTACAAAGTCCTGGCAGAAAACAAACCAGCTGATGCTATTGATTAGTAGCTAAGGACACACATGAATGACACTGTTAACCCCATGCACCCAAATTAACCCCTCTGTTTCCAGGAAATAAACAGGACATGTACTCAGGATGGATTCGTCTCAGATTAGGAATATAACAAAATGTTACACTGTACCTAATGTTTCCTGTGATCAGTGCTACATTTCATCTCTTATTCTTTCAGCTTGAAGCCCAATTATCAAAAAATAAGCACATTTATGAAGAATAAGAATAAACGTGCACTCTGCCGATACAGGATCAGACCTGCTTTCCTGCCGCAGCTGATGCTCTCCTGTGAGAATGAATGCACACTTTCAGCACTGTGCACAAAAGCCCACACTAGAAAGTTCCCAGTGTTCAGTGTGAGCAAGGCGATGTGGCATTCAGAAGGCCATCTGGCTGTATTATTTTACATATTCTTTCTCTAGAAAAACGTGGTGTTCTTGTGTTTCATGCGGTGCTTTGGCGATCTTTTCTAAAAAGAGCACGACAAGAGGGCATGGTTCCTCTTTCACAGGGTTATTTCCCGGAGTTGTGTAGAAACTGCAAGTGTTTATCAACTCCCTCTGGGCGTCAAGCGCAAGAAGGCCAAAAGAGACAGTGAGGAAATCAGCTACAGCTTATAAAACTGAACTTCTTCAAAGGTAATACGCAGCTGTAGAAGCGATCATTTAAAAAAAAAAATTGAATAAAATCTCACTCGGAGGGAAACTGTGAAATGTCTCTCTCTGTGGCTGCAGCAGCAATGTGATGATTCAAGAGACCTTTTGTATGTTCCCAAATCCCAGCACCAACCCCCAGAGCACAGTGTCCAAACAGCACACTGTCTGGCACTGACACAACGTTCTCAGGCAAGAGCAGCGCTGTGATTGGCCTCTTCACTTCTGTTGGTAATGGGAGAGATCCTCTTTAAGCACAGGGCAGCCTGACCACTATGACAATCTGGTGGGGCTCTCGTGTCAAGGCTCTTAAGGCAGAGAGAGAGAGAAAAACAAAGAACAATAAAAGCATGTAACACCACAAGTGGATTGTTGGCAGTTTTCTCCTCCCTGCAGCAGGTGGTGATGTTCAGTGGAGGGCACTGACCTCTGGCTTATGACCCGAGTTTGATCCCCACACTTGGCTAAAACATTGAGTCAGACACAGAGTTGTTGTTAACGTTAACAAGACCATAGCCATACCAGCTACTCCGTGGTGCTTTAAGCAAAATGCTAACATCAGCATGCTAACATGCTAAGGCTACGTTGGGAAGGAGTGTCATTAGTTTTTGCATGCCATTATATATTTTGATCAAATTGAACAGATAATGGATTTAAAGTTCAGTGATCACTATTATTGTGGCTACAAAAATGAGACGCAACTGTACTCACTGACCCAGCATTTATTAACTTCCTTCTGGGATTTTTTTAATCTAGTGCTGACATAGCAAGGGCACTCCAACTTGTCAAACGAAAATGAACATATCCTTATCAGAACAGAAGAAGTAATAAACCACTTCAGGGTGTTTTACAGTTGAGCCAGTCTTATTGGAAATGTCATGTGTCTTAACTGTTATTGAGTTAGAGAATAATGAGTATTGAACTTTACATTTACTCACTGATTAGAATAAACTCAAGTAATGTGAGTGATAAGAACTGATACAAAATAAATGGTGCTATAGTGTGCTTATATATGAGTAGTATGTTGTCTCTCTTTCTTTGTTGTTGATCTAGATAGCTTGCTCATCCTAAGTGACACATCGACAGTTGGGTGCCGTGACTAATGATGACAAAGCAGGCTGTAATTTCACCTGTATAGAAAAAAGAGGATTAGTCATATAGATGACGTTGTACAGGTGTTTAGAAGCAAACATGTAAGTCAACAGTGAATACCAAACCTAACACTGACTCTCTTTACCCATGTGGCTTACGTGTACTGGCATGTCAATAGGCCGCAGGTTAAATATTGTTCCTTGTTTCTTTGCTTACACCAAAAAGAACAGCATGTATGAATGCAGTAATCACATGATGTCAAATGAGTCAGTCAGGCGTAGCTGAGACGGGTAAACAAGTCCAAACTACCTGTTATTGTAACAAAGTGTGACCTGGCTGCTGCCTAGCAGGATATACTTGTTAGTGTTACTGGGTCCTTATCGTCAAGACTCAGGGCAATAGTGAAAGCCAAATGATTTCCTGACACATGTACAGATAAGATCCCATGTCCCTGCCCCTGTTCCATATTCTCAGAAATCCTCCAGCTTTATTCAGTCTGGATTCTGGAAAAACATTTTTTTGCAAAGTTTTCTGTTTGATATTTGTCTTTCGCCCAAAAAGGACAGGATGTTCTTTTTTGGGTGAATGATACTATCTTTCACGGAAAAGATGCAGTGTATTTTGCAATGGACATTAACTTTCCCATTGTAGTTTGATACCTATTAGTTTAGCACAAAGACTGGAAAAAGAGGGGAAAGAAATTGCACAACAAAACAACAAAATGACTAGAGCTCACCGATATACACGTTATACATCTTGTCTGTTTCACCTTTACAAGTCTCATTTTACTTTATGTGCGGGACTAATTCTTAGTGTGATATCCGGGATGCTCCGTTGGCTGCCTGGTAACCTCACCGTGATTACAAGACTAAAAAAATTAATTGCGCCCAGACAATAAACAGCCTGGCAGCTTATCTCCCCGTAAAAACCATGTTGTGTTTACACAGTAAATGTATTCATTAATGAGCGTGGTTTAGGAGGTAGGGCGGCTCGTCCTCTAATCAGAAGATCAGCAGTTTGATCTCCTGCTCCTCCAGTGTAAATGCTGAGGTGTCCTTGGACAAGATACTGAGCCCCAAATTGCTCCTGGAGGCTCTGCCATCAGTGTGTGAGTGTGTGCGAATGTTTAGTTTAGATCCTGATGAGCAGGTGGCACCTTGCATGGCAGTCAGTGTATGAATGCGTGTGTGAATCAGTAAATATTGACATGTCGTGTAAAGTGCTTTGAGTGGTTGGAGGACAAAAAAGGTGCGATATAAAATCAAGTCCAAATACATTTTCTGTATTTAGATATGTACATACATGTGCAAGCTGTTGATGCGGAGGAATCATACACACTGCTGTTCAAACGTTTGTAATGAGAAAAAAGCTTGATTGGGTACCATTTGACATTAGACCATGTTTTTAAATGTGCTTTCATGCTTTAGGTTGCAGAAAGTCCTCTTTACAAAATGGATGCTATTTTGTATCAACGGTTTCCAAAAGCAAAAGTAATGTTACATGGCGAACAAAATGCTGTACATTGGTTCAACCTGACTGGCAATTGACAGGGCAGAGAGACAGAAATATACCTCGGAGCAACAGTTCAATAGGAATAGAAGATATCGCCGGCTGTTTGTAAAACAAATTGGAAGCTTAGCAGTTGTATGTGTGCAGATTTGAACAGGATCAGGTTCCTCTTTCAGTGTCAAGTGCATAATAATGCATCCTATAAAAGGCTGGAATTGACAAGTCAAACTTGACAATAGAAATAGAAGGCAGGTCTGGGGTTAGCACTATTGTAACTGGATCAGGTAATATTAGATGAACATACCATGGACTGACAAAACAAAGTTTCAACGTATTCAGTTCAGTTGCACCGTTGTTGGTCAATAATGATCGAGGCCCAGGGTCACTTACATTTTTCCTGAACTAGAAAACAAATTCAAAATCGAACGGTAATTGTGGGGGGGGGGGGGGGGGGGGGGGGGGGACAGAAAGGTTACAATAGTATTCTCCCCTGTCATGCAACACTATGGGGACATCGACTAAATGGAAGTTAAATTACTTAAATAATTTAAATATCATTATTTTAGGGCCAAAACTATTTCAGACGTTTATAATACTTTTGGTGTCTCGATTATACTGTATTATTAAAAATCTATGTTGACCGGCAGCGTATAGAGAAATATACCAATATAACCCACGAAAGCAGTTTGTTTAGATGGTGTCATGCAGGGGTCCTTCTTCAGCAACAAAGACTGGAAGGAAGAGGGGGAAACATTGTAAAGTCTGATGGCACAAAAGAGCACTCTAAAGGTGCTCTGTGAGGCACCTTGCAGGAAGTAGGTGGAGGCTGAAAGGGGGAAAGGGAAGCTGCATCAGTTCACACAAGGGTGGGATGTGTTGTTTAAGCTGGAGTTCAATGTGGTCGTCATCCTCCCTCTGCCTATGCCTCCAGGCTGTCCATGTTCAGCCACACAACAGAGGCCGCCTTTTTCACCAGTATGTTAATCCTGCCTGCCTCCTCCGCCTTGGTGCTGCCTCCCCAGCACACCACCACAGAACAGAGTGCTGCCCGACACTCAACGATGGAACATGTCGAATTGTTGCATAATTTGAAAGCATTAGAGCCTTCTCGAGACTGCGACTCCATCCTATGACGTGAAAGTGACGACTGTCATGCATGCAGAGTTGAATACATGATCGCGAGCTGAAATCAACGTCACTCTCTTGACCCTAGGCTGACGCTGAGCCATGACTATGTGGTGCCATCATTGTTCCTTCACATCACAGCGTGGTGGCTTTGTCCACTCCACACAATACAGCTCAAAAGAGCAAAGTGAAGCGGACACGGCTTTGTTTTTGCGCCCATTTACTGGTCAGTCCTGGCCCTATTCAGAACGCATTGATCAGTGCAGTGGCTGGGGAGGGATGTGCCTCGCAGGCAGTGGTGAGGGGACCTGACTCTGAAATACACCATTCAGCTGAGTGGTGAGTCCGCAGGCGCTGCATTAACTCGCCGTGCTGATGCTATAGAGATGAGGGTTTCTTTTCTAAGGCCATTCAACAGAGGCACTTATATGGCAAGTTATCCACGAGGGATAAACCGGCGCCATTCTCGAGTCTATGCAAGACTGCACCGAGCAACATGGAAAATGCATTGCCACATATATCTACATCAACTTGATGCAAAACATTAGGCTACTTGTTTTAATATTTGTCTAAATATCAGAAAATAGTGAGAAATGCTTATCATGAGCCAAAGCTAATGTCTTCAAATTGCTTATTTCATTATATAAAACCCAAAGATATTCAATGTACATCAATATAAAACAGAGAAAAGCAGCAGATCCCCAAATTGTAGAAGCTGGAACATGTGAATACTACAATCTTTTGCTTGCAGAAATGACTGAAATTATGAATTGATTATAGTCATCAATTAAACATCTAATTGTTTGGGATCAATGCAACATGCCTTTGGCTATAATATAGATGCAAATCCACTTTTCAGTCTGACCTACTTTGCTAAAAACTATAGCATTGTCCTCTAGGGAAAAGCTTATGAGTCTGTCTGTACTTTATGCTAGACTGCTAATTAGACCACTGGGCGACATAAATAAACTTATGCACTGTGCCTTTTTGTGTCTGATTTGTCCTCAATAAACCTTTCAATAAAAATGTTTTCCAGGCTTGTGCATTATAGTCTTTTTCCTTTTTTCCAGACTTGTGCATTGCCTATAGTCTTTTTCCCCCCTTTGACTTATAGTAACAATAGATTTTGGTTTTGTTTGTTAAGACGCGATCGCTCTGTAATTTGGATGGAGTAGACGAGACTCTCCCTATATGTGGTGCAGAGCGAGTTCAAAAGGAAAACAGAGAGGTTGAATTTCAAAACATACGATTTCCAAAGCGGTTCTGTTGCATCACATGGCTGTTTTTTTTCTTCTTTTTTCCCCCGCCTCGACTGGAGTGCGCTCGCATGTCACTGGGTTCACATGTGGGCGCGGCTGCACACAGACTGAAGCGGTGCGCGACCTCAGCTCGCTGCATGGACGAGGCTGACCTCGGGAGATGAGCCCGGCGCGAGCGGGGTGGGTGGTTGAATTGAAAACGCGAGAAGTTGCAGCGTCCCCCTTAACACTTCTCGGCGTGCGTCGTTACGTCGCGACGTAACGCCGTTTACGAGGGAGCGTGGTGTTTATCCTCAAATGACCCCAATGCCGAAGCGAGAACATCCCGTTCCTGAGATATTAATAGCTTCTCTTTGCGTCACCAAACTGTGGAGCACCGCTTTGCTAGACACGCAATGAAGCCACAAACTGTGGCAGCAACACATTTTCCTCCAAAGCAAACATGGTTATAAAACAGGTAGTCATCTTTCTCTACCAGCTGTCTGCGGCTGTTCCAGCCAATGTGATTACCACTTGTAAGTGTTACACACGTTGTTATTAAGGTGGTGAGAGATGGGTCTGGATGTCAATTACTCAGCCAGTGCACACTTGGGGAGTTTAGTGTCGAACTGAAGGGCGATTTATTGCATAAACAGAATGTGGGTCAGTGTATCAGTGAGCTAAAAAAGTGCATAGCACAAAAGTCTGCAGTGCAATTTTACAGCCCAACAATTCAACACAGTTTTGCGCCAATAGGAGAGCCAATGTTGTTGGTGAGCTGGAAGTATAAGCGCACAATGCACAATAAGCCATATGTTAGCTCAGTCCCTTCCCCCAATCCTAAAGCCAAGTGAGACTGGAGCTACAGAGCCTGGCCTGCATAGCTCCAGAGAGAGGGAGGGAGGGAGGGAGGGGTGGGAGGAGAGTTTCTGTTGCTATGTTCTCTGGGAGTATCCTGTCTGGAGGATCTATGGGCTGGCTGATTTTGAGGGCTGACATGGCAGTGTCTTATGTAGGTCAGCAACAGTAAAACAACGTAGGCAGCCCCAAAAACACACTGAGGGAATAGTGTTCTCAATGCCTATACTGTACTGTAAATCTTTACATTTTACTGGTATTTAAAAACCTGACTGGCAGATTGTGTCTCAGCCAGTCTGTGCAGTGTTATTTAATCCTTTATGAATAAGCTTTGTGCTAACTCCTCCACAACTGCACCCACAAGCACAAGAGTTGAGGCGTTATTATAATCACTAAAAATGAAGTCCTAGTGGTACTAAAGATTTGTGTAAAGAAAAAAAAAGGTTAAAATAAACAATATACAACTCAAGACCCACTTCCTCGCCTTTTCTGGAGCTTTTGACTGTACGACAGAGGCCTCACCAGAGATATGATTTCCTCAATTGCCATTAAAATACAGATCTTTAAAACTTTTTCCAGGTTGACTTCGAAGTTGAACTTGACAGGCAATTCTCAACCTCGAAAACAAAAACAAACTTAATCGGCTGAAGAAAAATCAACCTTCAGCCGGGACTGTTTTGTCATCTGCTGTTTCCAAGATCAAGAATGAAGTGAGCTTAAATTGATTGTGTCCAGAGCTTCATTTATCCGAATACTTCTTACTTTCAAACTGTTTACTTTGACTGTTTACTTTGAGTGACTATCATACGTCTCTTTTATGGTCCCTATTATGACGTTTTAAGTACTTCATAATCATCAAGGTGCATGCTGCACTGCAGGCAGTTTCTGTATTACATCAGCTTTGTCCCAGCCAACCCCTACTTCCTGTGAGTGTGAGGAAATCATTTGTATTTAAGGGAAATTATTTGATTCGAGCAGACAACGAAACCTCAGCAGAAACACAGAGCAAAAGGCTCAGGTGAAACTTATCGTATGAGACGCCTGTACATGCAGCTCAGGAAGACGCTTTTATTCAAAACTCATAATAACTGGGATCCTGATGAAATTCTTTGGCTTTGAATGATGCCTCAGTGCTCAACATGTGCTTGAATGGTGGCTGAGTTTGGCGACTTCATGTGATTCAATAGTCGTTGGCCGTATTTGATTAACTGGATTTCACATCCTTGAATTTCATACATTCACAGGTATAACTGTAACACAGCTGAAGAGGTTTTCTTGACAATTCATCTCTAGAATGAAGAAGCTACAGTAAATGTGACTGACTAGATTGAATGATTTGAGTGTTTAGCCTTAGTCAGTCAGCTCAGGTCTTTAAAGATTTGTCTGTTCCCTCAACCCCAACCGATTACCTTACTGCTGTTTGCTTAGTCTCCCACCACCATCTGTGTTTCAGATCATCCAAGACAGTTCTATTTACAGTCACAGGCAAGAGCCTATAGATAATGACAATGCTACTATGATCAGCAGAATTAGACAGGTGCTTGTCGACTTGCTTTGACTCTGGCTTTTATGGTTTCTAACACACCCTGCACAATCGATGAGGATTCGAGAACCTCACCGACTCTTTGTCTCCTGCTCACATACATTAACAAAGCAATTTCATTTTCCAAGTCACCACTGCAGAGCTTTGTCTTGTGACAATTTGATTATATTTGGAGATAGTAGTTTTGACATGTCTGTGATGAATTCACACACAGTTGCTAATTCTGTCATTGTTAAGGTTGGCTCCGTAAGAACAATTTCAAATACGGAAGTGTGTCTCAGCAACTGTTATTTTAAAAATTTTGATTGTAACAGAAAAATCTGGCTTAACATTCAAATAGATAAAAACATGTTCAAAGTTTGTCTGACAGACTTAAAGTTAAAAAGTCCACCTATAACTCTTATTTATCTTGAATCGTCATGTAGGGATTTCCATGAAATTTCCTGTGGACATTTGTTGCTCCCCAGAGGATGAAACCTCATTTGTTTGTATTTGACCCCCTTGCCCCTCGTCTGGTAGACCCATCAAGCATTTCACTTGTTCCTAGGAAATATCAAAATAGGCTAGTTTGCCTTTAAATGTATCTGAGCACATTTGTTTTCTCCAGAGGATGAACCATTTCCATTATGAATTCCTTAATAAACTTAATCCCTTTGGTGTCACCTTTAAAGGTTGAATTATCAACTTTCAATACACGGAAGATATAGAAAACTAATGTTTATGTAGTTATGGTTGGAATCAAACAATGAATCCTGAGTCCTAATGTTTTGAATGACTCCGTGACCTTTGCTCCTGTGCCAAAATCGTAATTATTTATTGTCATCAAGAAGAACTTAACTCATAGTGTGATGTGTGTTTCATCCAACTCTTTTATAGTGTGGGCTGTAATACATATGACTAGAGGAGCTTATGAGCATTCAATCAAAACCACATTCATTTGTGGCCATGTGATTGATTGCTATCAACAGCTTTTGGTCAGGACACAACAAAACGGCTTTATTAGCTGCAGGAAATGATTATTTAAGAATTTGTTCAGATGATCCAGATCGAAAAGAGTATTGTATTGTATACTTTTACATTGATTCAGCACAATAAATCACATCCATGTGATCTGGTGATTCTTATGTGCTTTTAAATGTCTGCACTGCTTCAGATCCTGTAGTTTCAGTCAGTTGAGACTGGAACAATAATAGTCAGAGCTCATGGCTTTCTCATGCCAGATACAACTGTGTTTCAGTCATGGCATTAACAGCAGCCTGCGGCTCAGATGAAGTATTGAAAATATTGACTGTTTTTGGCTCACAATGCTCAGTTATCCCACTCACAGCAGCTCTTTAGCCGCTGAGGTAATCAAACAAGCATAGCAATGACTATTGATTTAGCTTGTTTACATCCGATTCTGACATTCATTTACATCTATTAAACTGTGGTCGTGGTCTGACACAAAGACAACGGCATCATGTGGCTTCGGTTCATGGTGCAAAAGGGCTGATCAGCAGTTTTGTGCTTTTTGTCTGTCTAGCTGTCTGTTCCTGTCTAGCATCTCCAGAGTGTTACTACAGGGCATGTCTTCCTTCGATTACATTTATGTCAGCCCCTTAAAAGATCAGGAAAAGTAGTGGGGAATAAGGCTTTTGAGTGTGAATCCCACATGTGAATGTTTAGAGGTTGGACGATGGGGTTGATTCTGGAAGTTTACGCAGCTGAGCGCGGGACACAACACCCCCTCCTCCACTGAGAAAGATCTGCCTCGCTGCTCCCTGGGAACGGCTTATGTGCTTCCCCCTCTGACACCACACACACTGCAATCACAAACACGGAGGTTTATGAAACTCCTCTGATCAAAGGAAGGAGCCACTGTTCCCTTCAGTGTCACATATTGTGAAATGGAGTTAGCGGTTGGAGTAACTTCCTGCAGGTCAAGAGTGCTGCTGTTTTACAGCCCCACTGCAGCATATGGATTCCCTGTTAACCTTTGTGTGGGCCCCAGGTCAATGTTGGAAATTACTTACGCCAGCATGTGCTATCTGTGGAGCAGAATAGAGATATGTACGCTGGCTGGCCGTTAAGCTGCAGCACGCACGAGGTTCATGGAATGCATTTTTACCAGGGCACGGGTTTCCAGGAACAGTTTTGCTCGAGTGGTGTGCAACGAGCCAGTCCGAGCAGAAGCAGACAGCTGGCTGTGCACAAGCCTGCCCGGGTGTTCACAAGTGAACTTGTTAGCCACAAGTGGACCGATAGTTTGCCACGCCTACTTCCCTAAAATCCATTTAGTGCTGACAGCAGAGTACAGAGCGACCACTCCTATAAACATATAAACAACATCAGTGTTATCCTCATAAGTCGTAACCTTCAGGAAGACCTTTGGCTCAACGCTACTGCCTATTTACCCGTCACCACATTCTGGCCCCTCCTGAGCCCCAGACATTGTAAACATCCTCTTTCTGACATTGGTGGACATACAGAGACTCGTGGCCCACAGGGGGCTATTCCACTGACTGTTCCACACCTCTTTAATATATCCCTTTGTCGGGTTTAAAACATGCAAATCAAGTTTCGACTGTGTCACGCCTAATGAGTGGTTATTATGTGGGGAGCACGAGGTGCTATAGAAATGCAGAGAGAAGAGGGAACATGTGCTAACATGACCCACTCAAAACAAACCACTAACGTCCTGCCCTTAAGTTCAGGCAGTGCGTTTGGTCTGTGGAGAGAGATGAAACGTCAGCACTCACACATCATCCCTGTGTTGCTATCTCCCTCGACACATGCAACGCTTTTTTAATACACATTTGTCCAACTGTGTGCATGTTATTATCAGCTGAATGTGTTTGCCCTCCTCTGCAGCACTGAGGGGACCGAACACACCTGGAGAACCAAGGTCTCAGGTGAGGGTGTTGTCTGTTTCCTGAGCAACCAGGAGCAACACTGACTGCTCACTGAGTCAAAAACACACAACCTTTATTGTTTTGTTACTGCAGGTCATGGCTGATCCCCTTGATAAAACAACCAGCACACATGCAAACAAAATAAGACGTAACTGAAACCAAACTTTGTTTGGTGTTATTCACCCGCAGGTTTCTGCTGTACTCTTGTTCCTTGCAGTTAAATGTTTGGGTTTGCTTGCCAGGAGTGGTGCCGTTAAGCACGTCACAGGTTCACGGAAACAAAGAAGGACTTCCACTGAAGTGCACAAAGTGAAACATGTCCTCTTCCTCGAACGAACGGTGTCTCCTTCCAGAGTATCACATGTGGAAGTCGTTTCACCCTAACCTGCTTTCCAGCTGTTGGTTTTATCCCATCTGGCTTGTGTGATGACATTAGTCACACAAGGCATTTACAAATTATCAAGTAAAAGAACCAAAGGTCAATTGAGCTTAATGCAGCAAAGCAGGAGCCTGGAATTAAACTGGAAACCAGCGTTCTGTTTCTGTTTGTGTGGAGTATGCAGATTTCTGCTCATGGTTTTGGCTGGACTGGTGATGACCTTCGAGACAAACGGATAGTGTTAAAACTCAAAGTGTTTCTGACAGACATTCTGGTCAGAGAGAGATTAATGCATTATGTCCTTGGCCATACAAGAGATCAGAGCGCCCTCTTGTGGTGGACATTGGGAATTAATTGTTCTCAGTACTTTTCGCTTTGTTTCTAACAGTCGGCGGTTTGAGGTACAGTGTGTACTGCAAGCTGATGTACTGCTGCTGTTAATCCTTGCAGACATGTATTTTGAATAGCATAACCCTTCCCTAACATACATTTCTAAGTGGAATGCAATCACCTCGTCTGCCAAAGATACGTTCTTGTCAGGTTGGATCTACTTAAAATATTATCTGTTAAATGAGATAATGTCAACAACCTGTGGTTGTACATTTGTTTTCTGTAGTTTCCAATATCTCCTGTTACACATTGCCAAAGTGTGCCAACAATGAGTTTTTTACAGCAAATGTCAGCAGTATAAAACCAATACAATAGACACTATCATCCACAGTTTCCGCAATATAATGAACTTAAAAAGCAAGTGTGGTTAAAAAAAAAGAAGATAAGATTTATTGCCCCTTTGGGCAAACTTTTCTTGGACTCGACATCAAGAATGTTCCTCTCCAGACGTATATGGCAGCATTATTACATCGTTACATAAAGTTGCACATGTAGTGATGAATTTAACGGTCATGTTTTTTGATCTGACCACACTTTTCACACCGATATTAGTTGTTGCTTCTGCTCCATTCAGTGCTCTACCTTCTCCTGGAGACAAATAATCTGCTCATATGCAAAGCCCCAGCAGATGATAAAGCTCATCTGTGTCTGCTTACTATGAGAAATTAGGCCTTATCCATTCTTAGAGGCAGACAACATGGAGACACATGGCTGGAATGGAGTAGGAAAAAACAGAATTAATTCATGGACAACACTCTGCCAAGTGTGAGATAAAGACAAGTGGAAACCTTCCAACTTTCCTCGGTGACTAAAACAGGCAAGACTTTAATTTTCTCATGTTGAAAACAGCAGAGCAGATACTTTGTGATTTCATAGTGTGGATTAGTAGAATGGTTATCTCCGCGCTGCACTCACTCATGCTTCGGCTGTAGTTTATTTGTGTGTCACAATGTGTTTCTGTGAGCTTCTCTTTTAGTTCTGGATAATTGTGTTTATCCTCATAAACCCTGCTGTCCCGCTGGCGGTTCAGTCATTAAACACTTATGCTGTGCAGACAAACTTCGTACAAGCGGAGATCTAAACGTTTGTAAAGATTCAGAGTGTGCAGCTGTAAATAACTTAGCTTTAGGTCTTAGGTTTGAAAGTTGCACTCAATGTAAATATCATATACTGTAGCTTCCAGCTACTTTGTGGTTTCCACTTCATGTTTCCATAAGCATTTCAATATTGCTCTGGGAAATGTTGCTTATAACTATTCCACTTAGTATCCAGTAGGGGGAGCTGCTGCATATATAATCTGTCTGACTATGGACTAAAACTTGAATCTTTTTCCATCTGAAGTTCAGATACTTTTCATTTGATGAGAAGAAAAAGCCAAATCTACATAAAAACATACTCTGTTCCCTTCTTTTATGCAGCATCCTGTAACAGATCCACTGTAAGGTGGCAGATTATTATTCTTAGATTTTTATGTTGATACACTATACAAACATCACATTTTCTGTTCCGCTAAACATTCATAATGTCACAATAACATTGCATTACAGGTTTCAGTTGGTCTGGAAATGATAACATCAGCCGTTATGTGATACAATTCATTACTACTAATGTTTTTCATGTTTCTAGCTCTGTTAATGAATGTCAAAATGTTTGCCCTTATTCGTCAGCGTAGGCCAAATCATGCAATGTGGTATTAAGCCTTAATAGTTTTATTTTGCATCAACTTTGTTGGTATTGTATAAGAGGTCAAACTCTTAACAATACTTAACTTCAAGCTGCTCTACATCTGCGACTACTTTATATGGAACACAACTACATCAAGTGAGATGTTTCTGAAGAAGTTTAACAACGTGGTAGGTAGAAAGTGTGCAGTTTGAAATAATTGGCGGGACTATTCCTGGTGTGTTTCTACCAGAGAACTGACTTCATGCAGATTCAAATTAGAGTGTGTTAATTCTGGCTTTTGCCTCTGCAGCCCACTCTGTGTCTATGCATACCTTTCTGTGTGTACCCTGATGGGACACTCCTCAGACACACTGAGCCTCATCAGGTGGGACAACATTGGGCTTTACCCCGGCTAACTTCAGCCTCGCAGCTTGCATGGTCTCTCTAAGCCTGTTTTGCGCCTGTGTTGTGCCAAAGTAGATTTACCTTCAATAACCATTTATTAAATCTCTATCCATTAGACCGTGAGGCTTCGTAAGAGCCAGCTGCATTAAGCCTGATTATGGGATGCAGAGGAAAAGGGGTCTATGTGTCAAGTGTGTCATCGAGTGATTTATATCCCTGGCTCGGATCTCTGTCTTGTCAGTCGGGAGTGAGCTGCAGAGAGGAGAGAGAAGCGCTGAAACCTTGAATGATGTGAAACTTTGATCATTTTTTGAGATGTGAATCCTGAGGTTGCTGTCATGCCTGGGTTCTGTAGTGGGTATCTATGGTTTCTGTCCGGTTCTGATGTTGATGCTGCCGCTGAACACTGACCTGTTGCCATTCCGAAAGGATCCCTTTCCAAGTCCGTTTGACAGTCTTCAATATGGACACCAAGGGCCAGAGTAGCAACTTTAAACGGGCCTCCCTCAAACGCACCACATCTGGCTCGCAGAAGGTAAGAAGAAGCCTGTTCTGTCACATTCAACGGGGATTCTGCATATCTATACTGAGTTGGATCTGACCTGGAGTGTTTTGATTTGAGTTGGAAAAAGAAGACTCAAGTTCTCTTGAAATTTGTGGCATTTATTTAAAAAGTTAATATTTGTTGTTGTTCCATAAACGTTATCTATAAATGAAAAAATATATATATCTTTTTGTATCCAGAAACCACGACTACTTTGACTGAGAATGACTTGTGTTGAAAGCACGTCACATCAACTATGTGATCTGGCCACATTAGTTCCTAACCAATCGTTTCACAGCCCCTATGGCACAATGACAAGCACCATTCAGGACTGATGGTCATATATTGGTGTGCACATGGTCTGCTCTCCATGCCCTGCAAACGTCCTGTTAAATGATGTTTAAAGCTGAGCAGGCTTCAAGAGCTGCTCACTCCAGTGCTGCAGTTTAATCCTTCATAATGGCCCAGTATGGACAACCCTGACCATGACAGATTTCGGACGTTTGTATATTTCTAAAGTCTGCTTTCATGTGATTAACACACTCCTGTTATCATGTCCTTGAAAGCAAGAAATATGCAATTTGTATATGCATGCTTCTGCTCTAAATCCAACAAGCAGTGCATGCTGGGATTAGAGCACGCACACTGCAAACTAATACACTACATTTGTATTGCTTCTGTGCTTTTTAAAAAAATGTATGTTAGCACAGGACATTGGAGGATAAAAAACTACAAAACGTTCTAATTTAAATAGTTTTAAAGAAATTATTAGCAAAAGATAAAGATGGAAAATAAACTGAAATATCAAACATAACATAAAGCATTTAGAGTTAATTCTTTGTAGATTACATACCCATAATCAACTTCATAATGTTTTGAGGAAAATTGTTCACCCTGTGGTTAAATCACCCCGACTCCTGATGTATACATCAACAGTAGGCTATATCTCACACTGACATCATTAAAATAATTTAGTGTAATGGGTTTCTATAAATTACCGCAAGCATTATTTGGTGAGATTAAAACTCTTCTATAATCCACAGCGTTTTTATATGAGGTTTTACTCTGTAACGCAATCTAGAATGTCATTGCTCTCAGCTGCACTTTTAATAAAATCTGATATGTTGCTATATATAAACTAATTTGCTGCACAAACCATACTGCTGAGAGATATCCGTTTTTCTTCTGATCATGCATATTTGTCATGTTGTTTGTAGTCTTAAATCATGGATTTATCTGCTTTAGTCAAATGATAAGTGTATACTTCATAATTTACAGTGGGGTCATAGTATGAAGAGGGATTTATTTTTCATCCGTGGTAGAGTGCATCAGAAAGAGGGTAAAGGCCATATCTCTTTGAATCTGGTTGGATGACACATGATTAGAAATCAGGGTAAAGTTGAAATACTCTCCAACAAAGAGCACATTCAGTTAAATCTGTTCACATGATATCACCTTGTTGCCATAAATTAACGATCTTTTCTGTTTACAGACTGAACACTGTTCTTTTGCAAACGAGCTGCCTCTACTGACGTTTTACCTCTTTTACACAGAAATAGTGAGTTGGGAAAGAAATGGCCAGAAAGCATCTGAAAGGTTGTAATAATCACTGGACCCTTAAAGGAAATTTGCCACATCACTAAAAGGCAAAATCAAGTCTATGTGATTAACAAATCCTACAATTTGCAAGAATTTGCAAGATCATATGACTGTGTGATGTTAGCGTCAGGCTCAGGTCAGGTGAGGGCCAAGAATCCTCAAAAAGCTTTAAGGCTCAGGGGCTGGACTACACAGCACACCCCAATGTGTGAAGTTCTGAGTTAGCAAAGCTTATGAAAAATTAAAGTTTAACCAGTAAGTGCTTTAAATGTTGCAGCATTCTAGTTAAGTTAAACTAGTGACGTGTTACTTAAGTGCAAGCTTTGCTGGTTTTTGCACCTAAATACTGAATCAAAGCCAATAGATCTTTACTAAAGAGTGGTCAAAGCAAAGGGGAAATTGCCTCGAAGATTTAATTCTGCTGTGGAGATGGAAAACTCTTACACCCCATAAAATAAAATATCATAACAAGGTTCTATATTTGCTACTGGTTGGCCATCTGTTCAGACACGACATTTTTATTAATTTTAAAACTGAATTACAGGAAAAACCCGTTAAGACACACCATCTCATTTTCACAGGGGTTCTCCAGCACAAAACATGGAAATTAAGTAACATTTGAGAACATACATTTCCAATAGGTTCAAGTATTTATGTTGCAGAATGATACAAACACTCAAGATCATATCGGTTAATTAAGTGTTGCAGAGGTAATAATGTGTTTTTATTTGATATGGCATGTAAAGCTAACATTTACATATAACTACTGTCAAAACCTTTGAAACTGCGTGTGGCCTGTTGCACTTTATAAAGACGATTAAAGAGGATCTCACTCAGACCTATTTCAATGCTGAGAAATGCTTGTCTTCCACTACAAAAATTATTTTAGACTTCTTATTTGTTTTTACAGAGCTACAGTACTGTCTTTATTCTGATTCCCCGATTTCATGTCAAATTTAATTTGCTCTCTTTTTCAGTCTGACCCTCCTTTGGGGCAAACCAGCTACTTTAAAATATGTCTTATGACTCCCTAACTCTTGCCGATAATCAGTGACATGTTGGACTCATGTGATGGCTAACTAGATTTTCAAACAATGAGTGCATTTACAAACAGGGCTGACTGAAAACAGTTTGCTTCACAGTTAATGCAAATTTGCCTATCCAGAGTCTACATCTCCAGTGTGTCGTTTCATCTAAATATCTTTCCCCCTCGAGTTAAAATATGTGAAAGGCAGCTTTTTATTCGGCCCACGTGGGATCGACCATGAGTCTGAAATGTTTTTTTTTGACAGTAAAGGAGTCTACATGGGCTTCCTTCCTGTCACACTGCATCAGGCTCTAACCACATCGACATTCAATACCAAAGCCGAGCAATTAGTTGCTTTATCTTCAACCCTGGTGACATTCCATTAGGACCCCCAAATCCTTTCTGATCCATTTCACTTGTGCTGATGAGGCTTTTGTTGTGTGAAGCCCGTCGTTACTACAATATTCAGAATAAATCACACGTATAGTTTTTACTCACCGACTGTAAACAATCATGTGTTCAAAATGCATTGAAACAGCAGGTCAGATGCCAGCCTACAGAAATACAGCCATCATTATACCTTTTCCTTATGACGGTTGGTCTGTGTAATTGTAGCAGCACTGGAACAAATTTGCTGTGATCTGGTTGCTCACTAAGCTGAGGGTCAGGAGACCAGAGACCATGTGATCCCTGTGCAAAAAGGCATGAATGTATGGCATACATCTTGACTGACACAAATACTCTGTCCACTGCCAACTGGGAAAAGTACTTATTCTTAGAGAAATTCAGGGTAGAAACATATGTTCTGTGTTTATATATTTTATACCTTTTCTGTGACCTCCTCAGCAATCCAGCAGTTATTATTTCCATTCCAACACAATTGCCTTTTGTTTTGAACGGTCAGTTCCTCAAAAAACGGCATGTTGGAATGACTGTTGTTTATTGTTCAGAGGCTTGTCGTAAGTCTCGTTAATTTGCCTGGTGTGACACAATCTGATCCTGCACTATCTAATTCTTTAAGGTTTTTGTTGTTAAGTGCTCAACGGCAGCTCTTAGCGAGGCAGCTGGTTGCCGAATGGATTTTGGTTTTAATTGCTGTGGTTAATGAGTTTAAGTAAGCTGAAAGAACTGTGACATGCTCACCAAACCCTTCTGGAAATGCGCTTTGTTTTCCTCGGCTATAATTAACAGCGGCCCACGTGCGTTTTTAACCAGAGCACGACCGAAAGGGGGTAGTTGGGGAAAATTGTTAGGTTTCTCTCTCTCTCTCTGTGTCTTTCTGAGTCATCAACCACCAACCTCCCTTGTCTTTTTTACTCTGAGTTACGGTCAGGCTCAAACTGCTCACTTCAACCATAAAAGGAGAGCTTATTAAACCATTTCACATGAGGAAGGTTTTAAATGGATGTCTACAACTTTGTGCTTGTTAACTCCATCTCAGCTTCTAGCTCACCTAAAGCCTTCCTCTAGTTATTTAAGCATGCTCCTGAAAGCCCTTAATTACTTTAAATAGTCTTAATTGAATTACTCCATTAAGTCCAGCATGTACAATAAATATAATTCATTTTAAATCTAAATAGGTCATATTTAACTTTTCCCTGTTTGAACCCACAGTTTAGCCTGTTGGATATCAGATAGAAGCAGCCAGTAGGCTAAATGTGATTTGTGTAAACAGTAACATCCCCTTTTCAGCCTGCTGGGAGGCTATTTATTACACAAAATCACAAACATTTAAACAAATGCAAATCCACTTAACATGAGAAAAACTAAAAAGCAAGATAATATTGAATAGCTGCCTGCAGAGTCTTCCTTTCCTCCACAAAAACATGGTGGATGAAAATAGAGATTAACTGCAATTAGCATTGACTGACCTTGCCCCCAACTGGAGACCAGTCATGTCTTAACAAGGCGCCTTCCAAAAGAATGCCTGCATCCAATTCTCTCAATTATGCAAATTGGGTTGAAATCAAAGTAGTTGGAGGGGGTGAAAATGTTTCGAATGAAAAGTTGGGGAGCCTCTGAACAAGTTTGCAGTGCTTTCAGGTTAGCCAGTCTGCACCGTCTTCTCAAGCTAAGATCTTCCACACTGTGAAGTGAACACAAAGAAAGGAGTTTCAACAAATTGGGAGATTAGGGGCCGGTTATCAAAGTAGATTTATTGTGCCTTGTTCAAGCGAAGGATGAAAATACCCTGTGGGCATGGAGAAGGGGTCATGGGACTCCCAAAGGGATTACCTTGAACTGGAGTCATGAGACTTGGGCGAACAAAGACCCTGCTCACATGCTCATCATATTAGCTGGCCCTCATAAAGTGAAGAAGTTTCACGTCTTGTGGGATTCAATGAGAGCACTTGACTGGGAGTGCAGCACCAGGAGACAGCTCTGCTGGAGGAGCAGCAGACTTTAGACTTCCTCTCGACTCTCTAGCCTTAATCTCCAGCAGCAGATAGGACTCTGCAGCTCGGACAGAAGATTGTGTGTAAGTGTATCTACATTCTGTAACTGCAACTCTTTTTAAATTAATTAGATTGCTTTTATGGCACAATTAGTTCGATATTACAGAGATGTGGAACAAGTTACGGATGATGGAAAGTGAATTCAGATGTGATGTGGTGCAGCAATTTAGTAGTTCTGGGTGTTTAATGATGCATAATAACGGTGAGATGGAAAACTGCTGTCACAAGACCGGCAACAGCAAAATACAACAAGGCGGTACATTTCTTTTTCCAAAAAGCTACCATGTAAAAGTATTTGTGAATTACATACGCTATTCAAAATGTCTTCATGCAAACAATCAGTTTAACTGTTTAAAAGGAAAAAAGAAAGAACAAAATAATAGTGTATTTTTAGCAAAACATCACTTGGTGATTTTATCTACTCGACCAAGTGTTTATCAGATGACTCTTGAGTGAGTCTATTGGGTGAAATCAGGTCCTCACAGTAGCAAACATTATAGGGGTGAAGGAAAGAAAAATATAGATTTATATATGATGAAGGGAAACAATAAAAAACTGCAGCAGTACTGTTCCTGTTCAACTCATTAAGACCAGCACATAGTATTAGATGGATAAATTAACCATAAATATGTAAAAAACAGGTTGTAAATAATACTATAGACCTGATCAAATAATATTTTTTCTTTAAGCAGAACTTAATGGATAGTTTGTGGTTTTGCAGCCGCCCTGCTGTCTGAGGCTAATTGTACTGATAAAGAGAGAACAGTAACTGTACTGTGTTATTGGAACTTGTGATTGCTGTTCACAAGACAAGTCTGTAATTTATCCTCATATGACTTCAGACTAACAGGTGACGTTGAAGTACTTCTTTTACAATGTTTCAAGCTATCAATGCAGTTAAATATTAAGATGATTTTTTTTTTATTTTGCCACTCTCGACTTCCGAGTGTTTTCTTGGAAAGATTTGCTTCCAATGCTTGAGTTTTAATTGGGGCTCCACAGTCAACAAAGGCCCTCAGAGAAACTCTGCTTTGAAGTTGGTTTATTTTTGCTCAGCACTGAAAAAAAAAAAAATCAGACAACAATCAGAGCAGGATTTGACAAAGTGCGTGGGCATAGTACTTTGTGTGTAATGCTTTTCACTGGCTGCTTATCAAGCTCGAGCAGACAATGAAAGGTGTTAGTCCGCATCTACTGCATACGATATTACTAGCTGTTAATACCAGCCAACACGCAATATAAACTGTATTTAAAAGTCTCTGCAGAAACATTTTCACTTTTATTTATATTTTCCCCACGCTCACTGGTTTCTTCGCAGGATGCATATAGTCTTCACCATTTAGCCGGGATTACTACCAAGAGGATTTTAATAGTGAAATTTAAATACATATACCTGCAAAGATGATCTCCATGTGACCATAGTATGACACACTGTGAGCTAACACCTTTTTCTCTCTTATATTTCCTCTTTACAGGCACAAAAAGTTTGGATTGACAGGACCTTTTTAAAAAGAGAATGTGTTCACAAATTTCCCACCAAGGACCCGGCCAGGTATTTACACTCTTCACACTGCATTTAAATGGTTATTACTTAAATGTGGCCTGAGCCATGAGCAGCATCTCATTATCATTATCATTTGAACATGACATTAAAACTCAAAAACTATTTAAATGAATCATCCATTTCATTTCAGTTGCTCCTCTTTACTGCTATACGATCAAACTTTCATTTTACTCTAAAAGTTGAAAGCTGTGAATTTGTAATGACAGTGTTAATTGTGTAAATTTAGCTCCATTTTTAATTTGAGTATTGTTCTAAATAAATTAGAAATCATTTTAATTTCCTTAATCAGGACACCTATGACTGCAGATTATCAGACATTTATGAGGATTATATTTCAGAGGGTATTTTAGGACATGGTTACTGTCCTGGGTTCCGGGAGCAGCCAGGCAGTGCTGGCCTTTGTTCGCCGAGGCACACATTTCCCAGAAATGGGCACACAGTCATTAAAGAGCCTGTGCAATGTGTGTGTTTCGAGGAAAAGACACGGCCTTCATGAGCAGACTCAACAACACTTGGCTCAGTTGCTTCTAATCCTGATTCAGCACTAGATAGGACACTGCTCGGGGATTTCTATGCGTGATCAACGCACATTTTAAAGTCTACATCCACACAGGGCCCAGGACTGACAGGTTTGTTCTGTGATCTATAGATGTTCCTGTGGTCAGCTGACAACGCAACACGTGGCCATCCCTGCTGGTGCCAACTCGCTGGAGGAAGCGAACCAGCTGGTGCAGATTGACACCCCAAAGGATAAATGGAGTGTGATCAAGCACACCAGGACCTACCCCACAGACGCCTACGGCTTAATCGAGTTCCAGGGTGGAGGATTCGTCAACAAGGCCATGGTGAGTCTAAGCCATTGAAAAAATGAATTCACAGTGACTGTGTGGTTTGATTAGAAATAACTCACATTACCGTTCTCTTCCCTTATTTTCTCTCCTAGTATATAAGAGTCTCCTATGACACCAAGCCTGACAACCTCCTGCATTTGATGGTGAAGGACTGGCAGTTGGAACTGCCCACCCTGCTCATCTCCGTACACGGAGGTCTCCAGAACTTCGACCTCCAGCCCAAACTCAAGCAAGTGTTTGGCAAAGGCCTGATCAAAGCTGCCGTCACCACCGGAGCTTGGATCTTCACGGGTGGAGTCAACACGGGTAGGACGCTGACAGTTCAGGACAACGCTTTTAAGTTCGCTTCACAAAATAACAATTTGTGACATTAGAAGATTACCTTTGTTCTAAATTGTCAATAAATAATACCTATTCTGCAATTTCCTGGGAGGGATTTGACTAACCCATTGTCACAGGTTTAAGCACTGTAATTAGAGCTTTGGTTGGGAAAATTCATCACAAATGACAATCGTGTGGCGGTGCGTGTCAGTAACAGCACTGTATCCCTTGATCCAGCCCCATTAGGCAGTTGGAAGAGTCATTATTCATGTTTACCATATTTTGCTCTTTACATCTTAGGGGTGATCCGTCATGTCGGAGATGCTTTAAAGGACCATTCCTCCAAGTCACGAGGGAAGGTGTGCGCGATAGGAATTGCTCCATGGGGGATCCTGGAAAACAAAGAGGATCTCATCGGAAAAGATGTGAGAACCTTTTCTGCTTCTAGTTTCCAGAAAAAAAGATGCTTTCTTACTAATATTTCTTCTTAAAACATTTCAAACTAATTTGTCCTTCTTTTTCCAGGTGAACAAACCCTATCAGACAATGGCAAACCCACTGAGCAAGCTGGCTGTGCTCAACAACAGCCACTCCCACTTCATCCTGACTGACAACGGCACCTGTGGGAAGTACGGCTCGGAGGTCAAACTCCGCCGGCTGCTGGAGAAGCACATCTCCCTGCAGAAGATCAACACGCGTAAGTCAAACAGCGCTCTGCAGACATCATAAAACATCGTCCATGGTGTGTTTGAGTGTGTGCCAGAGTCTTGTTGGACATGCGGATGGAGAGCTCCTCTGTGGCCTGTGGGCTTCCCTTTGTCATCCTATGCCTGGTGCTCGGATAAGGCAGGGACAGCAAAGGGATGCTCAACTGTCACCACTGACTTCACTCCCTCCTCCGGTTTCGTCTGTTCGCGCCCATCAAATCAATGTGTTCTGCTTCAACATTTCATTCTCAAAATTCTGTTATCATAAAGTGACACTTTGGTGATAAAAGTGTGGATGAAAGGACTCAGTATTTCTGTCTGTGTGTTCCAGGTTTGGGTCAGGGGGTTCCTCTAGTGTGTATGATAGTGGAGGGAGGCCCCAACGTGATCTCCATCGCACTGGAGAGTCTGAGAGACGACCCTCCCATCCCCGTGGTGGTGTGCGACGGCAGCGGCCGAGCTTCCGACATAATTTCCTTCGCACACAAGTTCTCTGAGGACGGAGGGTGAGCTTTTAGATGATTTCTCCTTCACTGTACTTGGATAGCATTCCTCTGGTAAAAACAAAAAGCTGATATGTTCTCCTTGAATCTTCTTTTTCAAGGATGGTTAATGATGATGTCAGAGAGCAACTTTTGGTAACTATTCAGAAGACTTTCAACTATAGCAAAAGCCAGTCGCAGCAGATCCTGCTCATGGTTTTGGAGTGCATGAAGAAAAGGGAACTGGTGAGTAGGAGAATAAACGGAAAATTAAGGTGCCGATATCTTCAAGATATTCCACAAGTATTATTTGAAAATAACATGTCTGTGTCCTTCAATAAATATCTCTGAGTTGTGAATTCATCTGGTCTCCATTGTCATTTATCCATTCCACTCATCTGTGTATTACCATTAACATATCGAATAAACATAATCCCCACAGCGTGCTTGTCATCTCTCCTTGTGGTCATGTGCCATATGTTCATGTAATCTGGGGCATTCGCAGCTTCACTACATCATCAACCCTCATGTATAGTATAAGCACACAGCTGTAAAGTGGTGGTGGGTGTCTGATTCTGCAGAGATAAACTGTACTTCAATGGAAGCAATGCAGAGAATTGCCGGAGATCTTGGCACATAAATAGCGGCAGCATTTGTGAATCTCCATCAGATTTTCGCAAGTGATGTGATTAGTAGTTTGTAATACCCAGCGTATATTTAATCTACAGACTGCATACGTTTGGGAGGGAATGATCAGCTCACACTACCAACTGCTTAGCAGAGACTTTTACTTCATCCATCCACACTAAGCATGCAGCACACAGATGGAGGAGGGGATCCATCTCCCTAATCCTCAGACAGGTTCTCTTTCCACTCCCCATGTTTTTTTTCAGTCCTCAGAGTGCTATCACTTCACCAGCGACTCTGCATCCTCTATCCCCAATGTATTAGACCGCCTAGTGCTCCAACACACTCAGATAAGCAACTTAAACGGCTTTTTCAAAGATTATACCATTGTGGGCATTTAGTTTTCACTGATACCCAACCCAGACAATCTGATAGAGCCGCCAAGTTGTTTGAGCTCTTTATAAGCAACTAAAAGGCCACACTGCTGCCTGCTCTTAATCTAAAGTGCCATGACTAACCTACAGGTGAATCAGTGTCACCGTCTAGTCCCCAAATAATCCTTTCATCCTAAGTGCATCCCATGTGAACAGCTGGAAACACTGATTTAGAAGGCTGAAATTTACTGTGATGTAACACCAGGCTGCAACATTTAACCGAATTAGGAGTTCACTAATATAAGTCTCCCTATTTGCAAAAAAGCACACAGCGCATCCTGCAACTGTCTGAAAGAACAACACGAGTTTTCAGTCTTCATTATCAACGCATCCCGAGACCAGCCCCGACATCGCTGGCGCCGTGCCACATATTCATCCCAACTTAATCCCATTTACCATGGCTGCACATGTGACAGACCCGTCAGCGTAATTTCATTTGATATAGTCGAGTCCATAACAAAGGAAACACTATCACGCGGTCTGACTAGTAAAATTAGCTTGTTCAATGGTCAGCCTGCAGTGAGAGGGAGCTGAAAGAATCTCACATCACCACATGTTTACAGCTGCAGTTACAGTGGTCCATTCATTCATCCATTCGTTTAGGTGGTTTGTTATCAACTGATTAAACCATTACAGTATAAGGCTTCACGTCTGCTGTCGTTTCTTCCCTTTTCGTTTATTTTTCACATGCAGATCACAGTTTTTCGAATGGGTTCTGAGGGACAACAAGATATTGAAATGGCCATTCTTACTGCCCTGTTAAAAGGTATTATCTGGCTACACCACAACAGACAAGTTAACATGTGTGTGTACTATTACTTCACAGCAATACTTTTCTTGCGATGCACTACATGCTTGCTATTCTCTCTCTGTCTGTCCGTCCGTTTCTTTTGCATCAGGCACAAACGCAGCAGCAGCCGACCAGCTTAGTTTGGCTCTGGCCTGGAACAGAGTGGACATTGCTCGCAATCACATATTTGTTTACGGACACAATTTACCAGTAAGTGGGGCTCACATGTGAATAATGTAAATGAATCATTTCACATGAGTGCAGTACAGTTACAAAGCTGGCAAAGATGTATTTAGTACAGAAGGAAATAATTTGATTTTGAAATGGAGTTGCTCAAAGTCCCCCTACGCTCAAAATGTGTTTGGCTTATTGTTACTTCATTTTGTGGAAAAAACTGATATTTATTATTCATATTCAAAGCAGTTTTATATGTCTTCAACTATATCGTTAAACAACAACGTATCCTCGACATATAGCTCCTATAAACTGTGTTGTGTTTCTCAGTTAATCACAATTCCAATGATTTAATGTAATCAAGTACCACTAATGGCAGAAAAAAAATAGATATTTTTATGCTTGAGATTTATTTATTCACCTTATTCCATGCTTGGTAAGCCTGCCGGTGCCATGGTCAACTCTACGTCTACAGCCCTGGCTCAAGAGAAGCAAAAGAGTCCTGCCAGCGCACCTCGAAACAAAGCCCGAGGAAAGAAGGGAAAGGGGAAGGGAAAGACAAAGCCTGAACCTCCAGAGGAAACAGACCCTAGGAAGTTGGAGTTGATTCGATGGGTAAGAGTGGGGTTTATGGCACTCATTTCAGTTCAAAATATGAATATATAATGATTGCTGTGATGTGTAAATGATAAGTCATCTATCTTACTCTAAGGTGAACTCTCTGGAGCAGGCTATGATGGATGCTCTGGTGCTCGACCGAGTGGACTTTGTCAAACTGCTCCTTGAGAATGGGGTCAACATTCACCACTTCCTCACCATTCCCAGACTGGAGGAGTTATACAACACGGTGGGCCTGACACACTACAGCAAATGAAAATGAGACTGAACCCCTTTAAAACACAGATCTGACAAATATGAAAAAGGTTGACACTAATTACACAACCTTCTTCTTCCTCCTCTTCGCTCTTCCCTCAGAAACTTGGCCCCACTAATACATTGAATACTGTGGTCAGGGATATCAAAAAGGTAAAATGATCTTTCCAATTACATGTTTTCTGCATAATGTCTAACATTTAAGACTTTTTCAGGTTTATACATCATCTTGAGATACTTGCTATATTACATATTACACTGGTGGTTTTGCAGGGAAACCTTCCTCCAGATTATCAGATCACTGTGATTGATATTGGTCTGGTGCTGGAGTGCTTCATGGGGGGAGCTTACAGGAGCAATTACACCAGGAAGGCTTTCCGCAACCTCTACAATAATTTGTATGGACTAAAAAGGGTACGCATGGGTGGAAGAAAATAACTGATAACAGCTCGTTCATCATATTAAGTAACATTTAGGTATTAATTATGTTTTGCTCTCTTCTTGCAGCCGAAGGCTCTGAAGCTTCTTGGAATGGAGGTGGGGTATCCTTTCCACAACAAAATCTGTCAAGTAGCTAAAACAATACAACCCACAGAGAACAATAATCCATCATTATGTTTCCATGTTGTCAGGATGATGAACCAAGGTCAAAAGGCAAGAAAAGGCAAAAAAAGAAGAAAGAAGAAGAGGTGGAAATTGACGTGGATGACCCTGAGGTCTGTCGATTCAAGTTCCCCTTCCATGAGCTGATGCTGTGGGCGGTGCTGATGAAGCGCCAGAAGATGGCGCTGTTTCTTTGGCAGCGTGGAGAAGAAGCTATGGCGAAAGCCCTGGTGGCCTGTAAACTGTATAGAGCCATGGCCCATGAGTGCTCTGAGAGTGAATTGGTGGATGACATCTCCCAAGACCTGGAGAACAACTCCAAGTCAGTACATTTAACATCTCTCACAAATGTTTCACCTGTAGCTTTCACAAGGTGTTTTCTTCCCAAATAACAACGCACAGGTGCATATCACTCTTTACATCGGTTTCCTGTCCTCTACTGAACAGCAATATCTGTTATGTAATTATTGTAATTAACTTTTAATTTGCCTCTTTTGCATTCATGTTTTTTTTAACCTCCTCTGTGATCTCAAACTAAAGAAATGAATATCATAGTTTCCTCTCTTTCATAGAGAATTTGGCCAGCTTGCCTACGAACTGTTGGACCAGTCCTACAAGCATGACGAACAGGTAGCCATGAAACTCCTAACATATGAGCTGGTCAACTGGAGTAACTCCACCTGTCTGAAGCTGGCTGTGGCTGCTAAGCATCGTGACTTCATTGCCCACACCTGCAGCCAGATGTTGCTCACCGACATGTGGATGGGCTGCTTAAGGATCGGTAAAAATCCCGGCCTCAAGGTTGGTACCACAAAATGTTTTCTTTAAGGCATCCATAAAAAAACATTTCATAATAATAATAACATCACTAGTCGTAATACTCGTAGTATTGCATTTAAGTAAGAGTAGAATAACAACAAACTCACTGTGTCTTATAAAAACTGTTTCCTCACCAAGGTTATTCTGGGAATCATCCTTCCTCCTCTGATTCTACTGTTGGATTTCCGTCTTGGAGATGAGGCATCCTATCATGCACCTGGAGACAAAGAACAGGGAAAAGACAAGGATGACGACACAAAATCCAGCAAGGTAATTAATTCATTTTACACATACTGTTTAAATACTTTTTCTTGTCAAAGGGTAACAAATATAAGCTGAAACTGAGAGTTTGCTGTTGTGTTTTAGGACCCTAATAATGATGCAATTTCACGAAAGGGGGATGAAGAGGAGGGTAGTACTAATGTCCACAAAATCCCAATTGGCAAAAGGCTCTTTGAGTTTTACAATGCGCCATTCACCAAATTCTGGTTCAACACTGTAAGTTTCCTTCATTTAATCAAGAATGATTTCTTATTTCGTTTCACTTAGAGTGTAGTGACTTAAATGCAATGGCATTTTGGTATTTTCTTCTTCTCTCTTCGACAGATTTGCTATCTGGGATATTTGATGTTGTACAACTATATAATCCTGGTAAAAATGGAGCGATGGCCATCTTTACAAGAGTGGACTGTCATTGCATACATCGTCACACTTGGATCAGAAAAAATCAGACAGGTACAAGCCATTAAATATGATACATTTTATCTGATTTGAGTCCTTATAAGTGTAATACATATATACATATATATATATATATATATATATATATATATATATATATTATCTATGTTGTGTGGCATCTGCATGACCTTTAAACCCTGATGTCTAGATTCTGATGTCAGAGCCGGGGAAGCTCAAACAGAAGATAAGTGTGTGGCTGGAGGAGTACTGGAACATCACAGACCTGGCTGCCATTTGCACCTTCCTTCTAGGTCTAATGCTACGGCTGCAGCACGAGCCTTACTTGGGCTACGGCAGAGTCATCTACTGCATAGACATCATCTTCTGGTACATTCGTGTATTGGACATCTTTGGAGTCAACAAATACCTGGGACCCTATGTGATGATGATAGGGAAGATGGTAACAACATTTAGTGTCTCACAAATCATGTGACAATCACATGACAGACATGGAACACAAACAGAATAAACAGAAGTTTACACTACGCTATCATTTATATTTGCTTCTTGTCTTTCAGATGATAGATATGATGTACTTTGTGGTGATCATGTTGGTGGTGCTCATGAGCTTCGGGGTGGCTCGGCAAGCCATCCTTCACCCCGATGAGGAGCCAACATGGCGCCTGGCCAGAAACATTTTCTACATGCCCTACTGGATGATCTACGGAGAGGTTTTTGCGGACTCGATAGACCGTAAGACTAGAGTTCATAGTAAGATTCTGTTTCCTGATTCTGGGCAGATGATCATTGCTACAGTATTTTTTCTGTTTCAAATTCTGTGATGTTTATGAATAATATATTACACTGTAACCCCTCAATACTTTGTCTCCCTCTGCTGGCATATTTATATTAACCTTCAATACATGGTAATCATTTTGCATTGAGGAAAAGCAGGATATGTATTATTATCTAATTTCCTCAATCATGATCATCTGCCTGTAAGTTGTTTTTCTGTCAGTGTTTCTTCTGTCAGGGTGGAGACAACAAGCAGCTATCGAAAAAGCCTAAATTAGCAAGGTTATTAAATATTAAAACAGATGTTTTCTGAGGAAGTTGCTGATCCTTCTGTTTGTTTTAATATAATACAAATATATATAATAAAGAAACAATCTTTAGTGTTTGATTAGTTGCAAATTGGAGAAACATTTTGATAACACCAGTCCACTCTTTCATGGACATCGGCTTGACCTTGACAGAAGTGCGATATAAAATAAATGTGTGTTTATTGATTTTAACGCTTTTTCAATGTTTCTCCAAGTCTATGCGATGGAAATCAACCGTGAGTAGTGTTCAAGCCAAAAATACATTTCAAATCAGCTAAAGAGCTCGGAATAATTTCTATAGCTAGAACTTTTCTTTTCGCTGCAGCTCCATGCGGTGAACATTTATATGACGAGGATGGGAAGAAACTGCCTCCATGTATCCCTGGTGCCTGGCTCACACCTGCCCTCATGGCCTGTTACCTTCTCGTGGCAAACATTCTTCTGGTTAACTTGCTCATTGCCGTGTTCAAGTAAGTATATGCCCCAATGTCTAACTCTATTGTTCTACCAGAAACATCTGCTATTACAGTGTGTATACTCACTGGTCTTGGTTTCCTTTTCCACAGCAACACTTTCTGTGAAATCAAGTCCATTTCCAACCAGGTGTGGAAGTTCCAGAGATATCAGCTGATCATGACGTTTCATGACCGTCCCATCCTGCCGCCACCTCTCATCATCTTCAGCCACCTCTACATCCTCTTCAACAGGCTGTTTCGGCGATGTGCCAAAAAGAGACAAGATGGAGAGTTGGATGAGAAGGACCGCGGACTCAGTAAGTCACCTCTAATGATGCCAAAAAAATACACACAAATTAATTTGGGCTCATCCTGGATCACAAAAAAAAAATCATGTTGCAGCCCTTATAAGATTACAGGTCAGTATTGGTTCTGACTGAAACACACTGACTGATTTTGTTTCTACCAGAGCTCAGGCTGAATCCAGAGGAGCTAAAAAGTCTGTATGAGTTTGAAGAACAGTGTGTGGAGGAATATTTCCGTGAGAAAGAGGACGAGCAGCAGTCCTCCAGTGACGAACGCATCAAGGTTACCTCAGAAAGGTGAACACCCTTTTTCATGCATGGCTCAGACATTTCTAAGCATGTTGATTACAGTTTATGCTCACATAAACTATTGTTTCTCTGGTGTTCTCGGCAGAGTTGAGAATATGTCCATGCGTCTGGAGGAGGTAAATGAGAGGGAGAACACAATGAAGGCCTCCCTGCAGACAGTGGATCTGCGCTTGGCACAGCTGGAAGAGATCCACGGACGCATGGCAGTTGCCCTGGAAAAGCTTGCAGGGGTGGACAGACTGGAACTGACCAGAACCCACTCCCGAAACTCCTCTGTCTGTGACCCCTCCTCCCTACTGCGCCAGGGCAGTATTAACAGTGCTGATGGTTACAGTCTTTATCGCTTCCACATGGACATGGAGGAGTTTGCATCGAAGCAGAAGGACACAGATGAGACAACTAAAACTGGCATAGAAAGACAGAGGAGTCTGCGGCAAGCCTCCAGTATTTGTACTCTCAACACAAAGGAAGGTGGTCAGACCTTAGAGGTTGGTGGTTTGGAGAGATCACGACCAAGTTCATGTGTGGACATTCTCATATCTCCATGTGAACAAAAGCCTGTCTCTCCAGCATTGAGTCAAGAGACCATATCCAACCTAAAACATGGCAGCACAATGCTGCTAGATAGACTACGGCCTTGTTCTCCACCAAAAAGAACTAAATCCTTGAGATACTATCCAGTTGAAGACCAACCCATTTCTCCTTTGACAAAGAAGAGGGCTATGAGCACCATCATTGTCAGCCCGCCTGATGAACCCGAGGAAGCAGATGAGCCCACAAAGAAGGCCCAACTGCCGCCTGGAACCTCCTCTTCCCCAAAGAGGACTAAATCATTGAGATATGCCCCTACTGAAATCCAAAGCCAGACTTCCCCTATCACAAAAAAGAGAGCAATGAGCGGCATCATCTACAACCCAGCGGAGGCAGGTGATGATGTGCAAACTGCAGACTACAAGTCAGTAGTGGAACAGATCACTAAAACACCAAAACAGTGGCCGGCAAACTTGGAGTACGAGGTGCACCCGAGCACTATTGGTCACATGCCTAAAGTGTCAACAGTCAGAACTCTCTCCCAGCAGTTCCAAGCTAGCGTTGCACCTACAGAGCCTAAAAAAGAAGAGAGTCAGGCGGATCATATTGCTTTAGAAAGCAAGGGAGCTCGTCCAGCAGAGGAACCCGCAGCACACCAAGCAAAGATGAAGGCCAAGCGAAATCTCTCAGACACTACCGAGTATCTGAATGTAGCTGATGAAAAGCATTTTGCGTCTCACAGATCGCAGAGCTTTAATGTCAGCGAGAGGAAAGCAAAGGTGGTTAGCAAGGAGCCCAGAGCCTCAAGCAGCGAGAGAGACCTGGTTGAAGCCTGCAGGGAAGCAGGGGACGATGAGGGGACGAAGATGGACGCAGAGCAGAAAGAAGATGATCCACAGGAAAATAAATGAGAGCCACAAAGGCAAGAGGGATACAACAGAATGAGGAAAAATATAAAAATAGAGGAGGAATTGAAAGCTACCAGCGATGCAGAGAACTAGCCGGCCTATCAACTGGAGATTAATGATCAAAAATAGAATGACAGTAACTCAAAATCATTACCAAACTGACATTTTCCGTCATGCATTTAATGTTAGTTGACAGTGCAGAGTAGGGAAGAATCAACAGAACTCTCTCTTTTAAAGATCCACTTTCTTTACTGTCTTTCATTGGTTTAACATACAGTAACTCAAAATCATTCACATTACAGCTTCTCTCAGTCATTGTGTTTTCATGTTGGATGTCTACATTTTAGGGTGAAAATAAAGTATACACACAATCAGGTAGTTGTGCCAAAAACATGACACTACATAAACATCAAAAACATTAATTCAAATATGATTTACACTTTCAAATACTGTCTGTAAACATATTATTTTCAGATACTGTAAAATGTGCTTAATAATGTTCCACTCAGAGGTAACCCTATAGCTTTCATGCAAATACTGACAATCGCATAACAATATGTAGTTAGGTACAGCTCCTAAGAAACAAACTACCTCTCACAGTTTAGTTTTGACACAGAAACCTGTTTAAATGAAGGTTTCCTGAAAAAGACAGTAGGTTATATTCATACATATTTTTGTCTTTCCTATCACAATATTGTGACTCCTTCGAGGCACGCATGAACAAATAGAAATGCCAGTGCAACAGGACACCGTAGGCATATTAGCATACATGAATTTACACAGACAAGTACAATCAATGCTGAGACGTGTAATGTTCATCTGACAGCATCATCATGGTAAATATGATAATAGATAGTGTTTATAAAACAATGCTACAATTTATGAAAGAATCTGCATTTTCCATTTTTTTCCCCCACATTTATAAGACAACTATGTGGAACTTCATCATATTAAATAAAGTCTATTTTCAGGACATCCAACAGAGGTATTATAAATGCCAACAGAATCACTGCCTCCTGTGAGCAGACTCTGCAGGGCCAGCTACAAATCAATTCTGAGGATCACGCACAGGTCTTTTGCATGACAGGATATACAGTATCAGGCCTCATTCCTTATTGATCCTCTTCTGGTCAGCAGCAGATCAGGATGGCGTCCCAACCACTCGTGAACCTGTGAGCTTCAGCTGGCAGTAAGGAACTCTGAATATTACCACTGCTGTCGCTGCTGGGGGGACGCCCGGAAGGTTGGAGCCAGAAACAGCAAAGTCACGCTCGAGAGCCGTGAACACTACAGAGGCGAGCAGCCTAGAGGAGTGAACACTTGAAGAATTTTATCCTCTTCGACTTTTTCTCTGTGATCTTGACCGGTTTGCCTGATCCTCCGGCATTGTTGTCAGTCTATCAAGAAAAGATGTGATAGTGGAGAAATGTTATAAATAAAGTAGGCCTTCACAGTAAGTGTAGCACCTGTCAAGGTTGTAGGTTTAGTTCCTGCATTATATTCATATTAATCGAGCAAATAAACATTATTATGAAACTGGTTATCAGGCTTACAAACATATAGAAATGTTATGTTTTATTGCAGTACTATTAATATACTAACGTTGATTCAAATATTTGGTTTTCATTTATAGAGAGCTCATACTTTAACAAAAGTGTTGTATAAGCGTCTTTACAACAAAGAGCACAGTCCAGGTACAAACATCCACCTATCAGTGGCCTCTTTGTAGCCTGAGAGGCGAAATACAAGCACTCGCTACTGCTTACGAAGCATATCTGCTGCGTGAAGGATCATTGAAAGCAACCTAGATGAGCATATCATCATTTTTATCAGCTCCTCTTATCTGAAAAAATGGCGGCTAAATAGTAAGAAGACTGTTTCAAGAGATTCCAGTGAATAAATATGAATCTGTAAAATCCCCATCATACCCAGTGGAATGTATCATTAAAATATCTTAATCACTTACTGTCTTTGAGCTCAGGTTATGTAATATGTCTCTTCCCATGTTATAAAAGGCCTGGAATGACAAATAAAAAACGAGATATATTAAATGTACATATTTATTAGCCATGTTAGATGGTTCTTTCAGGGTAAAATAAAAAATCAGCTTACCTCTTCTACATTTAGGCTAGACTTTGCACTTGTTTCCAAGAACTTAACTCCATAATCAATAGCCAGCTAAGTGAGATAAAATTACAAAGTTAGCGTGTCACTCAGCCTGCACAGCATTTCAATTTTTTTGGGACTACTTCTTAATAATGACCGGCTGCAGAAACTCACTTTTTCACCTCTGTCTTTGGACACCTGTCTCCTGTCAGCCATGTCACATTTGTTACCCAGTACCATCTTCTCCACATCAGACGAGGCATGCTGGGAGTTAAAAAGACTCATTATGCAAAGTTGTGCTTATGTTGGCACAATATCAGACAGCAAGTACAACCAAATATTAAGTAATTTTATGAAGAAAAATAACAGTTCAACTACTAATACTAGTTTCAATTCAGTGCTCACCTCTTCAATATTTCTAATCCAGTTTTTTATGTTTTCGAAAGACTTCTCATTGCTGATGTCATAGACCAACATAATGCCCTGTGAAGAAAAACAGTCCTCCTCATAAACAATAATTCCTTTGATATGTAAGATAAACCCAGAGGGAGGAAGTGCCAACATACCATTGCTCCTCTGTAGTAGGCGGTGGTGATGGTGCGAAACCTCTCCTGCCCTGCAGTGTCCCTACAAACATCAAATTCATTGAGGAAATTGGTGTCACACTCAGATTTAAAAAAAAAAGGAAAATAAAAAGAAGATTTTCTCAAATAACACTTACCAAATTTGAAGTTTGACTCTCTTTCCATCCAGCTCGATTGTTCTGATTTTGAAGTCTATTCCTGCATTTGAATAAACAGGCACAGACAGAGGCTGATGTTTACTGCATTGACATGCAATTATAAAACATTTTTTGCTCATCGTGCCTAAGATGCAACACAAACCAGGCACTTCTGCAATACACATCTTCCCTTTGTGAACAATAACCTTTGAATGGACTGTTAATCATATGTCAAGTCGTAGGATGACATCATTCAATGTCACAGGACAACTAGCTGCTGCAGTGTACTGTAGAGCTTAATGGAGGACATAATATTTTAACAAGTCTGAATGGAACAACGAAGGCCTCGTCTTTTAATAAGGTGTCCAAAGGTCAAACATCATGACTAGTTTTTGATTTCATTCCATATTTAATATCTGGTGCCTATAAGCCATCAAGGACAGGTGATCATTATAATGAGTCTCTCCCATTGTCTTGCTCCTATGCAGTTACTGTCGCTTTAACGAATATGGGTCTGTGTAATAGAAGAAAATATGAATAGTCCTAAATATTGACCACCACGTGTGCAATGCTGTAAAGCATCGGTTGATAAGGGCATGCATTATGTCAGATGTATCTTTTGGGGCGGCAGCAGCGTATAATCACCTATTGTGGATATGAAGGTGGTGTTGAAGGAGTCCTCGCTGAATCTGAACAGCAGACATGTCTTGCCGACTCCGCTGTCTCCGATGAGCAACAGCTTGAATAAGTAATCGTACGTTTTCGCCATTTAAACACACCGTAGACTCCGACGTTTCGCTAATAATAGGCCGTATTGAGCCGGGGTCCCCCGTCTGGAAATCCTCAGCTGTCTGTGGTAGACTGGCAGCCGACCCGGTGCCGAGGAGGGTGTCGTCACTTTCTGCTTTGCATCATGGTCTATGTAGTTTAAAGGGATAAGGGGAGAGGACTAACTGTACATGCATTCTTTTTCTTTTTAACAATCACTGTTTTGTATGAATGGGCGAAATACTAACATCGTTGGTCGAATTCGTCCCTGAATTTTTCAGCTTTTTGATAAATTTATATAAATATAATATAAATATAATGTGTTTCTTAGTGGTCCAACGTTCGCTATATATATATATATGACGATTTCAATAAAGTCCCACATAAACACATCTGCTGTTTTATCAACTGCAACAAATATAAACACAGAATGCAGGTTTCCAGATTTTATTTTTTAATTTTAGTAACTAGTTGATGAGAAAACGCCCAAAATGTTCAAAATGCAAGATTGCAATCGGTTCCTCGCCAAACCATTTCTATTTCCTAAGAATTATTTTGTTTTAACAAAATTGCATGAAGGACATGCTCGTGCATTTTAACATATCCTGTTAACAATATCCAGGGATATCGCAGGGTCTGGCAACAACAGTTCCAGGAACTGCTCGGCTCTTCTTTCTCTTCCACCAGCTTACGTATGCGTAGGACAGCGAGCCTAGCACTGTGAACATGCCTGTAAGTTAAACTGTTTTTTTCGTGGTCATTTATTTTGTTTGAGTTAATATACTGTGATGTCAACTGTCAATGCATCTTGTCGACTTCCCACGCCGGTTGTGTTCGCGGTGTGAAGCCTCGGAAGTTGTGTTGTGTCGATATGTAGCAGCAGCAGCACGTGTAGTTAAAGTTAGCTAACGTTAGCCCTGTGTGGCACGGGCGGCGTCTACTTGCTGGAACGCAACAGTATCAGACGTTTGAAACGTTCTGCGATAGACCCTGTTGTGGAGTAATATCGGGCCAAGAAACAGTCTGTAACAATAACGTGTAGTTTCTTTTATACAAGGTGGTTAGTCGCACTGGATGTATTATACAAAGGCAAATTAACTAAGTTATTTGAAAAACTTTAGCGTTAGTTTTCGTTACTGCCAACGTCCATGGTAAACGTTAGCTAGCTAACATCTGGATTTATTTGCCGTGATTTGTCATACTAAACTAGATTAAAACAAACACGTGACATTACATTGTGTTACACAGGAGTAGCGTTGTTATAAAACCGTTCATAAGCAATGGAAAGATAACGCTGTTTTACTTATTTGACTACGGTCAACTTACTAAAATATGTCAAATTAAATGTCATCTATGAAATGTGTTTTCTCTGTAGCTTGCCAGAGACCTCCTCCATCCTTCAATTGAACTTGAGAGAAGACAACATAAAAAGAAAAGACTCGTCCAGAGTCCTAACTCCTATTTTATGGACGTGAAGTGCCCAGGTACACTAGATTCAAGTTCTCCTGGACGTGTGATACAAACAATAAATGCTGTTATTGTGTGCAAGTCACACATTGACTCATCACTACAGTTGTGTGTTTTGCAGTGATTTGTCCATGTTTTTAGGCCACATTATTCATGATATATATTTGCCCTATTGTTTGACAGTTTACTGTTTCTTTGCAGGCTGCTATAAGATCACCACAGTGTTCAGCCATGCTCAAACGGTGGTACTCTGTGTGGGATGTGCAACAGTGTTGTGCCAGTCAAGCGGAGGAAAGGCCAGGCTGACTGAGGGTAAAACATCCTAAGACATTTAATCATTGTTGGATAAATTCCCTTTATAGATGTGTGTGTATATATATATATATATATATCTTGTAAGTAGAAGGCTGCCTCACTCATTTTGATTTTTGCTTTACAGGTTGCTCTTTCAGGAGGAAGCAACACTAAAAAGGGATTGCACACTTAATCATGTCTGTAATTAAGCCGTGCTGTTGATGAATCTCTTGTTTTTACATTGATTACAATAAAGTTGTGCATTCACTGATGGCAGGTTCTGTCACTGTACAGATGTCCAACTTTTGTGATGAATTTATAATCTAGCATAGCAAACATTTTTTAAATGCAAGATGGTTAAAAATAAAATCTCATTTAGGCAATAAAGAAATCTGTTATAAAAGTTGAAGCATTCTGGGACTTTTATTGAGAAATAAACAAAAACAGTTTGTCAAGATTGAAATTACCTTCACAGAAAGCATAGAAGTAGTCCGTTGGGCTTCTGAAAATATATGTGCCATTGATTTCTTAGGAAACGCACACAGATATAAAAAGACATGGATCGTAAATACCGAACATACTGGACGGTGAGCCAAAATACAGTTTTGATAACTTGGGGAGCACAAATGAAACGTACAATGAGTACTCCACTTGCATATATACCAGGAGCGTTGCTCAAAAAACAGCTTTGGCAGCCATTTTAAACCTAATGTTACTTATTTGCATTATATTACTCTGTGAAAAACAACTTTAAAAGCATGTTCACAAAAAAGAAAAGAATCCAAAACAACAGAAACCCACATGCTCTACAACACATTGTTGTTTTACGATTACTGCGTCTGACATTGCACTCCACTTCTGGGACCCTCATCTTCCTCATAAGCTTCCCCACTGGCGCTTCTCTGTTGTGTCCGCACATCCACCTCACAGAGTTGCACGTCCTCCATGTCGTCGGTAATCATCACTTCCTCCCTGGGAGGAAGCAGTCTTTCCAGCTGGAACATGAGATGCTCTGGAAGCCAGCCCGTCTCTGGGAAATCCACCTGCAGGGTGAATTACAATGAGCTTAAAAGAAAGTTCTCTACAACCTAGGAAAGCGATTTGTTTTGTGTTCAGTGTACCTTACCTGGAACTTAATGAAAAGCTGCCCCTTCTCAAAAGGTTCCTTGTAAATTGGCATGCCCTCATTCTGAACACATTTCACGTCACTGTGCTTGATTACTTCACCTGTTGATAAAAAAAAAAAACATTTGTTAATGACATTTTAATTACAAATACGTTCTACTAGACAAGGCAGCACTGGAGACCAGCGAATCTTCATCAATTACCTGGCTGTGAGGTGATGATGAGCATTCGGTCATCTAATGTTTGAATGGTCTTCTTGAAACCACACAGAGCCTCGGCAAGTTTGATGTTCATCTTCATTGTCAGATCATTGACTTTTCTCTGGAACACAGGGTTCTCCTTCTGATCCAGAACAATGATCACGTCCCCAGGCTCCAATCCAGGTTCCTGGTCGCCTTCTCCAGTGAATGTAATTTTCTGACCGTCTCTCATACCTGCACAGAACATTAATCTTCAGTTTACACATATTTACACTACGATAGAAAACATGAGTATCTCCGATAGGGGGAGATAACATACCTTTATCAATGTGAACTTCAAGAACTTTCTTCTTGCGTTC
The DNA here is from genome assembly GCF_910591455.1 of Pholis gunnellus. Lineage (NCBI taxonomy): Eukaryota > Metazoa > Chordata > Actinopteri > Perciformes > Pholidae > Pholis > Pholis gunnellus. The sequence continues at coordinate 11,525,934 of NC_136533.1, read as the reverse complement.
TACTTTGCGTCCATTGCAGTTCTTGCAGCGGTCTTTAGAGTTAAATTTCTCGCCCTGTCCCTGGCAGTCTGCACACATGCTTTGGATCTGCTGGATCATGCCCGGTCCAATCTGTTGCACCTTCACTTGTACTCCTCTTCCTTTGCAAGTTGAGCACTTCTCCATGGCACCTTTCTTACCACCATAACCTGTATCAAAACAGAATGACATTTATTGAACAAAAAAAACCCAGACATTTACATTGAATATGCGATTAAAAACGTAGAAAACAACACTACGTACCTTCACATTTTTCACAAATTACACTCTTTTGAAGTCCAAGCTTCCTGGAGCTGCCTTTGTACATCTCCTCCAGTGTAACACTAAGCTGATGGACAACATTCTTCCCTACAGGAAAGGCACATATATGCAAGGTAAACAGTTGTGCAAGCCGTGGGTATTTGAATATGTAAGCGGTCTGCTGCTAGATTACTTAAATCCTACCTCTTCTTTCTCTCTGCATCCTTCCTCCACCTCCAAAGAACATGTTGAACATGTCCATTGGGGAAGTTCCTCCACTCATGCCTCCCTCTTTGATCGCTTGCTCTCCTCCTTGGTCATACAGGTCTCGTTTCTCTGGGTTTGACAGCACCTCATATGCTTGAGATATAAGCTTGAACTGTGGTGATAAAAAGAAAGCACTTTTTGATAACAAGACTGCATCTGAAGTCTTCATAAATAATGAATCTCTCGACTATTCTGTCTGACAATGACTGATATTTAGTGGTGCAACGGATCATAAAACTCACGGTACGGATCGTATCACGGATGAGAGTCATGAATTGGATCAGCACAAAAGGAAAAAAAGGGATCAAACAACACTTTCACAGATCCCTGATCATGTTTTTTGTCGATCCATATTGTTGTTTGATCACAGCAGCTGGTCTGGAAGGTTCTCCCCCTCTACGCCCCAACCAGTTACCTCAGGTCCGCCGGTGCAAACGCTCTGAAGATGATCAGGACCAAGCACCGGACCTGGGGTGACAGGGCCTTCTCAGCTGCTGCACCCCCCCTCTGGAACGCCCTCCCCATCATCATTCAAACAAGCCCTCAAAACCCACCTCTTCAAACTCGCCTTCACCCTACCCTCCACTACATGACCCATTCACCAGTTCTTTTTTTTACTTTAGTTTTTTCTTTCATAAAAACACACAGATCAAATAAGGAAATAATAGATTGCATTTTTATGGATTAAAACAAATATTGTAATTTTAATGATTCATTATAAACTGCTTAGAGCTGGCATAAACAGCTCATAATTCATCTCTAATATCCATTTTATATTGCTGTGAAAACATCTCCTTCATACAACTGGATTTACTCAAGTTTCTTACTAAAACTACAATTTACGAGATTACATGTGAACACATCACGATAACGTTATAGTTGTACCTTCGCCCAATACTCATTTGCACTGAGCAGAGCCTGAACGCATCATAATGGAACCGAACGGAACCGTCGAACATTTTAACACGGATTAGTTACATTGCAACATTATCAGAGATCGGCGACTAGAAAATCATATTTTACAGAATATTGGCCGATAACGATAAAACTGTGTAATTAATCCGAACCGATCACTGATATTAGAGTGTTAACATATTGTCTACAATGACAGTAAAGAGCCACTTCATTATATTTTAATGTCACAGCTTCTTGACTTCTTGTCTGATGCATTGCACCCGGCGTCCTGTACTTGCTGTGAGACCATTCCAGAAAGTTCCAAGGGGGGGTAATTCAACAAGGCGAGAAGTTTAAAATTAGAAAGGGCGACACCCTCACGTTAGCTTTATGTAACTAGCGCTAACTTACCTTCTCTCCCTCATCGGGGTTCTTGTCGGGGTGATATTTCAATGCGAGTTTCCTGTACGCTTTTTTAAGGTCATCTTGTGAGGCTTTGGGATTGACACCCAATAGATCGTAGTAGCCGGTTTCGTGCACCATGGTGACAACCTAAGACCAAAATATACACATTAGCATATAGATCCAATGCTACCGTCAACGTAACAGTTAGCCACATGTAGTAAAAACCTAAAATCAACGTCAGCTAACAACGTGAATACACATCCACAAAGTCCATAGTAGCCAGGACGTGCGCTAAAATGGTAACAAATTATAATGGTAACTGATGGACAGAACACGGTTGCGTAACGTTACGCTTACAGATAACGTGAGGAAACGTTATAGCCACTGGCAGCAGCACGTGTGGTTTAACGTAAATTCATTGAAAACATATAACGTTAGTTAAGAGCCTACGTTGTGTTAAAGCTTGAATGAAACCGTTAGCATTCATTAGCCGTATAGCTAAATAGCTGTTTCCAATCACAGTCGCGTGTACTCACTTGCCAGTTGATATTAATATCCTAGCTTTCGCTGAGACTGGTGACGGAAGATGGCTGGTTCTTATAAAGGCTCTACCGTGCAGAACTTTCTGGAGGGCTGTGAGAAGAGGGGCCGCCGGAAGTGTCGTTGGACCCGAGAGAGAGAGACAGAGAGAGAGAGAGAGAGAGAGAGAGAGAGAGAGAGAGAGAGAGAGAGAGAGAGGGAGAGGGAGGAAGAGGGAGAGAGAGGGAGGGAGGGAGAGAGGGGGAGAGAGAGAGAGAGAGAAGGGGGAGAGAGAGACTACTCAGATCCTTTACATAACTGGATTATTGATGCATTAATGTGCATCACTTTGTGTTGTAGCTGATGAAGTTGGGCCAAATACATTAGAATGTATATATTTTGTTGTATTAATAATGAACCTGCAATAACTAAAGCGATCAAATAAGTGATTTTTACTTAAAAGTAAAAAAGCAATATGGTAAAGCTATACTGTGGGTACAATTACTAGTTTTCCCCCAGATCTCCCTGCTTTGTTCTTTTAAATAATACTAACATGCAAAGAAATTTAAGAGATGAGTTGAATATGTAGTTTTGAAAAAAATGATTGACCGAATTAGAATGTGTTTTTAAGCTTATTTTGTACTTAACTTGTTGTAGGGAAGCCTGACAACTTTGCTAGAAGTTTGTCCTACATCCCACATGGAGAAGATGATGGAGAAAATAAAACAATCAGCGAGTGTGGATATGTGAAAAAAAAAAGTGGTGACATGGGCGATGTCAGTCGGTCTGGAAGCCAATCAGAAGTGTATGCAAAAGGAAAATTATGAAACTGGAGTTTTTTTAAATAATTCTTATCCAATGTAAGACAATCTGGGAATTAAATGACCCACCAAACAGAATACTTAAATGCAAGAGAAAATGTTGTGAATATAAAATAGAAATAACTATTTTCTCTGATAATGCTGTGGTAAGGGGTCTGGCTTTTCAGTACAAAATGGTCAACATACTCCGAGACAGGCAAAATTTGCTTTTGGGGAAGTAACATTTTCATGGGTTTCCTCAATATGGAAGACAAAATAAGAGAAGCTTTGGATGAAGACGGAAGGCTGCATTCTGGAGATCTGGGGAAGATAGAGGAATAGGGTTTCTTGTCCATGGAGAAGAAAAGGAGAAGAAGAAAAATTGAGCAAATTAAGCTATTGTAAGAAAATTGCTCATTTTGGGTCACTAGCTCACATTCTGTGCATTACCCACACTTGAGTCCACGTTGTTATGGATAGAACATACTGATCTATTATCCTTGTTAGGAGTCATGTAATGTCAGGGTGCCCTGTCTCTCTCTTCATTCAGAGCCGATTATCACAGCTGTTCCCATAGAGGAAGCAGTGAAAGAGGAGCCATCATCAGCAATGCCATGCTCATTGGGGACAAGAGGAGGTTCTTGTCAATGCTTTTAGCACTGAAGGTGATGCCTTATTATCCAGATAATGAAAAATGATACCACATGTGACGTCACGTGATATAACTGTATCTTTGTGAATAAACCCTTTACGGGGTGGGTCAATTTGGCAGAACATGGATCAATAGAGAATGCTGTGTACTAAATAGATTATTCTTTATGCAATTTTAAGGATTGCAGCAAACTGTTGCTCATTATATTGTTTGGTTTCAGATCCCACAATGAAACTCCATCTTCCTGTTGTGTTTGAGATGTACCACAAGGTCATAGAGCCTCTATCAAGAGTCGGCTCATGTTCCTCAGAAATTACTGTTGGTATTAAAATCACGTCGCATATCTCATCAATCTTGTGGGCATGCATGGAATTTAATTATCTCTGTGGCTTATGTTCAAAATGCATAAATAATACAGGAACCATATTTAATTTATTCTCTTAGGCAGACATATTTCTTATTCATTCCTAGTTTCTGGTAAACAATACAGTTGTACTGCTTTGAAATCATACCAGTCACTTGTATGATGGGATCTTACTCTGTAGTTTTTGTAAACATGTGGTATTCAGTAGATCGTTGATACCAATTTGGATAAAAACTTGACATGGACATAACTTCCACCAGGAATCTAATCACACAGGAGTCATCATCATAGCAGCTGAGATGGTTTATGATACCCACAAGTCATTTTCCCACAAGAATAAAAAGTTTAGCATTTCTAATGTCATTGTAATATTTTTTCTTTATACATTCATTATAGTTGCAGCAAGAAAATCAGTTTCACATGAAGTTTCATAATAGAGATTACTATAACCGTTAACTTACTATGTTTAAATCATTAAAGCTTTAATCCAGATTTTTTTTCATAAATCAATGTGAAATATATCCACAAACATAATTTAAGGGTTTTACAGATTACATCTTTTAAGCCAAAATAGCAGTGTTAATTACATAAAATAGTTGAAATGTAGTCAAATAGACAATATCCACCACAGATTAAACAGTTCAGGAATAAAATGCATATCACATATACAGTAACTGTTGCTCAAGAGAACAAGAATAGTAGTGCAACAAGAATAATGAAATATTTGGAATTTCTAATCCCAGAGTATTTTTTTTAAATACATATCATGGATTAAAATGTGCAGTATGTGCAGGTACAACTTGACATGACATAAAGTGACCCTAACAAATAACTTGTGGTCTTATTAAACCAGATCTCTCACTCGTTGACATATTGCTTCTGTGAATTCTGAGCACTTGGAGTTTCCTCCCAGGTCTTTGGTTAGAACCTTGAAGACGGATGATACAATCATAATAAATCAAAATGAAAACATACAACCAAAATGGCATTTCTTTCTTTCCGGAAAAGTAGTTTACCTTTTTGTCTCGAATGACATCAAAGCAGGCAGTCTCAATCGTCTTGGCGTGGCCATGCAGGCCCATGTGCCGCAGCATCATGACTGCACTGAGCAGCAAGGCGGTGGGGTTTGCCATGTCTTTTCCTGCTATGTCTGGGGCAGTTCCATGAACCTGACAGGAGAAATGAATCACAATGTATCATCATGGTTGAGATTTATGAAAAGATAAGAAACATGAAGAAACATTGATGTGATTAGCTAACTCTGGGGCACAAAAGGAGGTCTGCACACTCCAAATGGTTTATTTCTCTTGTACATTTAAATCTGTATCATCCTCCGCAGGTAAATGTGAGAGAGAAAACAGGCCTCTCTTGTCAAGGTAGCAATCAACCCAGATCACTATCACCTGCTGGTCCTCAAACAACATATACCACAAGGTGGCGATAGAGTACTTATAAACATAGAAAAACCAAAAATATATATATGGTGTATAGAATACAATGTTAAATATAACAGAACCTGAAAAACACCTGGTGGTCATTTGATAAGAAGGTAGCACAAATATATATATATATATATATATATATATTTTCTTCCCCTGCCGTTTCCAGACCAGCAGGTGATAGTGATGTGGGTTGATTGCGAACTCTACAAAGGAGCCTTGTTTACTCTTTCACGTTTGCCTGATGAAGATCTTTGCAGGTCATAACAAGAGAAAGAGACATTTACCATTTGGAGCCATTTGGAACTGTGTGCAGACCTCCTCTGTGCCCTACAGTTATGTTTTTTTGTCTCGCACATGAGTATATTTGCCAGGATGTGGCATCACTGTCTGACAAATCGGAATAAAAAGAACATACCGACTCAAATATGGCAACACCATTCGCGCCAATGTTTCCACTAGGAGTCACTCCAAGACCTCCAATTAGTCCAGCACAAAGATCACTGTAATGGTAAACACACACAGTTAACTTTTAGATGTATTCTTAGTTTGTGAAGACGTGCTTTGTGGTCCATTTCATTGAGGAACAAAAATAATGGAGAAAATATTACTTATTAGTACAACAAGTGCACTATGTAAGAGATTTACTTACCTCAAGATGTCTCCATACAAATTCGGCATCACTAATACATCAAACGCTGTAGGATTCTGTACCATCTATAAGAACATGTATAAACCATGCAACTATCAATTAATAAGCAAAACTTCCAACTAAATATTTCTTTATATCCATCTTAAACACTATACACACAAAACCAATTCATAACTAAAGCTATTGGGACTTACATTAAGGCAAACAGTATCCAAATACATCTCATTGAATTTCACATCTTTGTGCTTTTCAGCAGCCTCTCTGCATTTTCGTAGGAAAAGGCCATCAGACATGCGCCTATAAGAAACGTCAACAGAGGACAACCATTACATTTGAGCAAACAGCTTTAAAATGACAAATTACTTGAAGTAATTTGTACTGAATACAACTTACATAATATTGGCCTTATGAACAGCAGTAACACTGGCCCTCTGATTATTTTTGGCATATTCAAAAGCATACTCTGCGATGCGTTGGCTGGCTTGCTCTGTTATGAGCTTAATACTCTGTACAACCCCATCAACAATCTGAAAAAATACAAATCCAAGAGACATTCAGGTAGAATATGTAAAGTATAACTAGTGTTTGAGTTATTTCAAAGACAAAATGCTAACGGTTCAATTCCTTAATATCAAAAGGTATCTTCACAAAAGAAGACAAAGGCTTATTTCATTTAATAGATCAAAACATTAAGTTAATTCAGTGAGGAAATGTCAAAAGAACAATGTAATGTATGAAAAATAAACTGTAAACAATGCAACAACTAAACAAGTGATGTGCTGTTAAAGGGTCTCACCACATGTTCAATCCCACTGTATTCTCCCTCAGTGTTCTCCCTGATGGTGACCAGGTTCACATCCGTGTAGGGGGTCTTGTAGCCCTCAATGGACACACAGGGGCGCACATTGGCATAGAGGTCAAAGGTTTTCCTCAGCAGGAGGTTCATAGAGGGATGGCCAGCAGCTATTGGCGTCTTCAAAGGACCTGTAGATTGTTAAGCAATTCAATATTATGTACTAGAACAGGGAAAAGATCTAAACCAATGTGTCATGTTTGTAATGAACAGTAAAGTATCAGTCACGTATTTTTAAACCTCTTTTCAACACAAAGGATAAAGTTATTTTATTCTTTAAGTAATTATAAGCCGATTAAACAGGTTACCTTTTAGGCCAATTTTGTTCCTGTCCATCGATTCTTTGGCATCAAGAGGGATCATCCACTTGCCACCAGGTCCTTGGACGGCTGTAACATTTCTCTCCTCCCACTGAATAGGTGCCTAGATAAAAAAAAAATCACTAGATTAGTTCACATTATGCGGCTTTTTCAAGACTTTAATTATTTATCTGATTTGTCTCTTCAGTATTAGTGCTGGAGTAATGCAAATACAGTGTTATCTATCGCAACCTAAAAATAATCCTTTTGCTGTTTATTGTTCCCGGTGAACAATGATGTTCGGCAGCCAGTACTAACTTCAGCTACTTCAAATATCTTCATGACAGCAGTGGAGATCTCCGGACCAATTCCATCCCCAGGGATTAAAGTAACAGTTTGAATCTGCGAGGCAGAACAAAGACGCATAACATGCAATGATATAAGAATAATTACCCACATTAGAGTCACAGTTTAATACAAGCAAAAGGTTACATCAAAGAACTTCCAAGATTTTTTTGTGTAGCATTAGAGGAAAGATACATACTCCACGCGTGAACGTCCTGGGTTGTGGAGTCTCTGTCTTCAAAGCTCCAACCACTCGTGACACCTGACAATCAAAAATGTCCACGGTTTGTAAAGGCAAAATTAAACACAACCCCCAACAAAGAACAGAATACCCAAGAATTGTACACTTATGTTACAAGACAACTTGATCTGGATAACTATTCCTCTGTACTGCACTCTTTTTGACCGAAAGGTACATAATCACTGTTGTGCACACATATCTGAACATGACAAGCAGTACAATTACATGAAACACAAGCCATGAATGTCTAGATAAGCATGACTTGGGAGAAATTTGCAAAGGACGTCCTGGAAGAGGAGACTCGATCCCATTCGGAGATGTTAGTTCTTTGATTAGCATCTTCATTGTATCGAAAAGGCAATTTTATGTTGTATTGCTCAGTATAAGTGACTTAATATGCAATTCACCTTTGCTGTTGATAAACACCATCACCTCAAGAGGGCAATGCAGATCACTAATAGCCAACACCTTTAGCTTTGAAACACAGCTGACGGTTTACAGTGAATTAGCTTACATATGTTATCGTAGCTCAACGCTATAGCTGAATTGCAGAAAGTGTAGACATGCAGTAGCAAAGGCGCAGAGAGCTTTTTCCAAACGCAGGAAGGATAGTCCACGTTTGAATGCGTAACGTTATATGCTGAACCATAGTGCTGAACTTACTTCCTGAGCCTTGATTTTATCCTTGCCATTGAGCGACAAACCCCACTGTTTTAGTAGGTTAAGAATCTGTAGATGAGGGACATTTCATTGACATCTGTTGAGCAATCAGCTACAAACTAACTTTTACAACAATGCATGACAAAATAAGACATGTAGCTATAGCTAGTTGCATGGGTAGGTTACGTTAGTATCTGGTATGCCTGCAGGTTTAGCGTCACTGGATTCATCTAAACACAATGTCGTGAGTTTGATGCGATACCTAAAATACTATTTACATATTTCCCGCCGGTACATACCGCTGACCTCCACGCCGTCCCTGCCATCTTCAACTAGCCAAGGTCGATGCAGCAGAGTCAGCAGCAGCTTGTCAAGCTCACCGCAACACAAAGCGGATGTCCGCTCGGGACTATTTCCTCCCGAAATCAACCCTTATTAAATAAATCTCAGCATTAGTTAACGTCACGATGCATGACAATTTAAATTATTTCATGGATGCAATGTTAAGTTATACACTCTTTTAATTTATTCTATTATACTGACTGATTCTACACTTAATGCAACTTTAAAGACAGGAATCCCTCATGCTCTTATTCTGGATATCTTCCCGGATTAGCAATGACATTTAGGGAAATTATTTCCTCTCAAATGTGAGCTTATGAGAGGAAAAAGCGTACTTGTGATCATAAACGGGCTAACGACTGATTGCTGGTCTGAATAATGGATGGACTGCGACTAGAATTGCCGCACAGACATCTTTGCACCACCAAGTGGCGCCACTGGACCGCTTCTCAGAGTCCACGTACGCGTTTTCTTTTGCAGTGGATGTGCAAACAATGTCTACTATGTACGCACGCACAGTACCAGTATGAGTAAAAAGAGATGTGAAGCAATTGTATTTGCCACAAGGTGGTTCCACACATAATAAACTTTATGATATAAAACAAGTAGAAACAGCTGAAACAATCATCCACTTTTGCAAAAAGTTCACCTCACAAAGAAAGCATACAGCATGGGAGACATGTACTCCCAAAATTATCCAGCAATGCAAAATGGAAGAAAGCTCTTAATTACGTAAAACCTATAGAAAATCGTAAGCAGCAAATCTCTCAGCATAAATGCGGGCTACAACATGGTACAAAATGCACACTGTGCAAGTAAGGACATCTTTTGAACCAAACTGAGGGGTGTCAGTATGGATAAAGGTTTTCAAACCACTTACATGTATCCTTCGATACATAATGCATAGGATGAGATAGAATTTCAACAAATGCCTCACACTGCAACACAAAGCATGTGTCTGGCAATGGTACTTATCAAGCATTTGGATGCAGCTTAGTAATTTGAAAAACCTACAGTACATTAGCCATGGAATATCATAATACAACTAAAACTTGCACACAAATGTGTCTAAAATAGCCCAACTCAGATAGCATACTGCTTTGGCTGCTTCTTCAGGCTCATAGATCTTTCAGTTTGCGAAATGACATGAGTGGCTCTGTTGTTGAGGAGTCTGCATTCATGAAGTACATCTGGAGAGAAAAATGAATGTAGGGAAAGGATTATATTTAGTTGAGTTGACTGGTTACTGTAGATCAAATGCAACACTTTTCTTTTTAAAGAATTGCTCTGCAGAGAACCTCTTACCGTTAAACTGTTTGTAGGCTTCTTCAATAATGGCATTATTTGATCTTTTTATCTCCCAGTAATTATCCTCCACCCATGGTTTGCAATCTGGATGTTCAACAAGCTGTCCATTCTTGTATAAACCAGCTGGATATTCACAGAAAGAAACAGTTCAGTAATCTTTTACTTGGAATATTAAAACTTTTACAATTTCAACTGCATCACAGACATTGGACAATTGTGTATGCAAGATAAATACTTCGTTCAACAACTGAACTTAGACTGACGAATGGAGTGTGATAATAAGTTGCCAGTCACACACTAATTAACCCACAGACCTTTGATGGTATCATCAATGTCCTTGCATAACTGGTACAACTCACTCCCACGTCCGACCACTCTTTCACCTACAGTTTAGAAACAGATTTAAAAAAATGTAACAGAGTCTAGGAGTTAACGTTGTGCAAGAGACTAAAAGAAAAGAAACATCTTACCATCCAGCACTTTGATGTTGGGGAACATCTCAAGAACTATATTTCTATATGATGAGTTCCTGCACACTGTGCACACAGAGAAAGCCATTGTGAGTATCAAGATATTTCATTCACGGGGTTGTTTTCAAATAAATTCACAAAAAAAATTTACCTGGATTAGTATAATTGTAGGTGTTGTCTTTAAGACGTATATTTTCGAGCTTCCTCAAAGGCTGAAGGCAGTGTAGGCTCTCAATGCTGTTGAAGCAAACAGAACCGATGAGAGAGGACTTTTACACAACCAATTCAGGATGTTGTACTTCAAAATATAATTACTGGTAGCAAAATATTATGTTTAACAGCAATGACACATTACATTGTTTGTATACAATAACTTGTAATTAGTGACATATTCACAATGAGGGTAAGCATTTGGTCATATTGCGATACCTGGATATGATATTACCAGCCAGGTTTAAGTGCTGTAAACTTTCACAACTGCGCAGTGGCTCTGAAAGCACAAAAGCAATACGATTGCAATAAAGATTATAATTCATGACAGAGATTTCCACGATAAGGGAACATACAGCATGGAACTAAAGAACATGTCGCTCCTGAAATCTTACCTAAATTGGAAATCCTGTTGGCAGACAAGCCGAGTACAGAAAGAAGCCGAAGAGATGCTAGAGGAGCTAAACTTGAGATGTTATTTCCAGAGAGGTCCAGTTTCTCTAAACTCATACACTCCCCAATGCATCCAAGGTCGTGGATTCCTGTAAGACATGCAACTTATCATAAACAATAATAACGCATTTTTTAAAGGCTTTAGTAGATATTAATTCAATCTTACCTAGACCTCTCAATTTGAGGAACAGTATTGACTCCAAATCAAATTCTCCTGTGCGTGACTTGAGCAGCACAGCAGTTATCTTCTCACAGTCTGCATCTGAAAGAATCGGAGAAATAAGACTGCAGCGTAAGAAACCACATTCACGTTTCTGTTCTTATATATGCAACGCAATCCCAGGGTCCTTAGTTGTGAGTCAGCGCTGCAAAAAGCAGAATGCTGGAAGCATTGTGGTCTGCTCTGTTTAAGGTGGAACACTCAAACAACAACGCGTGCAATCCTTCTCTAAAAAAGCAAATACCAGTTCAAGTAGACCATGGATTTCATTATCTGGCCGCACGCTGAGCTTTTCCTCTGTCAGGTCTGGAGATGACGGGACACAAACAGGCAGATATGCTGTTTGTGTGTGTTGTCTGTGATGGTATTAGCTCGACCTTCCCACGCATGAATAACCGCCGAGGAAGTTATATTTGGTTTAATTTCCTCAGGCAGAATCAGTCCCGAACACTAACTCCACATGACTCTTTCATGAGCCTGAACAAACCAAACACTCCCTGACAGGTGGACCATAAATAAAAATCATGCTGGGGTCATTTTATTTTACATTTCATCCCGTTATATATTCAGATTTACATCAGGTTTATGAATTTATTTAATATGCAAATTAAAGTACTATCAGACTGGAAAAGGAGGACACAGTGTTGTTTTGGAGCAGGGCCATCCAACATATGTTGAAACTCATCAACACACGCAGAAATAAATATAGGTGACGGTGTTTAGCTTAGCTCGACACCAGTACATGTTGTTAGCTCATGTTAGTAGCTGTATCTTGGCTATCGCCTTTGTGATTGCATGAGGATGAGAGTGGGTGGGTTAGTTCATGAAATGGTAACTGTTCATATTTCCTCTGATGATGACACACGTACAATGTTATGCGACGAACGATGCGTTGTTAGCTACATGTTTAGCTGAAGCCGCAGCTAGCTAGCGGCTAGCATAGCGACGTAGCAACAAGCTATCCCTCACAACTTACCTTGGTCTTTATCGCGCTTAGAGTCCATCGCGGGCAACTTTGCTACTTTGAAAGCTACTTGTCGCAATAAAAAGCGACGGTTTTAATCAACGCAATGGAAAGACAAGGCTGTGGTTGTTGTTGTTTTTTTGGGGGGGGGGTAGGAATGTGAAACTGGCATCTGTCCTGGGGTGCAGTCAGGACAACGCTCACTGTAGCTACTGCTGTGTGCTGCAATATTAGCACGCAGGTGGATTGCACGGACCTCAAGTCTCTGCAGTCCAGCAATGAAACGGAGGCGATACGTTGTGTGTTAGAGGGAGGACGAGGACGTGGCTGGGGAACATTGTTGCAGTATTTGTTAGATGTTGTGTCTGTGCAACAGGTTCGTGGCAATTCAAAGTTTTTCTTTGTATACACAGCCACGAGAACTCATTACTCAGTGGGTTTCTGTTTTGTGGCTATATGGGAACGGTATAGTCAATTCTTAGTATAATTAATTTAATCAAAGGGATAGAAAATACACGAGCATGCAATCCAATGACATAATCCATGTGCATTTCTACTATGAGTTAATTTGTTTTGAAAAACGGGGAAGTGTCTGGCCAGACATCATTTTAGGTTTGTGTTAGTGCCCACACATCGCCAGTGATGGGAGGTGACTTTTATTCCCTCAGTTTGAGTATTTCTATTCAACCAGGCTACACTACATTTTAGAATGAACTTTTATATGCCACTATTATTTAGGCTCATGTGACATATAACGTTAAATTTAGCCTACTTTGCAGATTAAGAGTTTATAAGCAAATAATAATAATAGTAGGCAGAATACATTTTCTACCACTGCACATTACACCCCACTTGTCTTCACCCAAAATAATGACGTTGTTGACGTGCTACAACTGCATACACATAAAAGCTGCAGCCTTCAATTACATATTTAGATTCATCAACATTAAGCAACACACAATCTATAGACAGCATCTTCATTACCAGCAGATTCTAGATTATGTATGTATGTATGTATGTATGTATATATTTATTTATTTATTCATTTATTTATTTATTTATTTACCAGAGGTCCTATTGGTTTGCTTAGCTCTGGTGGACAGCAGCTGCCTGCCTGCCGCACATCCGTCTGCAGCTCATGGTCTCCGCAGACAACCTCACTGGCTCCGACATTGGACACTGGTCTTCTACTTTTCTTTTTTTTCCTCTCTCCATGTTTTTCACGCATCCCTTGCGTTTTACAGGCATGGCGGACATCTCCTGTAAGGACAACAGCAACAACCTGTCTTAAGAGTTTGCATCGTCGTCAACCCATCCTGTGCGGAGACTTTGTCTTTGCCACGGACCCCCTAAATGCCTTTCATTGAGAAAAGGCTTCGGACGTTCAGTGTTGTGAATGTGTACGAGCAACAAATTACCTGATTAAGATGGGTAACAAGCAAACGATATTTACCGACGAGCAACTTGATGCCTACCAGGTAAGTGTACCTGCAGATTGTTGGAAGAGCGTTGTCCAACTCCTGAATCAGAAAAAAACACGTTAAAGCATAAAATAAGCATATAAGTAGACTGTATGTAAATAATTATGTTTATACAGCTTTGTAATGCTCGTACTTTTTAGGTGTCAGAGTTTAAAGACTTAATTGCATGCTTTTTCTATTACTTTTTATTACTATTCCATGACTTTATTGTCATACATCACTATTCATCTTTTCCCCTAATATTAACCATGTCTCGATTTTACTGGGTAAAGCAAAAAAATACTGAACATTTTGCGAGATAGAGAAAAAAGCAAATGGATGAGTGCAATATTGATCATTAGTACCAGATGGCTCAATTAATTAAAGGCAATAATCAATAATCAATCCCACTAGAGCGTGGTCAGTTATGACTCTATACTGTTTAAATATTGACATAGTCTTAATAAGGTGTGAATAGCAGAAGGTTTTGATTTCACTGCAAACTGGTGGATTTTGTTTCACTATCTGAGAACACCTGGCCCTTTGTCCCCTGTAACAACGATCCAGGTTTTCCTGGTACGAAACACATCTTCATGTGCACAGGTTTATCATGTGATAAGGTGTGGACTTAATAATTGATGCCAAGCCGGTTTGACACACTGTGAAACTTTACTCTCAGACAGTTTGGTTTTCAAGAGCCTCTCTGGTTACTCCTGCTGCTCTTTAAAAACCTTATTAACACACTGCTGTTTTCTGGTTGCATTAGTTTCTGTCTTTGGTATCAATACATCTGTAATCTAACATGATGGAGACAAGAAGGTTATGATTAATAGATATTGCTTTATACAATTATCAGTAACCCAAATATCTTCAGTAGGACTGTTTTGAGTGGATAGATCTGTCTCTAGTGCTCAGCTGGCTTCGCTCTGCTTCTCACACTCATGAGCACAGCTCAGACAGAGTGGATACATGGGGAAATAAATGTAAAGTGAAGTGCCTCCTGTAGGGCTGTTGGATGATGTGTGTGCCAAGACGTGCATGTAAGACACCAGCAGATAATGTTTCCCTTGCCACATTGTTCCGTGGCAGGTGACGACACTCACATACGTCATCATTTAAGTGACACCAGACACTTCGACTAGCGTTCACATTAAGAGTTGTTCACGTGACTTCAGAGAAACCGTAATGTATGTTTTATGTGACTCACAGATGTGTCATTGAGAGTGTAAATATCTTTTGTATCATAAATAATTTGCCATACCGTCTTTTATCAAACGTCCCTAGTTCTCATATTTGTGTTATTTTTCTCTTGTTGCAGGACTGTACGTTTTTCACCCGCAAAGAAATTCTGCGGTAAGATTTTTTATCATCTGTACCTTTCTGATGTGTTACTCACAGATGTACTTTTATTTGATTTAACTAGCACATAGACTGTAGCTAAGTTATAAGCCACTTGCTCTAACCATAAGATTAGCCTATATACACATAATGATATTGTATAAATGTACTACGCCTGTCTTTATTTCCCCATGCGCCAATCCATGTAATACTGTATTTTAAATCACAAACCATACTTTCTTTACAAGGGAATGTAAATAGAAGATTATTCCCTCTGCATTTGGCTCCTGTCGGAGTAATTCAAAATTATGGAAAGCAAAATTAAGAAACACGGTATTTAACATATCATTTTTGTATTTCCATTTACAGTTTAGTGGCTACTAAATGTCCTTGTGCTGACTGACATCCTAAATGATTTTCGTATACAACTCATTCATTATAGCCGTTATAGCTCCCCATCAACTTAACATCTCAGCAAATACAAACAGTCTGCAGCATAACAGCCAATCCAGACACATGTAATTGCAGAATGTCACAGAACATTCATTGTTCATGGAGATTGCTTAAAATCTTCAGGTGTTTGTCAAAGAAGATCTAGAAGGTTCTGTCCTGTAACATCAGTATGTTACATAAACCTTTGAAAGTCATGTTGACCTTTTGACTGTGGTGTTGTTTTCAGTGTCACATTTCTCCCTCTTTCGACATGTGCAACCTCAACACTTACAAAAATGAAATAAATATCAATCTACTCTTAGTGATTGGGTGAAGGTATCATGACTCATAGGGCCGCATCATTTCTCTCTAGGTGTCACTCACCCCCTTGATGACAGGCATAAATTAAACAAATCGCTTTTCTTTTTAATGGAATTGACCACTGATGCTCGTGTTTCAGGATCTTTTATCAGTGGTTCTAGATGTTGGAAGATACATAGCTACTTAAAGAGATTAAAAGCCGATACTCAAGAATGTTGCAGTGTAACATTAGAAAAGGATGAGGGTTGGTACAGGAATTTGGGGTCTGATTTGTGCAGTAAAAGTTGTTTTTAAATGATATCTCTAAAAAATAAGACATTGAAGTCATATGTGTCCTGAGGTGCATCGGCTACTGTCTTCTAAAACTATCAAGAAATAAAAATGAATGTTACAAAACAGATTACAACAGAAACATGCTTGTTTGATCCTATATTTCTTTTTATCTGTAAACCAGAGGTGATGAAATCAGTAACCTACATTAAAACCACAGAAAGAAACTCATTTTTCATTTCCATGAGACTTCTGATTTATTTCCCTTACAACATTTAACTGCATCTAGGCTGTTTTCTTTCTTTCGAACAAAACATTTGTACCCTTTTTCCTCCCTTTTCCGTTATAAACAAATAGTATGCATGTATTTGTTCCTCGTCAGTGAAATTGGCCTGCTTTTGATTCCAAGACCATCATTGAACTGGAACCAAAATTGACAATCGGCAGAGGGCGTAATTGGGTCCTACTCTTTATGACCTTCATAAAACACGTCTCATTTCTGTCTCCAGCTGCAACAGTTACAGCACAGTTATGTGACATAAAAGAAACAGGTTATCTCTGATGTCGTAAGGTTTTGAACCCCTCAGTCTTGTGTCATATCCCTAGATTAAAACATTTCAGTGATTCTGTATCTTGTGTAATAGTTTTGGAAATAAAACCTAATGTTAATAGGCCAACTTTGCAGAAACTGTACGACCCAAACATTTTCCACGGTCGTGGTACGTAAGAACTGCAGGTTTACCCGTTCATTTCTTGCGGTGTACCAATGAAACTCCATCATTTTGACAGGTTTATCTAATTTAATTGTAGTGAGTTTGTCCTCTAAGACCAGGGTTCCTGCTGATAGATGGCTCTACTCTGACAACGCAGGTACGCCATGACAGGATTAGTCAAAGGACAGAGTGAAGGGGGCTGTAGATAAGCACACACTCTCCTGACGTTGTGTCTTTTATCATTCACACAGCCTCTGATATTATTTTCAATAATGAATGACATAAAATGTTCACAGCACAAGAAGAGAGGGGCAGGAGAGAGAATGAGAGGCTTACATCATTTTATCAAATTAGTTGTGCTATAAAATTCTCTAGGCACAACAATTTCCCCCGGAATAATACAGTTTTATCTGATCTGATTTTTTTATTGTTGTTTTAAATGTTTTCCACTTTGTAAAATGTATTACGCATCAAAATATGAAAGTACATATCTGATGTTATCTTAAGTTCAATTAAAGTTAGTTTTTTTTTATATCTGTATATTGTTATGTTTCTAAATGTCAGTAAACCTGAAGCAAAATTGTTTAAAATGTTTTTATTTTTTATTCTAGGTTGCACGGCAGATACCATGAGTTGGCTCCACATCTTGTACCGATGGACTACACAAATGATCCTGATTGTAAACTGCCTTTAGCCTTAATAGTCAACATGCCAGAATTAAAGGTAAACAAATCCTTCTTTACCATATAACCCAGTAAGTCCTTTTTCCTAATGGATCAGCCGCAATTTGCTTTTCACCAAGTTTCCAAGAGGACACTAAAACAAATGCGGCACCCACTACTCATGTGGGCCGACACCTAATCAATACACACTCTCTTTCAGCAGACAGAATTGATTTCTAACCATCATCATCACTGATCTGATTGCATGACACCAAACTCTAGGAGCACATGAAAGTTAATGTGCCGTGAAACGCTCAGGCTTTCTACTCTGACTGACACACCCCCTCCTATTTTTAAGCACCTGCCATTTCAAAAGAACATCCAGGAATCTTGGATTTTGCATGTTGCGAAACATATTGCAGCCACATTTACCTCCACTTCTCTCCTGTGCACCAGACACAAATACCACACAATTTCACATCCACCTATAGCTTGTAAAACCGTCACATGATTGCATGGCCTGTAAGCATGGTGGGGAGGAAGATGGAGACCAGTTAACGCAGGGTTGATGACACCCAGACGATACGCGATCACCCGAAGTGCTCTACAGCTTCATAACCATAAATACATTCATATCTGGCTGAGTTTTAATGAGCTGTGCTGAGTTGACTGGATGATACAGGCACTGACACGTCTCAGGATATGCAGTTAAAAATGTCATTGCCCTAGGAGGTTGATTGCTGTTGATACAAATGGCTTATTTTGCTGATCTTGTATTAAACTCAAACATGCTCATCGTCCTCCGGACAAAGGCTGTGTGTAAAGGTACAGAGATAGTGACATTACAAGTCTCTTCAGTGTGAATTTATTGCAAGCTGCGTGAAGTAAAATACTTACCTGGGATATAAAATCTTCAGCAGCAACTTATTGTAGCCCAGGTGTAAAAGTTATGTATTAAAACAAGTTAGTTTCTAATAAAGTTGGATGAAATAACTCAGTAAGGCAAATAAACTGAAAGTAAATAAATTCAGTTTTGTATACAATAGGGAAGATATTATTTGAACATTCTAAAAAGCAGTCGGTCAACTTTTATTTCCTTTTTTTCATCTCAAAACGTTGTCTGTGGTCTAAGTGACTAGGTCTATTGCTAAGTTTGACAGTTTCTTTGTTTATTAAGAGGGTAATATACATTTCACCCAAAACAGGTAAAGCTTCGTGGTAGTTAGGATACCGAATCCAAACACTCATCATTCCAGTTTAAAGGGTAACTTAGATCATTATCGTTGAGCAACGGAGGTGAAAATAATGGCTTCACCATACTAACAAAGACCAGAGTCAGCACTTTTCAGTTAAACGTTGTGATCAGCAGAAAACGCCCACCAGTTTATACCTCTGCAGATCATACGTGAAGCATGTCCCCCATTGTATCCAAACAACCTGCTGTTTACATTGCAGTGAGTCTTACATTAACATGTGGCACCCTTTGCACTGATCCATGTATATGTTGTCATTCCCCTTCATCTGTAGGAAAACCCCTTCTGCAGCCGGATCGTAGAGTCTTTCTCCGAGGATGGGATGGGGAATCTCAGCTTCAATGAATTTGTGGACATGTTCTCCGTCCTCAGTGAAATGGCTCCTAGAGAGCTCAAGGCGATTTATGCCTTTAAAATTTACGGTAATGATGGATTTCTAAAACAGTCCATTATCATTTTTTTAAATTTTAGAATTGATCAAATGAAAATGTGTTTTTTTTTCGTTATACATCTCTGTTGCCCACAGATTTCAATGTGGATAATTATCTGTGCAAAGAGGACCTCGAAAAAACTCTGAATAGGCTGACGAAGGAGGAGTTGACTCCTGAGGAGGTGCAGCTTGTGTGTGAGAAAGCCATCGAGGAGGCGGATTTAGACGGAGACAACAAACTCTCTTATGCTGACTTTGAAAATATGATTACGAGGGCTCCTGACTTTTTAAGGTGATTCAATGTTTGATGAATTTGCCAACACGTTGTATAAATGTATGTGACAAGCAGTGGCCCTTTAAAATCAGGTTGTTCATGCATTATCCCGCATGCTGTGTACCTGGTTACTCATTCACCAGATGGCTGGTGATCATTTTCATCATTTAACTGTCAGCCTAACAATCAATTTAATCCTGAGCAACCACTATGCACATTTACTTGTTTTAATGGCCTGTGGACTATCTGTTCGCACTGGAATGCTGAACATATCTATTCCGGGTTTCCTGTGTGTTTATTCCCACCTTTACAGTAAGTCAGCGTCTTAACATGCACGATGACTAATACTGGTCTCTCATACTGTCTCTTTTGTCTCTTCAGTACCTTCCATATACGAATCTGAGAGGGGCTCCGTCGCAGGTTTCCACGGTCGACAGCGTGGGGAACCTCAGGACTCTACCTGTCAATGGCCACAGCACAGTGCCTGTCTCCCACTCCCATCGTCAAAAAACATCTGACCTCCCCAAACAAAATACTGGATAAAGCTGAATTCCATGAACCTGTTATTTCTTTACGAGATGAAAATGTATTTTCCTTTTACCACCTTTTTAAAAGGGCTTGACCTGGATTGGCCTCTTGTTGGGAGAACGACTATTCTTTCCACATTTTAAGGTTGAATCATGGTCAGTGAAACAAGTGTGAAAAGAGCCAGACTCATCTACCTACAGTGTATTGCACATGAGATACCCCCAGTGACGTCTTCCTACACACTAGATATTTAGTATTCATAAGACTAAGGAACAAGCTAGAGGTCAATGAAAGCACAGCATTGGCATTAAGGGCATACAGCTATTTTATACGAGCTATGCAATATTTAGAAATGCAGTGTGTTGCTTTTAACATTTTGGTTTGTTGTTTGTGGAACTGATGATGACGACAATCATATCTTACTGTTCTCCATGAAGGGCTCTGTTGTCTGAACAAATGTTGGTAGCTTTCTTCTGCCTCAGCCATTATCATGACATGTTAAATACAGCCATCTTTTGGATAAACTTGTTACAGTATTTTATGTGACTTCAGGTATTTGTCTTACTTAGAATAAATGTGTTTTTCTCTCTTGATTATGTTTTTTTGTGAATGGATTTGTAATGTTAATTGTTGTTGATGAAAAAGCATGACATGATCCTTAAATACAGGAGCTCTTGTTTCATTTCAACTGAATGACCTGACCTGCAACTTTAATGAGTTCAGTAATGTCTCGTCCATATAACCAGTTTACCTCAACCCACCCATCGATGATGATCAGGAATTGACTGGGCCCCTGCACAGCCCATCATATGAGCAGTAATAACTTGTTAAGCAGGACGTGATCATTAGGAGTGAGCTGCCTCAGCATGATTACATCCTACACACACACATTCATCTCAACGGGAAAGCTGCAGGAAATGACTCTGGTCATGTTTGATTAATCCTGGTGTCTTGGCTGTAGGGTACATATTTGCATCCGGTACATATGGATAACAATTATCTATATGTTTTTGTACGGCATGCTTTTCAGCTTAGGTTGTACTCGTGAGTAACACTGTGGATGTTGGCCAGCCATACATGCAGAACATTTTGTTCCTCCGCTAAGATTCACGCCCGAGGCATCTTTACGTCTTTGCTGCCAAGTGCAATGGCTGCAGAATAAGTATGACCTGGTTAATTGGGGCTGAGTCTGACAAATGCAGAACAGTTACAAAATTGAAATTGGGACACTAGCTGCAACATGACCTTTAGGCTTTCCTGTGTTCGCTATATTGGTAATAACTACAACATGTTTGACTGTGTTGCTGGAACTGTGATGGCATTTCAGGCTGGATCTTTTGTGTGACAGCAGACAAAAAAATATACCCATGCATACAGATCAACATCAACATAACATGAGTGTACAAAACAGCCGCGGTGGTATGATTCTTCTCACGCACACTGCCAGCTATGAAATATTTGGAAAAGCTGATATTGAGTGTCTTAATTTGCCTGAAAGGGTAGGATGTTGAAGTCAGTTAAACAGTGTGCAGTCATCAGAGCAGCCAGTTAATTCTTCCTTTATCTCCGAGCCCCTTTATGAGGGCAGCACCAAATATTCAGGGCAATGCAGTGCTGATTGTGTAGCTTCATTAATTACTGGTCTCACAGAGAACATCTGTTTAATTATGATTCCAGCAGAGAAGCTTCTGGTGCACTGTGATACTGGAGCTGTAAAGCAGCCATTACTGTAAGCAAGTTTCTGTACGTTTGTGGTTGAGCGAGGCTAAACAGTGTGTGAAACTCATACTGATCTCACTCAGCAGCACCTCGTCTGCTTTAATCTGATGAGATTTAAGATGGTGTCTGACACTTTTACAACGTGGCCACAGTGGAGATCTGACAAACTGCTCAATGGCAGATAAAGACATTTTTGCTGCGTATCAAAATACGCTATTAGTTCTTCTTTGTTTTAACATTTGTAAAACCTATTTAGCAATATTTAGAGAATTGATTAACAATTGGTTCATAAAGTATAGAGTTGCAAGTACAGACATTAGAGACACTGTAAAATGTCTAAGGCCTTATGCATTACTACAACTTTCCCTGTGAAGCCTCGGTAGCTGGTGTATAAACTGATAATAAATGACTGACAATACAATATAACACAGTTGTTATCAAATATTTGTGTACCATTCTAGATATATATTCAATATTTATTTTGCTATGATTATTCATTATCATTTTTTTTTAGCTATATAAGTTTTATTTTAGCAATGAGGTATTTTTCCATACAGTTTGTAAACTAACCAAACTCCATCCACTGCTGAGCATCATGAGATACAACTGAAAGCTACTTTTTTTTGCAAACCTATATTTCTGAGACTAAACCCTCAAGCTTATAGGTTATATATAAAGGGGTTATAGGGGTTAAAGTTAAGTTTTTTAAACAATTATTCTACGTTTGAAATATTTTGGGTTATTGTAATTCTCTATCCACATCACAGTCCCACAAAACTGTGTTATATTTAGATTATGATATGTTTTCTCTTCTTTTGCATACTGAACCTAGTGCATTGTGTTATTCACAGGTGCAGAAACCGATACACAATCAAGAAACCCACTGATGCACAATCAGGCATTTATGACATCGTGTTTCTCCGTTTTAAGAAGTGACACACGTTTCCTTTTCCAGTAACACTATCATCTTGATCTAAGTTGTGAAATAGATTATGATTGAAATATCAAAATATTATTGATCCTACAAGCTGAATGATTTGATATTTGAGTGAGTAGTATTAGTATTATATCCTGTTGTTTTCTACACCTGCCACCCAAGTCCTACATAAAACAGTCCTGCATCTGTTCCTGTATGTAATGACTTCTAAAGATAACTATGACCATGGAAAGCATTCAAGTACTAAGAAAGGTTATACTGTCGTTTTAGTGCATACCACTAAAACTATAATTAGAGAGTAAAAGAGATGATAGAAGATAATACATTCCATTTCAACATATTTGACACACTTCCTCATTGCAGTTACATGCAGCCGTTTGAAATCTGTATGCAAATAAAGTTTCCTGTGAATGAAGTGCAGCATTGATGGTAGCAGCCTGTAGGAAAAATGTATTTAAAGACCAGTAGTAGACACAGTACAACCTTTTTTTCCTGAGGAAAAGAATTGTGAGTTTTCCTTTTTGAATCTGTCATTTATTTAAATATGTAAAAGAAAATCTAAATATAACATAAATAAATACATTAAAAAGCAAAAATACAGAAAATGTAATTCGAATAGCTATGAAAATGTAATCCCATGTTGAAAAGAAGCTTTCACGGAGTGTATATTAGGCAGGACCACTGTAGTGTCAGAGAAAAACTAGTGAACATTTGTGTTAGTAGCTGGTAAGATAGCGTCTTCACCACTTCCTCTTGGCTTCAGGGAACAGCCATTTCCATTTATCATTCTGCAGGAGGTAAAAAAAAAGAGTTAATCAATAAATGAAATAGGATGCATTAAAAACAACCTTTCAAGTGTTCAAATGAAAGCTTTTGACAACACTACTAACCTTTAACCCAAAGGATGGGTGTTTATGTTTAGGTCTGATGTCCTCCAGAGGCTCATAGGTGTTGCTGTTGGGTTCAGGTGTTGCTGTGTCCACGTGGCCAGGAATCAGCTCATATGTGTTGTCACAAGGGAAGCGGCCAACGACGGCTTCATTGGGGACCTCGGCGTATCTGGTCCCAGAGGATGTAGTGTGTGGACTACCAGGCCTGCCAGCCAGGTGATAGATAGCACTGTCACTTATGTGTTCCAAGCTGTGGCTGCTGCTTGCTCTGCTGCTCGACTCTGTCCTCTCTGGCAGTGGGGCAAAGCTCGTGGTTTGTCTGACGGGTTTGGGGGAAAGTCTCGGAGGAGTGTGGGGGGGTGCACTCAGCCTGTAGGACTGTTCTCCATCAGAGATGTTGTCCAGAAGCGGTAGAGACCTGCTCTTGCTGTCCAGCAGGCCGAGCTCAGAGTAAACAGACTCTGCTCCAGATGGAGGACTAGACCTGCTCTGATCCTGGATTGTGGATCTCTCAGCTCTCCCAACATTATCTCCTGGGATCTCCCTGGGTGATTTCCTCATGAGCTGAGCATACAAAACCCCGTCCGGGTCATTCGGGGGGCCACTTGCAAGGTGCCTGATTCTCCGAGGCAAAGGTGGTACTTCCTGTTTTAAAAAACAAGTCAGGTTGTTAAAATCAGCTTGGAGGTACAGCAACAACTTATGTGTAATATATACATCAGAATAATCTTTCTGTATATGAAGGACTATACTTGCCTCCAGGGTCCTGTTGCTCTTTGGTGGCCGTGCAGGCGGCTGCTCTGACTCCGAGTTAATCTGTGGTTTTCGCATTTTCTTCACATTTCCGACAGTGGCCACATGCTTTTCTTTAGGGCTAACCTGGATGGTATCATACAGCTCTGTATCCAGTGCCTGAAAGAACAAAACACCAGTTAGACCTCCATTCTCAATGAACGTTACTGAAAGAAAGTGACTCAGGGGTTTTGTCTTACCTCAAAACACGAAGATGCCAGGTACTCTCCAAACGGCTCAATGGGTTTTGCCTTGTAGTATTCTATGAGATCAGAGACTGAGGCGTGTCCCTCAGTGTCTCCACACACTACAAACTTCCCTGATTCACTTTGGTTTATCACGAAATGTCGACACCGATCGCTGCCTCTGCAACAGGAAATTAAAATGAATTAGATTAAAAAAAACACATAACAAGATGGGTTTCTTCTACTGAAAAAAACGATTTAAATGGGAGTTTGATTAAAATCACTGAAATAAGATCTGTGGTTAAGACAACAAAAATGAAAAGAAAGTACCATGTTTCATTCTGAGCTCTTTAAAATACTCATTACATACTGTACTTTAAAAGTTGTATCGCAGTATTAATTTGTTTAGATATACATGCAATAACACATGAATATTATAAGCAAGCATGTTAATACTAATAAATGTTATTGAATACAGAGAGGTTCATTTTGAAAAAGGTTTATTTTGAATAAAGCTAACTAAAACACAATCAGAGGTTGTTCAGAGCAAACCAATACTCACTTATAAGACAGTATGTATCCGATGGCCTTATCACTGAGACGGATCAGGAAACAGCCCAGCTCCTTTTCTCTGAGTATTTCTTCAGCCTCCCTATAGATAGATCACCAACAACGTTAAAACACAAAACTGAAAAGTGTTTCCCAAAAGCCCAATACGGCTTGAGTTTACAGGAACAGTGAGGCTGATTTTGAGCGGAGTAAGGCGGATCACGTAATTCACCTTGGAAATTACATTGCATCAAAGGAAAATCCATTCGGTTTCGGGTCTTTTTCATAAACCTGTCATCTACCGATATACACAGGTTCTGTAGGTGTTTACTGTATGTCTGCCAGAGGATAGGTCTTAAATGTCTGCTATGCTTAAATGTCACTGCACCACACTCTGACTTAAGATAATATAGCTTAAGTGATAACCCACATACAATTGTTTTCTTCACAAATAAAATACACCTTCTTTATAAAAAATGCAGCAGGTCATTCGTTACTAATCTGTAATAGAGTTTTATAGTAGTTATAAATTAGTAAATTAGTTATTTATAATTCTACATAGAAAAATACATAAAGAAATACATAGAATTTCTAATATTGAGCGTTAAAGTTCATTCTTAACCTGCAAAACAATAGTGACAGAAACAACACTTGACTCATCATAGCCCATTTATTTTGACCATTTAATGAAATATTTTCTTAATGAATACTTACTTTCTTGTGATGAAGCCCAGGAACCACGTGGGGAAGAAGCCGTTCTGGACGATGAGTGGCACTTGAGTCTCTATGAACCACTTTGAAGCCAGTTCCCTGAGTCTTCCTTCAGTTCCTTCAACATGAGAGTCAACTGCTGGTTCCCTTTGCTCCATCCTTGCCCGGTCCTTATCAAAGCCACACAGACAGTCGATGAAGACAACCAGCATTCATTTTGAAGACATAGACAGTGAGAGTGCATTTCAACCGACTAATTTGCTTATTTTCCAGGAGGCGTCAACCTAAAGTAGCTCAACATGCTCATTGTTGCAGGAAATAACACGTTGTGTGTACTTAATCTTACATTTTAACATATACTGTATATTATTTCTTTGCTGTCAAGTAACAATATTTAATCATTTAATTTAACATAATCAAAACTATTCAGAATTCACGATGGCCAAAGTCCTTTCTCCCTTTTATTCCACTAAGACTTCTGTTTACATAGACCTCCTCTGCTGCAATGTCACACCGATGTTACGCAAACTTCTACTTTGCATGGAGACTATGTGATGAATGAGTTAGTTATTAAAGCAGGAGGGGACCAGTTGTGGTGAGCGTGGTGGGGATCTAGTAACAGTACTTACCTTCAAGCAAAACGCCAGACAGGTCCTGAGGCAGGGGGATTTTGTATGTCGCTGGTCCTTTGTCCTCGACCCGGTGAAGTGGCAGATCCTCTCAGATCTGGGTTTCTGTTGTCTGTACAGCACGCAGCAATTTCTTTCAATCCCTAAAAAAAGATGGACAATTATGAATTTATTCTAAGCTGAACATACATGTCAAAAACTGTTATGATGTGAGCTCTTTTTTTTTTAGTTGAGATGGAGTACGTACCTTTCCTTGAGAGTGTGTGGTTTGAACCTGGTGTCATTTCAGCAAACATTCAAATGCTTCTCTCAACTTCTGAACAGTCTGTCACCTCCAACCAAGGTCGTTCTGAGGGAGTGTGACCCTACAGTGCATGGGAGATATAGACAGATGACATTTACTATTACACATATTTTTTCCGCTGGCTTGGAAAGCGGCGCTGCTCGGCAACGGCACAGCGGAGTTCATACAGCTCATTTGCATGAAAGAGACGTATGAACAAAGCTGGAGCTTCCTGAAGAGAAACGGAAAGTAAGCTGTGGTTTGTGTGCACATGAGTGCGTTGGTTTTTGCAAGGGGAGATGTTTTACCCACAGACTGTTTGATTACTGTAGTGATGGGAGATACGTTGCGTCATCAGTGATCTTCTGTGTTTCCTGACCTGGGTTTGCAATGAATGTGGATCATGGCTGAAAAGGCCGGACCAAATGTGTGAACAAATGGAAATGTTTGGGAAGATCTACAGATACTTTAAAGGAAAACAAAACAAAACAATAATAAGATGAGATATTTCCCAGTCTTGATTTGTCATAAAAAAAAATATATCGCTAACTCATTCCCCCCCATGGCCGAGACAGTCGTTGTGAATCATCTTTCTGTTGGTTTCTGCTCAGTGGTGAGCAATGAGAAATCCCTCTGGGGGAGAGACAATAACCAGAGAGAGTCTGTGTCATACTGAGCGGGATGCCACTGAGATCTCAGCATTCCCACATGATAACGTTGCTCCAATCTTGATCTCAGAAGACACACTGCTACTTTTCCCTATAAGCAGCTGAGCAAACCTGCCTCTGAAAGTTTGATCAGTGTGATTCTGAATGTCTCCATTTTCTCCAATTTTCATATAATAGAGATGAAAAGCCTATTATCGATCGGCCCAGGCCACTGTTTACACAATAACTGTACCGTTATGTTCCATGTATGACTAAGTAGTGCTACATGACCGTGCCCTGATATTTCTACAACATCTCAACAACACTGTCTGTCAGTCTCAAACTTCTTTGTGCGTCATTATGTGCTCCTCTGGGGGTGTTGAGTGGTTTAGGGTCAAATGTTATCACTGTTTCCGTGTTTGCAAAGATCCAATGTTACAGGCATAGTATCATACTGTATATAATGACCAGTTATGAATGTGTGAACAATATAAAAGAAAGATTGTATCTACTGTAGCTGTGAGGCAAACAGATAAACAGAAAAGGAGGCAGAGTTATCAGAAAGGCACCAGACAAAAGGCTCTTAAGATCAATGTTCAGTCTTCTGGCGACATACCTATGAGGGGGATGTGGGTCTTTTAAAAGGTCACAAGTCAGTTGAGGTTTGTCAAATGTCACTCCACCAAAACTTCAGCACATGACCGTTAAATCTGAGGGTTAAACAAGCATCCTGACAAACAACCTAAGTAAGCCAAAGTTCAATCTGACCAACTAAATAAAAACACAAGTTACACAGCTAGCTTGTTGTTGGGTTTCACTGTTGTTTCAATGGGGAAAATAATTGGCGTATATCCAAACATGAGTCAGGTCAGACATGTCTAGGACGCACATACATCATGTTTTAGCATGTTCACATCTACAACCATCGATCATCTTGAAGCATGCTGAACAGCTTTGGGCAGCTCCAGAATGAACTCAGTATAAGAAATATTTCAACAGGCTAATATGTGTTCTGTTACAGACCTACGTCTTACTGTATGAGTCACACTGTGAATAACATAGTTCAGTGAATGTCAACATCACAGATTATACGTTGGTGATAAAACTGCTGTGAACTAGATTTATTTTTTAATCAATATACTGTAGCTTCTAGAAAGTAATAACTAATTTCATTTTACTTACTGTAATACAGTGTTGTACGTGCTGTTCTTGTATTTCAGTGCATCCCTTTTTAATTTCCTGTCAAATGTCAAAGTGTTTTAATGTTTTTTGTTTTCGCCTTCATTGATAGTACAGGTAAAAACAGGAAACACGGGGAGAGAAAGAAGGCAATGGTATGCAAAAAAGGTCTCAAGACAAAACTTTACCAGGAAATTGATCAGCGGTTGTCAAGTTACTTTGCTTATTAGCTATTAATTTGGTTTGTGTTGTGGTCACATGGTGCACATATATAATATTGTCGCACTAATAGACAATGAGAAACCTTGGGCCAAATTGCATTATGCCAGCGAAGAAATACAGCTTGGCAGTGCTTTTAATGAAGTACTTAAAGTACTTAACCTGAATTCTTTCACTTTATACTTCTATTCCACTCTATTTTAGAGACAAATGTACATTTTACTGCTATAGTTACAGTACTGGTTACGTATCACTATTTACATACAAAACATACGATGACTTTATTAAATGTGACACATTCTTATGAATTAAACCAACTCAAAAGTATATGGAGCATTTAAAATAAGCCAGCTACAATATTAAAGTAAAATATATATATTTACATATCCATAATAACAGAATATTAAAATAACATAACACTGACATGACCCATTCTAACTTTTTTAATGGAAGTTTGATTTGCAGTTGAGTACTTTTCTAATGAAGCTAACATATAGGCATGTGTGTAACAGGGGCCCCAATTTGTATTTTATTATTCCAATTTTGAGGGATTTCAATATTTTATAATGACCAGATAGGCGAATATGTCAGTAAAACAACAGCCAAACAGGAGCTATTCTTTTTTTGTTTACCATTTGCAGCTGCTGGAGTATCTCGGGTTGCACATCTGGTTTAACACCACCACCCAGCGGTGCTGCCGCCTCATACACTTTACACGCGTCGCACACGCGTCACCTTTGAAATAAACTACATCTCCCATGCTGCCCTCTCAAAAAAAAAAAAAAAAAAAAAAAAAAGGGCAGGCAGTCATGCGGATGGAAACAGTAGTGGGCATCCGCTGCGCTGCACGAAGAAGACACTTCGAGAAAAGATGCACGAAGAGGAGGATGGCAGCGGAGCAAGCCCCTGCACGGTCTCGCGCATTGTGGCCACCAGGTCCGTGGATGTGGCCGAGGTCGAGGGAGCGAAGGAGCAGGCCTCCAAGCTGTGCGGGTACTTGAACAAACTGTCCGGCAAGGGGCCTCTGAGAGGGTACAAGCCGAGGTGGTTCGTGTACGATCCGAGGAAATGTTACTTGTATTACTTCAAGACTCCCCAAGACGCCTTGCCGCTCGGACACATCGAAATCGGCGATGGGTGCTTCAGCTACGACGTGGAGGGGGAAGAGGGTCAGTTTGAGATCCGCACGACCGGGAAGGAGTTTCTCCTGAAGGTAGAAACTTTTCGGCATGTGTTGCACTGCTGTCATTTGTCACTTCCTTTCTCAGTGTTGGGGAAAACGCAGACACACCCATTCTGATTTGTTTTATTCTCAGCTCTGATGTTAGTCGAACGTGCAAAGACTTCTGCTTCGGCTGTGATTTGACAACTTTTAAGAAAAGCTGGCTTTAAAAAAAAAAAAAAAAAAGATCAAAAAATCAATCGGGCTACACGTGTTTACCAGACAAGAGCTTAATCAGCACATGAGTCAGCTGAATGCCCCACACACACACACACACACACACACACACACACACACACACACACACACACACACACACACTGTCAGTCCACTGTTTACATGTAGAGATAATTTTAGGCTGAGTCTTAGGTGAGCTCATCTGCCCTCATGACACCCCTGCCTTGCAATCCATCATCTCACGTGATGGTGTCTTCTAAGCTGTCACATGACTGTGACCAGTGCCAACAGACAGGTGTCCCTGGTCTCACTCAGCCTGGCTGCCCGCTAAAGTCTGGGGCATTTTCAGCAGGTGGTAGGAATGGTTAATACCAAACAGCTTGCATGGCCCGAGGCTGGAACTGAGACTGAAACCAGCGTCTGTGCTCGTTCACATGACCGATTCCTAAATGACCTGCTATCTGAAGCGCTCTAGGGCTGCTACATATGCTTTAGTTATTTCCACAGCTGTTATTATTTTCCTAGCCAAGGTGTCATTCCATTTAAATTGATGTACGAGTTGCCTTTTAACCTTAGATCTCCAATATGTATTTGACTTAATTGTGTTACTTCTGCGTGAACTTGTGTGTGTGTGTGTGTGTGTGTGTGTCTGTGTCTAGGCCCCCAGCAGACAGGTGATGCATTACTGGCTCCAGCAGTTACAGCAGAAACGCTGGGAGTACAGCAACACACGAGGCTCCGGTCAGAGAGACAGCTGGAGCTCCCCGACCCTGGCCTACCCTCCCACGGGCCTCGTAGGGAAAGATAATGGTAGGCAGGTACACACACACACACACACACACACACACACACACACACACACACACGCACACATATACGGTGGGTATGGAGACCCGTTTCCACTGCCCAGTCTCTTCACATCCAGGCACCAGCTGAAAGTAAACACCTGTATCTGATGGATTAATATTTACACAAGTTGCCAGGTTCCCGAGTTCATGCGGAACGAGCATGAAGGAGTGGGTTTGTCAAGTATTGATTCAATGAGGAATTACTGTAGGAGCCAGGTACGGCCTGTGTCATTGATACCTTTTTTGGTCACTTCCGCTAATTGAGTCACGTGGTGTGGGGGAAAGCAATATCAGCTGTTCAGTAGTTTAGTTGCAGGATTGGAAGGAGAGGGGGTGAGAGGGAGCCCTATTTTTTGTTGACCGCTACTTCACGCTACTTCACGCTACTATCATTGTCTGACCTATGACTGTATGCCAGAATCAACCTTTTTACATTTACAAATAAACATTCAAAATTCAACCACTGGATCCGTTAAATCATTTATAGCCAGCGCGTCCGCAAGTCTAATCTCCCTTATTTAGCCTCTCGGTGACTATCGGAAAGTTGCTATTAGTCACCTACAATTACCAAATGGGAAAAGAGTTCACATCTACTTTATCTGAGGTGTGTTTTATTTGAATACATTTAAAGAAAAAAAAACTTGCTGTTTTCAAGTTTTCTCATAAGTATCTGCCACTGTAACATGTCTAAAGGAATAAACGCAGCTCAACAACATTTACAATACAAACAAGAGGATACATTTATACAGTTTAATATATTATTAATCGGTCCCAGCATACAGTGTTATGCCGATCCAAGCAAATGTGTGTCCCATAAAGAGGCTGTAAACAGTTCTCTGAGTATTTGTCTCTGCTATTTTCTCTGCGATTCTTTTGTAAACTATTCACATTCTAGGTGTGACCCTTGGCCCTTATGAAGTCAGACCGGTTAGTCACATGGTTTGACTGAAAGAGGTTTTATATAAAAGTTTGTAACATACGTTTTCAAGGCAAACCTACATTCTATATTTATGTGACCCATCATCATTCTTGAATGCAAATGTTTCTTTTCTTTTTTTTCAAACTGCCCTGGTTATCCTGAAAAAGAAAATGTGTAATAAATCCATATTTGAAGCTAGTCACAGACTTTGCGATTAAGATAAACATAAATACAAAGTTTGTGATGTGGAACCATCTGTCTTAAAAGAGCATGACTACCCATGTTATCACAGTTTATAACACATAGAGGTAGTCCAACATATTGTAATACTTGATTTTGTCAACATTGCTCAGCCCCATGTAAATATATAAAATGCAACTATGCTTAAAAGTAATCCGATTTTTGACATATTTTTTCACACAATGTGTTGCTTTTGTCTAAGAAGTCTTTGACGTTTTGTCAGCGAACTGTGATGAAATGTGAAGGAGCAGGAAACGCATGTGAAATCATTAATGGCTCTTTAACTGGAATTCTCCCTCTAGCTGTGCAGAGGACATTACATGTGTCATGTCCTTTTTGCATGGCTAGCGAAAGAGATTAACATGCCAAAGCTTCTCTTCACAGTATAACCAAGATGCAAGATTACATGGTAGTAGTTACTGAGTTTAAAGGTTTGGATGCAACAAACCATGCTGTGACATGTAAAACTAATGTGCTGTGTTAATTGAAGCTGGCACAGTTTTGGGTTTAGGCGCAGAGAGCATGACAGGGATTGTTTTTCTTTATCAAAGATTTGATCAGAGCAGAAGGACTCTGATCATTGTCATACTTAGATTGCAGTGTAACAACAACTATATGGTTACAACTGGCTTCCTTCTTGGGCGTGACAGTATAACGGTGGAGCTGTTTGACCTTTTACAGAATGTTCCCACTCTTTCCAAGGAAATTCCATACAAAGAGGAAACTTTATATTTACCCCTCTTTGCTCAAAATGGCTACATACTGTATTATTTGGCTGCTCTTGAAACCACAGACATCCACTCTGCTGTAAATATCATTCTGGGTGAGGCAAGATATGCTTCACTTTACTAGCGAAAGCACGAAGGCTCACGATAATGTAATTTCCTAAAGAAACAATTGAAATACAGCTGCAGTCCTGTCAAACAGCAGTAATGAGTAATGCAGTGTTATTATTGAGCTGTTCTAAATATACGGGTTTTTTTTTCAGATGCAGCAGTCTTTGAGAAGCTAAGTGACAGCATGGAGAAGGTCCGCAGCGACTTTGCCATGGAGACAGATACCGATGGCGGGGGAATGGTGGGTATCCAGTCAGCCAGAGGGCCTTCTGCTGCGTCCACGAACCCCCTCAACTTCTCCCTCAAAAACTTCGGTACAGATCTCAGGTAAGGCTGGACGAAAGCTTTCTGCAGGCTAGATGATGTTGTACCCACAGTTTTTAAAAGAATGAAGTGTGTTTGTTTTTACTTCCTGCCAAACCGGCACAACGAGTTTGTGTGCTGTATGCCCCAATAGAGCTGTATTGAGTAAAAGAAGAGACCTCTTCCGTTCTTCTTGAGGTTGACTCAATGAGAGGAAACGGTTAGATCCATAGTTTACTGGTTGCTCTAGCATGCAGCCATCAACAGTTCCCCGTTATGGCCAAACAGCACATCTATTCAAATGATGCAAAACACTGAAATGCTAAAAATGCGACATGTTTTGGAATTTGTGATGGAAAGAGAGGTGAGTAGGAATATTGGAGCATTCGAGCTGCTTAAAGCATGTGTCCTCACCAGTTTGTTTTGCCTTTTTAAGATGTAGCTTCTCATATTTTGAAATGCATAGAGTTTTACAAGAGTTTCTGCAGTTGTAACTCATGAGCCCAGCAGAAATGTGATGTTGAGAAATGCTTCGGCTCTCAGTTATCCTCATAAAGCGAGAGTGAGTCTGTTGTGGCGCTGCTGATGACAAATGCATTGATGCAAATTGAAGAGCGTCTTTTCCGTCACATGGACGTGAGGCTAATGACGGAAACGCGTGGCTGAAACGCGTTCAGTGTATACGTGGTGTGAGGAAGGCAAGAGCTGCATTCAGCTGCACACAAACAGCCACGTGGTTGCAGTGATCTCACGTTTAGAAGTGTGAAAAACACGAGTGTGTATGGGTCTCTTATGATGGACATGACCCCTGTTCATTTTATATTCAAGAATGCCTTCCATTGATGTTATTTTTTATTTTAATTTATATAGACACTTTATTTGTAAGTTATGCTCTCCCATTAAATGTAACCTGGACGCATCAAGCTGTATTGTGTGTTTCCTTTTACTATAAAGACCTCAACAAAGGCCGTTTGTGCTCATGTTACCATTAACAAAGTAGCAGAGGCAACAGGCTTCCCTGCAGTTTGCCCTTGATCCCTGAGGATTTGAAAAGCATTCACACTGCAGCTCCGTGGTCTTGCTCGCACTCTCATCTGGTTTTTGTTTTGTCAGGAACTCCATGTCTTATCTGCGTCCGGGCAGAGGAGGTGAGAGCAGACGCAGTGTGTTTTATACCAACAGCAACAGCAACAGCAGCGCAGAGGAGTGGGAGCTGGTGGATGCTCCAACCAAGGACTTCCCTGAACAGAAGCATCATTCAGACACACACAGACGTACGTAATACCCATTCTCATTACATTCTCCTGAGAAGAATCGTCTGTTATTGCTCCACTCATTTGCTCAATAATATGACAAATGGACTAACAACGGACGGCTCCGTCCTCCCGATTTCACTTTTATCACGTCTTTATCTCTCCTCTCTCAGATTCCTTTGGGTCGGCGTTTACTTTCGACTTTGTGCGCAACTCATCGCGGCCTAAGAGGCCTTTGCTTCGAGACATGATGGGCTCAGGGAGGTTTGGGCGCAACGCTGAGACGCGCAGTGCCGAGAGCTCCCCGGTGGAGTTTAACGGCAGCAAACCTTTGGAGATGCAGCTTCGCCTCCAGAGCCAACAGGAAGAACTGAGCCGCATGCACCACGAGCAGGCCAAACTCAGAGAGGAGCTGGCCGGTCAGAAGGTACCGTTCTCTCACGCTCATTATTTCACCCAATTTAATTGCATTTAAAGGAAGAATGTCACACACGCATATGGATGACATGAAAACATGACATTCAGGGGTAGAGTTGTCTCCAGAAAGAGAATGGGGAAGTGGTTACGATTATATAGATTTTGTACAAAATGTTGTCATCACCTGGTTCCTGAAAGCTGTCTTGTCCGTTCACTCTGTTATTCATCTTACCAATGGTGTTTTCTTTTTACAGTAATTGTGATATCTCAAAGAGTCGATGGTTTTCCCATGAACCGTTAAATCTCCAGGATTAAATCTCCCACATTATGCTGCTTTTACTTTCATCTTTGTGTTCGGCACAAGCCTTTGGTTGTGGTGTCTGACTTTGCGGTTTGGTGTAATCCTGATGCTCCCGCTAAGACAGGAAGACAGCAAATGATTAGTCATGCTTAAGCAAGAAACGAGGAAACGGCAGTTCTCCGAACAACAATCGCAGCTGCGTCGTTCCTTCCCATTACTCTGTTCTCTTCTTATTTTAGAGTTGTGAGACCAGCCGGTTGATCACAATAGCTGCAACGTTCGCCAGATGAATATAT
The DNA here is from genome assembly GCF_910591455.1 of Pholis gunnellus. Lineage (NCBI taxonomy): Eukaryota > Metazoa > Chordata > Actinopteri > Perciformes > Pholidae > Pholis > Pholis gunnellus. The sequence goes on along the minus strand of NC_136533.1, from coordinate 11,490,065 downwards.
AATGTATGTGTGTACGCTTCCCCTGTAAAGTGGTTTACTGCCAGCTCAAAATGTAACAAGAATTTAACCCAGTAACAGAGTATCTGACTCAACTGGCTGGAACTGCATACGTGTTGTTGGAAATATTCAGTCACAGCTGACATTGTTCTGCTCAATGGGACGGACCAAAGCTGACATTGTGTTGTTGCTACTATTGATTTATGGCCTCCAGGTAATGTTTGGCATCGACTGAATTTTTTTAGTAATGTTGCAAAGTCCCCACATACTCTTCCTTGTTTATGGTGCTCATGGTGTTTAAAGACAATAAAGAAACGATGTCGGCTCTGCTCAATTTAGTCTTCAGACCTCTCTGTGGACGGTTTGGTCAACCAAATGGTTTCCGATGAAAACTGTGAGTTTAGTTGTATGCGAGTGTGTCTGCATCAGTTTGACCACTTACAAACACGTACGGGCAAATGTAGGAGCCAAGTATTTTCAATTCAATTCAATTTATTTTTGTATAGCCCAAAATCACAAATTTGCCTCAGAGGGCTTTGTTTGCACATTAGTCACAGTATTTACTTAATGATATACATGGTAATCTTTTGTTACTGAATTTTATGCTCATTACATGAAATGCGTTATCTTGGCATTGTGATGGCTGTGTTACGTGTTGCTGCTTAGAGCAGTAATATGACTGTGGCCTCTGTCAAACAGTGTGAAACAGCAGGTTTTCTCATCCTCATGCAATTTAGCGCTTTCATAACGGCCTAAACATCAGCCACAGTAAACAGAATGGCTTTGTGGTGTGAAGTACAATGTGAAAATGTGATTATTTCCTCACCTCTGCTGTGAAACAAGGCAGGAAATCCTGACTAGTCTGCACGGTCAGAGGTGTTTGTGAGAAGGGAGAATATAATAGAATTGTTTTACGTATAGTAAACTAGTCTATTGTTGTTATTAGTTGTAGAAAATAAAATCATGTTATATGATATAATATACATGTTGGTGTTAAGTGTAAAAAATGATGAAATGTAGTTAAAATTCAGACCATAAATATGGCCCGCAGTTACTCAAGTAACATCTCAGCATACAGAATATGCATCTGTCCTTGAAGAGAGCATTTTTTTGTTTTTTTATTACAGGTTTGTGAATTTGCCCCACAAAGACAAACAATGAACATTGAATTCAACATATTGATTTTTACTGCGAACCAGGCGACCACATTTGAAGGCATAATCCTTAATAATCCAATATGTGTCTTTACTCAATCAGGAGTTGGTGAGACTTTTACAGCAGACTCTGAGAACCTCCCAGTGCGATAGGCAGCCAGCACACCGTCCAACCCCGGCTCCGGATTCCTCCGCAGCTTCAGACCAGACTCAAGATTCGGCAGTGACCCAGCAAGAGACCGGCCAGTTGGAGGCTCTGCTTCAGGAAAGAGATGGACAGATCCAGGACTTGTGTGGCCACATGGAGCGCCTCGCCTTGGAGAAGGAGAGTCTGCAACAAGAGCTGAAGGGCCTGAAGATAAAGGTGGGGGAGATAAACGACCAACTGGGGATGCTGATGGAGACCATCCAGGCCAAGGATGAAGTCATCATCAAGCTGTCCCAGGAGAGTTCAGAGCAGAGCGGTACTCCAAACGACGGCTCACCATCCCCCAACAAAGATCAGGAGGAGATGGACATCCTGAAGGTACAGAAGGAAACTTTTAAACCCGATATATAGTTGATAGAAATTATACAGATTATGAGAACTTTGAGTGTATAAATGCATAGAAAATAGATGTTATTTCTTTAGCTTCTTGTAGTCTGATTAACTGCGTATGTGTTTCTTCAATTTCAGGACGGTCTTCAAGGCTACAAATCCCAGAACAAGTTCCTGAACAAAGAGATCCTGGAGCTGACAGTATTACGCAGAAACGCAGAGAGTAGAGAAAAGACTTTAGAAGCAAAGGTACTATCCTGTGTTGGTCGGTTAATGGTGCATTATTCTGATAATAGAAACAGGAAGTCTGAGTAGCTTGTAGGGGAAGTCCAGTATTGACATTAGCTGGTGCCCCCTAAACCTAAAAATGCCAAGTAGGAACAATGAATAACTAACTAGAATCTTGCTGCTGTCAGTTATTATAGCAAAAAACACTGATTCAATTTCTCTGTTGTCTTTGCTGCAGTATTTGGCCCTGGAGGCGAAGCTTTGTCAGGTGGAGAGTAAGTTTTTGGTGCTGCTTCAAGAAGTGAAGACCCCCGTATGTTCGTCTTCAGAGCAGAGCCCAGCCCGAGAAGTCATCTCCCGATTATTAGAGGATGCGCTGCAGGCAGAGAGCTCCGACCAGCAAGAGCACCCCATCTTTAAACCAAATATTGTCAGGTACAGACTATGCCAAAAAGCCTTTGTTAAAATATGCTTCTATGTTTTGTTCATATTGAAAGTTAGGTTACATTTTTAACCAATTTATTCAAGTGTTGTTGTTGTTGTTGTTGTAAAGCAAATGAAAACAATTTTTCAGCACTTTATACATGTTTTGCGAAGATAAACTGCTAAATGTAGATGACATCACAATGTAGTTCTACAGAAGTGTCCGTCGCCTCAGTATAATTTCACCAAAAATCTAACACATCAAGGACTAATCCATTGCAGGAGAGAAAGAATCGGTTGTGTTGCCTAATAGGCCCAAATGTAGTGCAGTCCTTAGATCTGTTTTCATTTTTCTTGACTGGAAAAACTAGCTCTGCTAATTTGTATTTAGTTTCGTTATTGCTGTTGCTCTGACGTCTTTGCGAGCTCAGGCATGTCCTTTAAGGCTCGTTAAAATGTATTGTTAGAAATTCAGGCAATCCCTGAGTGATGTAGGAGATTAACCAAATGTGGGTCCGACACATAAAAGTGTTGTTGAACATCATTTTTCTACGTTTTCTCCGTTTTCAGTGAGTATGACACATTTGGCTTCAAGACGGTCCCCGAGGAGGAGGAAGAGGAGGAGAGGCTGGTTGCGAAGGTGAGAGCTCTGGAGCTGAAGTCTCTATCCATGACGGATCAGGAGGTGTCCATCGGGGTGAAGTGGGAGAACTATCTGGCCGGCACCATGAACAGAGACCTGGTGCGCTCCCCTGAGCTCAAGGCCCTGTTTCGCTACGGCGTGCCCCATGAGCACCGGTCCCAGGTGTGGCGCTGGTGTGTCGCCTTCCACGTCAAGAAGTTTCGTGACAACTTGCCGCCTGACTACTATGAGACCTTACTAAATGTTGCAAGGGACAAGCCCAACCCGGCCTCGAAGCAGATTGAGCTGGATTTGATGCGTACTTTGCCCAACAACAAGCACTATTCCTCACCAAGTTCAGGCGGCATCCAGAAACTCAGGAACGTCCTGATGGCTTTCTCCTGGAGGAATCCAGATATCGGCTACTGTCAGGGGCTAAACAGGTACAGGAGGGGTTCTGGTTTCTCTCCTTCTATCCTTCTGTCCCTCTATGCCTTGTAACTATTCATTTTTATTGCATTTGATTTCTTCAGGCTGGCAGCTATCGCCTTGCTGTATCTGGACCAAGAGGACGCCTTCTGGAGCCTTATAGCCATTGTGGAGGTCTTCATGCCAAGAGACTATTACACCAAGACTCTGCTGGGCTCACAGGTGAATACGGTAGACAGAGGGAAAGGTTGCAGCGTCATATTCACGTGACTGTGCGGCTCATGATCATACAAAGGATGTAGCGCAGTAATCAGCACTGTTTGCTTTCTTTCTCTCTGCTGGGTCTGACCCCATGTTTTCTCCTGCTGTGCTTTATTGTCGGCAATAAAGGATGCAAATGTGTGTTGGTTGTCTTTTTGCAGGTTGACCAGCGTGTGTTCAAGGACCTGATGAGTGAGAAGCTCCCTCGGCTTCATGCCCACTTTGAGCAGTACAAGGTGGACTTCTCCCTCATCACTTTCAACTGGTTCCTGGTGGTGTTTGTGGACAGTGTGGTGAGCGACATCCTCTTCAAGATGTGGGACTCCTTCCTATATGAAGGTCCTAAGGTGAGAGCCAGAAGAGGAAGTCAAACTTCAGATCAGATTTCTGTCGTGACATGAGATAAGGAGAAATGTGTTTTCTTTCATTTTGCCTTCATCTACAGATGGTATGTTGGATTAGTTTTCTGTAAACAAGAGTTTACCCAGTTTATCGGTTTGACATTTGAACCCACTTTGTCTCCAACTTCATCCGATCAGCATTTGTGTTTGGATTTTTCCAGACCTCTTTTACCCTGCCAACGGCCATGGCTATTCAAAGTTAAAGCCCCACTATTTGTTATGTTTTACTAATAATGCATCAAATTCCTATTTTTAATGTGAAAAAATCCCAATATAACATTATCACCCACCTCTGCGTTTCTTCTTCATGTCTACAAGAGGTGAGGTTTGTGATGTAAGTGTATTTATGTATGCATGTGTGTGTGTGTGTGTGTGTGAATGCATGCGTATAGAATGCTATTCTTAATATGGACTCAATGTTACCAACAGCTGCTCTTGAGTATCCAAATAAACAACAACAACTTTTAATTATATATAATAAAAATATACCAGCACTATGTGTTTTTTAGCATAGCTCTGCCCTTGAGTTGAAAAATATAAATGAATCCAGCATTAAACCTGCAATAACAGATGTTTGGCCACTTAGGGGCAGCGGAGACGAGCTGTGGACACCAAACTGACGATCTGTATTATCGATCAGCTTTTAAAAACATCATTGTGAGCTTGTTTGTAATTTACATCTCCAGCAGACTCATAGCAGCATCAGAATCCATTTGGAGTCGTGTTTGTGATAAAGTCCAATATTCGCTCTCCTTTTTAATTTAGTTTTTGATGTTCACCATCACCTGAGACAAACCTCTAAATGCTCCGTATATGTTCACCAGCTAGTCACGTAAACTTTGTCTGTCTGCCGTCTTGTTGCCGGGCCTGTGGCATGCACTGAGTTTTTGAAACCTTTTCGTGAGAAATAGCTGCCTGCTGTAGCTGAAAACGACACTGTCAGAGTTGTGAAAGCTATAAATCTCTGTGGATCTGAGTGGAACTGCAGAGTTGGGTGATAATTCCCTGTGGGTTCATTACCATGAGTACAAACAGTTAGTCATGTGATCCATTGTGGATATGAAACTATTGATTATAGACACTTTCTTAATATAGACCCTGTAGAGGTCTGTGGTGGGAATCATAGTTTTTCAGCTGTTCACTTGTTAAATAGCTTTTGCCTCATAACAAGACAGTGAAGACTGTACTGTGCTGCATGTTCAGACATTCCTCTTAAAGAGATAAATGCGGTCACGCATGGAAAGTTATGGGGTGGATGTCACAGCTTTGTTCATTTTTCTCCACAGATCATATTTCGCTTTGCCCTCGCTCTCTTCAAGTACAAAGAGGAAGAGTTTTTGAAGCTGCAGGACTCCACAGCCATCTTTAAATATCTTAGATACTTTACGTGCACAATCCTGGATTCAAGGTACAGCAACTGGAATTTGTTTTCATATTTCTGAGGACATTGTGTCTGCAGTAATAAGGAGCAAGATAATTAACCGTGGAGTAGCTTGTCATATCTTGCTGCATGGACAAAAAACTGGTTGTCCACAGTCTGTGAGTTTTGCATTTGTATACAGAATAGTTGTAATAGTTGTTCAAAAATGACTCTGGGAGATATTGGTAAGGAATACACATAGTAACCTAAAACAAATATATAAAATGGGGACAACAGGATGTCAAATCTGCACAGCACAGAGCATGCAGAACAATAAACAACCGTCCCATTACTGACGAGACTGTCTCTTTTTTTCCAGGAAGCTGATGAACATCGCCTTCGGGGGCATGAACCCTTTCCCCATGCGACAAATTCAGAACCGCCGCTCCTTCCATCTGGAGAAAGTCCGTCTTGAGCTGACCGAGCTGGAGGCGATCAGACAGACCTTCCTCAGGGAGAGAGAGACGAGTCAGGACAGACGGAGCTTCGTCAGCGACGATGAGGAGGATAACTGACATTAAGGTTGTCGCTGAAGTATATGATGACAAAGAGATCATCTCCATATGCCGGTCAGGTGTTGCAGTTGTAAAGGGATTTTTTTGAAAAGATAGTTAGAGTCTGAATCAGAGCCGGACCAATCAACTTTCTATACAGTTTTCGTCGAAAAGAACAAAACTTTACGAGCCAAATAGGCTTTCTATCAGTATTCCTGCCATTTAAATGCTTTATTTGTTGTATGCTTGTGTGTGTGTACGCCTTATGCACAGCTCTTCAACCTTCAATGCCAAGCTACACTCTTGCAGTCCCAATCAGTATTTTAAAAACATGGCTGTGATCTTTTAATAGTTAGTGATTTTATGTCTGTTGAAGGAGTGATTGTTTTTTTGACTCTTGTTTTCATTTTTGCTTTCTCTGCCCCCCCCAGTCCCTTTCACACATGTCTTAAAGTTGTTTACCTAAATCTTTTGCTGAAACTTAAAATCTAAATCTTTGAGCCTTCTGATCCCCGAAGTCGTTCCCAAATTGTACATATCATTCCAGCCTCCAGAGGTTACACAGAGATTTCCTATCAAACCAAGGATCAACAGCATAATCTTCCCATGTATTATCACTCACATTAACGGCACGTGGAACATTTTCGGAAAAACTGTGTTTGTATTTTGCAAGATAAGCAGTATGTGCATCATGCTGGAATTACCTTTCAGATGTATTTGCATTCATTGTCCTCAGTGTGGCAGTATAACATTGGTCTGCCCAGTGTTTACACTAGTTCACATGTACCCTCAACACAGAATGATTTCAGAGTTTGATATACTGGCTTTGAAGTCACTCTGTCAACATGGTTGAAAAATAGAAATATGTTTTTTAATCTACGAGGGAAGTGTTTCAGGAGTGTGGACACATCTTCCCGTCTTCCACACCTAGGTACTTACAGAAGACCGTTTACTCTTTAGCACTGTGACCATATTCTCTATTACAATTGTTGCTGTTAAACAGACCACTGTGAAACAGTTGCTTGCTTGGAATGAAACCACGTTTATATTTGGTCAAACAGTGTACAACTGATGTTTTGAATGGTAATCTACAAGAGAGGAAGCAGTTTTTCTCACTTTGCCCCTTCTCTCTTGTGTTGATATATTGTTTACAGTTTGTAATAACTTTTAATTTCCTTTATTTTTATGTTACTTGACTCTACTTGCTGTTGACGGATACTTTTTGCTGTTAGTTACATAATTGACTACCTTTATTGTACTGTCGGTTCTAAGCACCACGCCTAACGTTTTGGACGGACCACCTGAACTTGTGAACAAAAGACAGAATTGTGGTTGTTTTAATGATGGAAATGTGAATGAAAAGAAAATTCTAGAAGAAGAGATTCAATTAGTTTGTCTTCATGAGAGCAGGTCTTTCATGAGACTCAACTTGGATCAGTTTAAGATGGAAAGATGTCTGAGGTCCAGTCATTTTGTCAAAGGTCATATAGTAGGTTTGCTCATATTCGTAATACACATCTGTTCTAAGCATGGTTTGCATGGTCAGTTTCATATTCAGATGGAATAAGCTATCACCTATTCATTCATTAATTTCTCTCTTTTGCTTTTCCCAGCAATGTATTGCACACGTGTAAGGACAAGATGACTTCAGAATATTATAGGGCACTTCACTTTTTTGTATGTAAATCTCTATGGTATCTTGTTCATTGTAATCTGTATCATTTAATGAAAAGCTTTCATGTTACAGAATTAAATAAGCCATTGTATGTTTTTTTGTAAAACCAAATTCAATAAACAACAGTTGACTGAGTGTGATCTGACTCATCTGTAGGTGTTCATAAGTAGTAAAAAGAAACAGCTTGCTGTAGTAATCCTCAGTTCCTTAAATGCTTGTTCAGAATATACACCAGGCGTGTCATCTTTATTGATAGCCGGTCTCCCTCATGCATGCAGTTTCATAATAGAGCCATCAGGGGGAGGGACTTCTGCAGACACAAAAGCCTGATGGTTCTGCCATAAGTGACAGAGAACAACACAGACGCTAAAGGAGCAGCTTTGTGCCTGAACGACAGCCATGGGGAGAACAGACCGGCTGTAGGAGAAGTGGGAACCGATGCAAGTTTATCGTCAGCTCTGCGTCTTACAGAAGGTTCGACATAAGGTCAGTTTGTGGAGCCATGAAACTTATCAGATAGCAAGTCTGTGGTATATCAGTTCTTTTGTATTCACATTTTTACATGTACATAAGTGATCATTCTTTTGGTGTACAATTACTCAATATTCTATTTTTAAATTCAAATTCATAGCAGTAAACAAATGTTATGCTTAATAGTTACAAAGCATGTTTTGCTGCCAACCTTTTTGCCAAACAAAATGTTTCACAACGATAGCAAATTTCACATATCCTGTCCTAATTAGCCCAAATGCTCTTTTCTTTTGATTGGTTACAATCACAGGAACTATAGCCACTGTTACACTGCCCAGCTTGGCACAGTTGAGTTGTGCTTGTTAAATCGTTTAAGCCAATAATCGGACTTTAGACAAGGGAAAGACAGACTCTTTTGCTGGTGAACTTATAGTGTTTGGTGCTTTTCTCAACAAGAAGGTGAAAGTATGTACAACTCTGAGACGGAATGCTATACAAGCTGGAACATGTAAACATTTTAATCACTCCACTCATAAGTCAACAGGTACACCTCTTTGTATCGGCAGGGTTGGACTCGGGGAGAAAGGGAACCAGCTGGATAGACAGGCTTCAGTGGTGCACATCAAGGAGATAAACTACATCAATGAAGACACCTGGCATGGCGGTATTCAAGCAGCAGCATGTGGATGATTTCTATGAAATTGGAGAAGAACTAGGAAGGTGAGTAGTTTTCAAAGCTGTACAGTAGAGCCGTTTAACATGCGGAGGTGTTTAACTTAACATCATATAGAAAATGATCTTTCTCACTATGTGTGACTCAGAGTGTGATTCAGCTCTCCCCTGCATGCCTCTTGACATAGTGGTCCTCGTGTGTACGTAGGTATGCAAACAGCTGGCCTGTTTAAGCTTGAATTGGGGAGTGTCGCTGCGTTGAAGTAGGTTGAAGTTTACAGTGAGAGACACAGTTTCAGACACACTCTAAGAAAACATGCTCAGTTTTGGGCATGATATGTCCCGACCATGACAGAGAATACAATTTCATTTGCTGCTTTTGCAAGAGCTGATTCTGGGTAGTGGATCAATGTGGATCAAAATGTTGAGGAGGAGCGTTAATCGAGCCACACATCGAGGAAACTGTGTCCCATGGGGAAATAAATAAAAGGAAGTCGGCAGGGTGCAGTGTGGATTGGGGAAGCTACGGATCAACTCTGCACGGAAAGACGCCTTTGGGTTGTGCACCACTTGCTAACAGATAGAGAGGGTGTGAAAAGAAAGTATCTGACCTCTAACCTTTCACTGCTAGTCAAAATATACACTATTTCCTGGCGTTTGCTGGTCTTTTACTGCACAGCTTCGTTGACACACCCTGAATGAATAAACCAAGACCTGCTGTTGAAATGGGTGCTCCAGCTGCGTTCATACGTCTATAGAGGAAGAGTTGTGTGTCCAGCATTGACATCTTCATTGTATTTTACACTGAGCTTCCTCATATATATTAGCCTCATGAAATATTCAAATGCATCTGTGTATGAAAAGATTTAACATTAATAGATTAAACCTGTGAATTCACTTAAATGATAAGGGGGGCCATTTGTATATAAGGCACCCTTTAAGAGTTGCAACTAATGCTTTATTAAGGGTTCATAAATATACTCATGCTTTATGGATTAGTTATAAGTCATAAGAACAACTTTCTTCCTTTGTGGGAAAGAGCTGCAGAACATATGGACTTGAATGCACTTGTTTTGAATGTAATATAACTTGATGTAATGTTTCCTTTGTCTTGAAGTCTTGAGTTATCACAATTTATAATTATAGATTACCTTCCAACATTAAAGGTGCTCTCCTGATTATTTAAAGAGCTTAACAGACAAAGCAACTGTTACACTGGCCAGAACCTGTTAAATCAAAAGATGTTGTTATTACTGGATTTGAACTAATCTATGAAAGATTACTGAATGATTTCATTACATCATACAAACGCTTAAAAAGAAAAGTGTATTAAAATTCCTTTCTAAAGTGTTTATAAGGTGTTGAGAGAGATAGTGTCTTGGGGAGAGTAATACCAGTAAATGAAAGGTGGAAATGTGTTTTTTACAGACTGACAATATCACTGAGTTGTGGTTGAGCTGGAAACATGTTGCTTGATAAGACGACTGCTGTGAGCTGAGCTTCGTACATGTTCAGCTCTTCTGTCGTGAGAAATAGAAAGTTAATGTGGTTAAAAGCCGCAGATGCCTGCAACTGAAAATAAGAACGGCTTTTTCGAGAGCCTTGTTGGTTCAGACCTCTCCACAGTACGCCCCAAAGGAACTGTTACTCAATCGTTCTCTTGAGAGGGTGGGGAGATTTGATGAGGGGGTCCAGAAGCTGATTTGTGTGGAGTATTTAAAATGTTCCGTGCTCCAAGGAACTGTTGAGCCATTCGCTACAGGAAAGTCAATTCATCATACTGTCAGATTTTAATGTCACAGGGCCCCACGCAGTTCTACTCAGTGTTTCTTTCCACTACGGCCATGGGTTTTTGGTAAACCTATCTGTAAAACAACCATTTGCTTGAGAAGTGAGGCATTTACTGACCCGTCTTACCATCCGAGCGATGACACTGATGATGACATACAGTAGGAAGTGTCACAGTGTGAGCCTACAGCTGCCACCGGCCCTCCCACGGCACTGGGGAGACTGTGGTGAGCTGTTATACAAGCGACCGTCAAGGCACATTGTGGAATATGTGAACTCTACCTGTCAACAACAGGTACATTATTGTCCATATTTGGTCATAGCACTTGCCACTGTCTTTGCATGCTTGAATACAAATGAAAGGTTTATCAACTTCCTCTTGATTTTGAAATCTATAAATACTTCAGTTACATCCTCTGCAGGTTTCACATTGGTTAGAACAGAAAGTTGTGCGTCCGTGGTGTTTTCAGCCTCGTTAGCAGCATGGCTTCAAAGATGGAATTGTTGGTCTGAAATCTGTCCTTAATGTCCACCTTTTCAGCTAGTGCCACCCTCAGTTGGTCAAAATGTTAATATTTCAAATTTTTATATTTGAATTTAAAACCAAATACCTGCAAAACATTCCCCTTTAGCACCAACATTACTTTTTTCAAATTAGTAGATGGCAACATAACAAAATGCTCAACAAAGTAAGTGAACATGGTACATAATCATGTAAGCATTGTTATTATGTGCATGTTAGCATTTACCCGAAAGCACCTCTGACCCTATAAGTACAGCCTCACAGAGCTTATACAGTCTCTTGTTATTATACTAATGTCTAGTTCCAACTTAATGCAGGAATACTGAAAAGGTCACTTCACACTTGATGTGTGAAGTGTTTCACAATTTGCCTCTGAGTACCGCGGTATTTGTAATTTCTAGATATACTAGCCACATTCTTGCAGAAGGAAATGAATTAGAGAAATGTTTTCAGTTTGCAGAAGTTTGTTGTCTTCGGAGAAGACGCAGGAAGGGCAACAGTGCGAACTTAAGGCTGTAGCCTTCACAGACTAGATGTGTTGAAGTGGAAAGTGATGACAGTCGCGAGGCAGACAGGTGCTGCTGATGAACGCAGTAAAGTGATAGAATTTCTCCAAAGGGATTTACTGTACATCATGTATCTATAGCACGGACCGTAGGCATGCATGTACAAGGAGCGGGACAAGAATGCATGTAATCAGCTCTGGAGAACAGTCACTCCTGCTGTTGAGTGGATGACAAATGTATTTATTCAGTGCAGCGACTGAGGGAACTCCACTCACCCCGTTACTGTCAGCAGACACTCATACTGCTACTCCACAGATGCATTGTCGACATTGGACCACTTCAAACAAGTGAGAATCTAGAGTATTCTGAACACTTCATGTGCATAAATGTTGAGATATTTCATGATAATAGGAAATAAACGGCTTTCAAGCAATGATGAGTCATAGTTTAGAAGTTTGAGCTGCTTTTCAGGGGTGGATAGGGACAGGGCTCGGTTAATTATGAATCTGGCCGTCTTGGTCACGCCGCCCCAGAGGTTCAGTTGAGAAATGTGTTTAAATATTGGGCCGGCGCCACTCGTCCGAGCATTCCTCCAACCTTGGCTGTGGATAATGAACTTCAGCTGTTGGACGTGGAAACTCTGCAGGGAGATGGTACTTTCAGCCCCACTGGCCGGCTTAGAGCTAAGACAGCCGGCACGCCTGACCCGTTGTGGGAATAGCACTCCCGGCATCACCGCTCTCACCGCTGTTACTCTGCACCTCGTAACAACAAAGTAAAGCCCTGGCACTGACAGTCGGGCTACAACGCCCACCACGAGGGGTCATTCTGTTCAGTCTTGTCTAACAGGCAAATCAAGGACATTGTTGATGCTGCTGCCACGTAACAGTTCCTCCCCTCGGGTTGCTTGATGTTTGTTTTTGCAACTGGAATTCATTCAGCGAGTTCCACTCCTCCTCAGTTGACACATTACTGCAGTATAGTCATCTCGAACGCGGTCAGCTCTTCAAGGATGTTTCAGGGGTGGAAATGTCCTGTGAATAGAACAGATAGAGTGACCATTTAAGACTCCACGCTGCTGCTCTGCTTCAGCACCCCACCTGCCCTGCTTTTGTTTTTCCTTTGTGGCATGTGTGTGACTCTTTCAAGACCATTGTTACGATGTACACCCCCCGCCTCTCTCTTTTATTCTCTCCTGCTTTCTCTGTTGGTTCATATTCACACCGACATCTGACCTTTAAGTGTTTTTGTTGCTGTGATATGAAGTACCTGAGCTTATTAATTCCAAATTACTACTGATTATGAATGAATCCATACTTTTTGATCCAATACTGGTGCCCATTAGCTTGTTTGTGACGCTCATAATCTAGTTTTTCCTTCTCAGACTGAGTCAAAGAAATATTGATTTAGACATTTGAGGTCAGTGTTTGCAGTGTGGTTGTACTCGATTGCATAATATTTGTCATTCTATCAAACATTATGTCCCCCCAGTGTAATAGTTATTGAATGTTTGGGTTTGTGTGGTGAAAGTACACCTCAGTAACTGCTGATTTTGAAAAAAAAAAGTCTTCAGTGGAGCAACTCCCAAATGTGATTGTTTACAGGACAGGGTGTGCCTCAAAAAGAGCAAACAGTGTCAACCGTCCCACACTAATGCGCTTAATGAAAGGTTACTTTGTATTTAATCCGTGTATTAGTTTTATGATGAGCTCGATCTTTCTCTGTGTGTAAGCTGATTTGTGAAATCAGAGTGGCAAGAGCACAGTTTTTGGACAACCTTCTTACAGCAGCTCCAGCTCAGCAAGCTTTTTCCTTCTCCCCAGTAATAGCAGGGATGTAGCGGGTGGAGAACGAGCGTTTGGGCCTCTCTATTCTTAGCTCTCTAAAGACAACATGATGATAGTGGACGCAGACTGGACAGCCTCTCACAGCCACCCTGGAATCTCTGTGTGGACAGTTATGTCCAAAACATATGCCTGCCAGTTATTATCTGTGTCCTCTCTCTGTGTGTTCTTTAACAATGTCTAAAAATATAACATGTCTATGTTTCATTCATGCAAATATACAACAAATGATTATGTCCACAGTACGATTTATCCAAACGCAAGCCACTACTGATTGTTCCTCTTCTGTCTTGTGAAAGACAACGTTCATCTTGCCCACTCAGAAACGTTTTGCCAGCTCTGCTGCCCTCATGTCTTTCTGTGGCCTGTTACTGAGGGATCAGTGACCGAGAGGCTTGTTTTTCTGAATGTATAGAGTGGGCAGGTCAGCCCACGGCAGCAGGAGTGACAGCAGACGGAGACTACAAGGGCTGGTCTGATGATGAAGCCCTTCTCACCACATATATTTAACTGGGGCGACAGTGCTGGAAGATGTTTTCACACTTCTCGTTCGGTCTGTCAGTTGGTCAATTATAAATGAAATCACTTGTTATGTTAGGGGGACAGTTACAATAGAGATGACCAAATTTACTGGTGGAGTCACCCCAGTCTTTAAGATGAAATGTCGGTTATAGGTTAGTATAGCTCAGTGAAACCAGTGAAACAATAATCCACTGAGAGAGGGTCTCTAAGCCACACCTCTATTGTGAAATATTCAGAGTTTCTGTGTTTTTTTCAGTGGACTGATCTCTTTAGGATGGCTAGAAATTTGGCAGGAAGGTTGCTGCAGTGGGAGGACAGCAGCTCTGTCCACACTGCCTGCCTGTCTGATTGTTCTCTTTCTGGCAGGGAAACAGGAAGGGATGGAGCAAACCTCAATATTTCACCTGGTTTTGACACACGGCTTCCTCTCTAAAGTCCGTCTTCACACGTAGATATATCCTGTTGCTAATTCTTAAGAATGTCATTAGAGATTGTTCTCCAACCTTAAAAATGATGGCCAACACACATGAGAGATACAACAGAACTGTAATTAAGTAATGTCTGTGTCTATTGTCTTCTTTTTTACGTCTGCAGTGGGCAGTTTGCAATTGTCAAACGTTGTATAGAGAGGAGTACAGGCGTCGTATATGCAGCCAAGTTCATCAAGAAGCGCCAGAGTCGGGCCAGCAGACGTGGCGTAAGAAGGGATGAGATTGAGAGGGAAGTGGACATCCTGCAGCAGCTCCAGCACAACAACATTGTAGCGCTACATGATGTGTACGAGAACCGCACAGATGTGGTGCTTATCCTCGAACTGTGAGTCCCCGCATGATTGAACAATGCAACACAATATCACTACAGTACTACACCTTAAAACATCCAAACATCTTCACAGAATATTTTTAGTCCATGTTCTGATCTCTGAGTTTATTTTTGTGTAGAAAGATTGTTTTTTGTCGAATCTGTGTTTACTAAAAAAAACGACATGCCAGGATCACGTGTGCCAGAAAGAACCAAATGTTTATCACAGCCAAATAGGGGCTGTGTTGAAAAGAGGCCTCAGAGGGACGCGTTTGGGTCCAGTGACTAACTGGCAACATGTAGTGCACAATTAGGACTAAAAGAAAGCTCTGTCCAATCAAAGCAGGGGGGAACTGACTGACAGAAGAGTTACTGTTAGATGCACACTGTGCGTCATTCAGTCTACTATGTTTTCTGTGTGTGAATATCAAAGAACATCATGTTTATCTCCTGGCAGCTGGTCAAAGGACTCTTTTTATCACTTTTCAGCAGTTTTCCAAGTATTTCATTATGAAAAGGTTGAGAGCTACAGTGATGTATAATTAGGGCAAATTGCTACCACAAACAAACATATCTAAGGCATCCTCAACCAGTGCATCCAAATCCTGAGAACTCACTTGAGATAAGAGAGCCCTTGCTCCAGACTATCTGAGCCCACAGGATGTGTCTCTGAGTGTGTCTGTGTGTGTGTGTGTGTGTGTGTGTGTGTGTTACAGGGTGTCTGGAGGAGAGCTGTTTGATTTCTTAGCTCAGAAGGAGTCTCTCAGTGAAGAGGAGGCTACTCGGTTTATCAAACAGATCCTAGATGGAGTCGAGTACCTCCACTCCAAGAGGATCGTACATTTTGATCTGAAGGTACAACATGCTCCATCTGTGCGTCATGTATAAATCTATATGTGTCTCGTGAGGAAGATGATACTCTTTACTGCCACTTCTACTGAACTGTACGTACATGCAAGGTCAAGCCGGACTAAATTCCAAATATATATAGCAGGTGTTTAATGTCTCGCTCTTCTGAATCACACATCCTTCCTGTTTTCTATGGCTGAAGTCCAGACACTCGGTTATAGACACCACAAGGTTATCTCTTCACTTTCAGAGAGCAGTTTCGCCCACGCTGCTGATAGTCACTGTCCTGTTTTTCTGCAGCTGCAGCTCCCCTTCGCTCTTAATGCATTTCATTTGGCCATTAACGAAAAAGAACACTCAGTGAAGGGCTCGATTCAAACCTGCCTGAGTTCCTGACCTTCACTTCACAATGACAGATCTGTGCACTCATTTTCAGAGGGTTAATAGTCAGTTGAGGGAAATTTGTCCATCCAGTCAGCGCGGATGTGACCTTTATGTTGATTTATAGGAATCCAGAGCAACACAGTTGCTACTCTAAGCTCATTAAATAAATGTGAAAGTGGCAAGTTTTACAAAGAGTTATGTGCTGAACTATTTCCCAGCTATTCTTTGGTCGGGACCACTACAAGACGTTACAGGTCCCCCAAGAAATAGTCCGTCACATAACACCCATAGATGTGTATTTGTCTCTTTTACACTATAGATTTTGTGAGGATTTAATAAATGAGACACAAGGTGTTAATTACTTTAGAGGTGCCAAAGGTGTTGTTCCTTTTGGACAGAGGCAGGCTAGCTGTGTCATAATGTTTACAGTCTTTTTGCTAAGCTACAGTAAATAAGCTGCTATCAGAAGCTTCATAGTTAGCGTACAAACGTGGGAGTGAAATCAATCTTCTCATCCAACTCTTGGCAAGAAAGCAAATAAGCCCATTTTCCAAGGTGTTGTTTAATATTTTAATATTTCACACTGACGACGAGTATGACTGTAACTGTTACAATGTTCTTTTTTTAATGCTTACTCAAAAGGCGACTTTAAACAGGTAACTTATTTTATTCAGTGCCGTTTATGAAGGGTCCAATATGGGTAGAAATCTGCTTACAAATAAGCCTGTTTTTTGTTGTTGTTCTCTTTCAACTTTAGCCTGAAAACATAATGCTGCTGGACAGGAATGTTCGTCTACCCCGCATCAAACTCATAGACTTTGGACTGGCACACAAACTAGAAGCTGGGGCAGATTTCAAAGACATTTTTGGAACCCCTGAGTTTGTTGGTAAGTGTTTTTACATGAGATGTGTTTGCAATGGAGAACATTTCAAGAAGGGGCTTGGTGTTTAGCCTGGTTTGTGATGCAGGAGTGTTTGCTGTCTATTTTCAGCTCCAGAGATAGTCAACTATGAGTCACTGGGATTGGAGGCAGACATGTGGTAAGAGCTTTTAATTACCTCTGAATCGGCTACAACAGGCTTCGGTGCATAATTTTGGATTAACCTTGTGCTTTTCTTTCACAGGAGTATTGGAGTCATCACATATATACTGTAAGTTAGGATGATTCGTGACCATGACTGAGAATCTTAATGTACCTAAAGAGATTATCGAGGACACTCAAAGTGTGTGTGGGAATGTTGTTCTAGTTTGAGCGGCGCATCACCTTTCCTCGGCGACACAAAGCAGGAAACGCTGGGAAACATTTCGGCGCTGGACTACGAGTTTGACGAAGAACTCTTCAGCAATACAAGCGAGCTGGCCAAGAGCTTCATCACACAGCTCCTGGTGAAGGACACGAGGTAAAAAAACCTGACAAAACAGCTGTAGTCCTAAGGTCAATTCTGATAATACAAAGCCGAGTGTTACAGAGGTCACACCGCAATAAATCCCAAAACACAATGTGCAGACCCGATCCAAATGAGAATAAAAACTAGCCAGTCTACAGAAATCTAGTGCAAATATTTAGCCACATTTGTTTTTGGTACAGTGATACACTTAATACAACTAACAAACTAATGACAAGCAAAGAACTGTGCGTCTTACTTTGTAACATGTGATCTTGTTCTTGCTGCTTAACATGTGTTTCCATTTAAATGCACCTCCAGGAAAGCAGATATTCCTGTGAAAGCTATCCCCGTGTGAACCGACGTATTCCTGAGAGATTCACATCCTAAAGTGTGGCTGCTCACCATGCTCTGTGTGTGACGTTGAGTTGTCTGGGTGTATTTGTTCAGCTGCATTTCCTTTCTCTCATCATTTTAGAAAACGGATGACCATACAAGAGGCCCTCAACCATCACTGGATTAAGGTATGAGCTTGATTTATGTGTATTGTAGCATGTTTTTGTATTCTCAATAAATACTGACTACTACTTCCTGCCCCACCGTTTATGTCAAAGGTCAAATGAGGGAAACAGGTTTGTTTATTATTAGAGAGGAATATTCATCTTTAAATCTGCCAAATTTCACATCTGCTATCTTGATATATATACAGTATATGCTCTGGTTTGTTGAAAACATACTGTATCACAGTTACTGTATATTACTTCCATCACTGCACCACATCTCTCTGAGGATAAGTTTTCACCATTCACCATCAACACACCTAGCTCTACACATCTTGTACAGCTTGTCTTTTGCAATCAGACATTTTATCTAGAATTTCAAGTGATCGAACTGAAGCAAGATGTCACTAATTGTGTTCTTAATGGCATGGACATTTAACAACCTGTAATGTTGGAGACGTCTACTCCAACATTGGGCTCTGAGATGCATGTCAACGGTGTTTTGCTGTGGAGCAAGCATGAAGCCAGGAAACATAACACCCATAATGGGATTGTCTGTTGTTTTTGTGGCGCTCTTACCTGCCATGGCTTTTGCTGTAGGGTCACACACTAATCCTCCGGTGCCACGGCTGCTGGGATATTCACCGTTGTGTGTGTTTTCAAGATGCAACGATGAGACAGCCTCTCATTCAGTGTCCCCTCCTCCCCTCCACCCTTCTGTCTGAAGTCCTGTGGCCACATGGAAGAGGAAAGCGCTGCCCCTGACGCTGAGAAGAAAGTGGAGCAGCTCAAGACGAAGCGTCTTAAAGAGTACACCATTCAGTCCTACTCCAGCATGCCCCAGAACAACACGTATGCCAACTTTGAGCGTTTTGCCCATGTGGTGGAGGACGTGAGTCTGATGGAGAGGGGGCTGTCAGAGGTGGCAGTAGCCCACCACACTCTGCAGGGTGATATAGAAGCACTGCTCTCCATCTACAATGACAAGGAGAGATGGTACAAGGAGGAGAGTCAGACTGCGAGGAAGCATCTGTCCCAGGTCCGCTATGAGTTTTGTAAAGTGGAGGCCACGAGGAGGCTGCTGCAGGAGGACTTGAAGTCTATAGATGCCAGTTTAGAGAGCATCAGTGGGAAGTACAGCCATAGGCAGAGTCAGCTGGACACTCTGAGGCAGGAGCTGAACTCTGAGCTACAGTGGCTGCAGGATGTGATGGGCTCTCTGCATCCGGAAGGAGCCGACAGCAGCAGTACGAATACGGACGTCACGCATGCGATGAAGGAGCTGCTGCATCAGTCCTGCAGGAGGGAACTGAGCCCTGAGGCCAAACAGCCACTCACAGAGTCTGGCTAACATACACGAATCAAGATACACTTTAATTGACCTTAAAAATCGCTACATGGTTTTGAAAATGAGGCTGTTGAATTCTACACATTTTTCTTCTTCTTTTCAGCAGCACAAACTGAATGTATATCTGTGTAGTCTTTAAATTTGCTTATTTCTAATCTTCATTTCTTGTGTGAACTTTGTAGAATGTTGACACTTTTCAGTTAAAGTAATAGTAGAAATAGGAATTTGAGGAAATAAGCTTATTTGTGATCTTGCTGAGAGTTGGATGATGAGATGACACGTTTACATCTCTACGGTAAATATGAAGCTACAGTCAGGAGTAGGTTACCTTTGGATGGAGGCAGGCTAGCTGTTTCTCCCAGCCTTCATTGCTATACGCTAAGCTGACCACCTTCTAGCTGCAGTTTCATATTTAACAGACAGATATGAGAGTGTCATCAAACTCTCAGCAAGAAAGTAAATAAGCATCTTTCCCAAAATGTCTAACTATTCCTTTTAGCTTTTTAATTTGAATAGTTGATAATGTAGATGAACATCAGTTATTGTTTGTTTTTACTCTTTTCAATGTTATGTATCATAATTTCACATTTTTTCATTGATTTATTTTTTCATTCCATTATTGTTTTATTTTATTGACTGTATATATTGATATGTTTATTGTTTGTTTTCACAAAGGTTGTCCATTTGTAAAGTTACATGTGTAGTCATGAACGTTTTTATTTCAGATTATCTATGATCCATTTTTCATAGATTCAAATGTGCACTTTTACTAAAGGTTACATTTATTTAAGTATTTGATTTAACTAATTATTTAACTATTTTCTTTCTTTCTTGGAGATGTTTTATGAGACATCAGGAACAACACCATCTATCATAAGACCACACACGTTTCAAAAGTATTTCACCTCCTTTTCTTTGTTTTTAGCATCACAACAGTTATTCCTGTACACGGCTCACACTTTGGGCCTTTGATGTGCACCCTGACATTATCCACTGTTGTCTTAACACTGAAATAAATGTTCATCATTTATTATGTACCTCGTGAACAGATTCTTCTGATTTGTGATCTGAGATTTTAATATATTTCCTGTTGTACTTCAGATTATAGCGTCACAATTAGACCAGTACCATAGCGTTATGTTTTTGAATTTACTTGAACATTTCACATTAATAGTAAAGATACTTTCCCTGTTATTTCATCCCTCATTGTGTCTCTACAGCCTCTGAATCCTAGACAGGCCTTGGTGAAGAGGTTGTCAGTGGTCAACTTGGAGAACTTCAGGAGACAGTATGCCAGACGCAGGTGGAAGGTAAAGTTTCAGTATTTGTTGCACAGTTTGATATTTTCTTACAGTGATCAGGGTTCTATAAAAATGTTGCTCTTGAGGCCTCATTCTCATTGCTTTTATCTGTTCAACAGCTGTCATTCAGAATTGTGGCTCTGTGCAATCACTTAACGCGGATCATGAAGAAGGGGCCCAAGCTGCCTGAGCAGAATGGGGTAAGAAATTACCTTTGAAAAGCTAACAGCAATGGATCAGTCCAAACAGTTTGGGAATTTTGCACATTCGCTTTATTGGCAAAAGTTATTTGAGAAGATTGATACCAATCTCTACCATCTGTATGGTAATTATGAAGCTACAGTGACTGGAAACAGCTAGCTGGCTCTGTCCAAGATTTCCAGGAGCAGTGACTTCCTGGTGTCTTGTTGTCACTGAGAGGTTGCAATGTAACTAATGGAGACTTCAGGAAATCTCTCTTCTCGGCCAAGAAATAGTGCAGCACATAACATTTGGTAAAACCCCAAATTTAGGTTTTTACACTTCAGTTTTTGTACAAATTAAACAAAGAAGTTGTAAGATGTCAATTTGTGAGCTTTGGAGGTGCTGGTAGGTGGATTGTGTTACTTCCAGACAAAGCCAGGTAAGCTGTTTCTTCCTGTTTCCTTTTGGGCTAAGCTAAGCTAATCGGCTGCTGGCTGTAGCTTAATGTTTACCACACTGTACAAACATGAGAGTGGTATCAATCCCAACTCACACTCAGCAAGAAAGCGAATATGTATATTTTGTAAAATGCCCAGCAGTTGCTTTAAGAGTAACTGTGATAATGAAGCAGTTACAATCTGAACTGTCATCACCAGTCACCACACAATTTCACAGCTGTTTCTCAGCTCAAACATTTTTGATTATTTCAGAGGGATTGTGAAAGTGACCAAGAAGAAGAAGAAATCCTGAAGAGGAGGCCGAGGAGCAGAAAGAGAAGCAGCACTTCCTGAGAGCAAGTGTGCCGGTCGACGATGTTCCGGTTGCAAAACAGTGACTGCACCTTTTTGACGCACACTTTGCAGCTTTTGCGTGTCATGAAGAGTCATCTTTCAGTATCTGCTTGGCTGACTGCTATAAACGCAGCATTTTCATAGGGAACATTTGCTTGTCTTGATGACCCACAAAACCAACAGATCATCTGTCGTATGTTAAATTGTGTTCTGCCATTTCTAAATTCAAGCTACCCATTTCTGACATAAGAAGATATAACTGGATTATTGTTGACAGGAACAAGAGAGGCCAATGATAACACGTCCACACGAATGTAGGCAGCTTCCTCTTATGACTGCAGTCTTAAAAGTCCCTCAGCTGTTGTTTAACATCCGAGTATTGACAGAGTTAGATTCTTTTCTTTTTATTGTGCATGGCTGCATGTGTGGATTTACGAGAGGTGTATTGTTCAAAGCACCAACAGATAAATAAAATGGAAGCAGATCTTCATAGCCAGATGTTTACATTTTGTTCTGCTTAACATACAGCAATGGCTGTGTAAACACACTGTTTACCATTAACCTCTTCTTTTGCCACATCAGAATAATTAGCTTGAAGACTGAACGCTGAGCTATCGTCTGTATTTTACATAGGATATTTTCAATTACTGTCAATTACTCGTGTCCAATGTAGAAATAATTGCATTTCATCTTGTGCATATAAGGCAGTATATGATCAAATACATTTCACAGTTGAATTTTTTAAACAATTGTTGAATGTATTCATGGTGTAAATATAATATCAGCCAAATGTCTTAATTTCACTGTTACTTATATCTTAAAATTATCATACACTGTTTTAAAAACACATGTTTTTTTCTGTTCACTTGTATGTATTGTAAATTGAAATTATGTTTATTAAATTACTGAACATGATGTTTTCTTTGGAAGTTTCTATAAAGCAAACAAATAAAAATGACCCCATCACAATTTAAAAATCTGATCATCTCATGATTCTTGGATATAACTCAGCGCTATTAAACCTTTTTTGTTTTAGGACAATCACATTATAATATGGTCTCTTTAATTGTGATCTTAATGCAGGTGTGATTATGTTGGGCTTGACGTTTGAAAAGAGTATCAGCATACAGATGACGCCCAACAACATGTTTTAGCACATCCCACAAGACAAACATGAATGTGCTGCACAAACAGGCTTTTTTCAATGTGATGCCTCGAACCAATGTTCCTGTCAAACCACAATAAGACTATAAAAAGGTATCCGAATGCCAGTGGCCCCGGCCAATAAATACATTATTAATTCTCTGAACATCAATGAGCACTAATTGTGATAGTGCAGTCCTCAGTTTTTGCTCTGACCACTGCTCAATTATTTAGTATCACAACTGAAAGGTTGTTTGGGCCCAGTTGGGCTGAAAGAGATTGGAGGGATAATTTGTCCTGAACTAAATACATTTTTGGCAACGACACAATGTGGGCCAATTACACACTGATGGTAAGAAAGAGTTGTAATCAACAATTGGGTCAGTCTGAAATCTGTAAGACTGTTTTCATACACGTGCGTAGTACTGCGTGTTACAGTCTGAGGGGATTAAAGGGGCATTTAGAATTGCACTTCCAAAAAGTTGAAGACTCACTACAGACACATAACAAACAGAATGCTCAAAATAAAGCAACAGAGGCTTTAGGGTGGGTCAAGCTCCAAAAACTGGATCTTACATTACCCACAATGCAGTAACATCTATTTATTTGACCCTCCCTGCATGATAAACACCCACGTTTTCAAACTCAATGACCCCAATTTCTAAGTAAGTCTCTGTGCTAAAAATGTGGAGGCTCCAAGCCAAAAGTAGAGACAATTTTTCAGACTTTAGTTTTTTACTTTATTGACAAACGGAATATACAAAAATGATAAAGAAAAAAAGTGCAATACACTATCCAATGCAGACATCAAAATAAGTAGAAATGACAACGTTTTCTCAGACTGAGTAGTCCTCCTTATGAGTAAACTGACCTTTGTGTGTACAGTTGATGGATGACCCTTTAAGTCTTTACAAGAAACAATGGAAAAACCTGCACAAATGTTTCAGTGCTTTAATCTGCATTACAATTAGCATTTTGTGATTTCATATTTACATATTGAGTAAAAGAATCCACACAGACAGCAGGTGTAGTGATGTAATACACATTATAGTACTTTAATGGATTGAGAAAGGTCTGTTGAGCTACTGTTCTCTTAAATATAATTAAATCTGGCATATATTAGCATCGTTCTTGTTTAAATAGCATTCTTACAAAAAAGGTGACATTTTTAAAAGCCTTTTGAAGTTATTGTTTACGTCAGCCGGTATTACTGAAGTTAAAAAGTGTTAAAGTTGCCGTCATTCAGTGAAAGAAGCTTAGTATTTCACTACAGTCCCACTGTTGACTTATTGCACCTCGAGTCCTTATTAGAGCGTACACATACAGTGTATTTGAGCTGTACAGTATTACGTTTCTGTTCTGTGACAACCTGTGATTTACTGGCATAAGATGAGATGAGAGAAAACATTTAACGCACGCAAGGCTGGTGACTGTAAATATTTCAGCCATGTCTCACTGATATATGACCTGAGTCCTTTGTAGCTTTGTCATTGATAGAGAGTGAAATGATATGGCTTCCAGTCAACCGTTACAGTTAGGTCTAAAGCATCTCATGTAGCAGAGTCAAAGCTGGTATGTTGGGATAAATTCTGTGGTTTACCAGCGACAGGTTTATGGGATCATGGGATTCCAGCATACTTACGGATGATCTGATGGATAGGTTGTACACACAGATAAATAAGGAGTGCTGTCAGAAATCGTATGCTGCATATGTGTAACACAAAACCATTTCCTCCATTTAAAGAGATCCAGATATCTTTGAAGCAGTTCTTGACACAGTGACGTGTCAGGAGCCCAGACTGTAATATGTAATGTGGTCTGCGTGACGAAATCCAATGACTCTCATCAGTAACAATATGCTGTAAATTACCTGCAGGTATATCTGAAGTGTGAGGCACCATGGTGCCTCTTGGCATCATGTCATAGGCATTTGACACTAAAAGGCAGACTGACGCAGGGGCACTCATAATCCATGTTGACTTTTTAGAAATATAAACATTATATTTTTTATGGCAGTGTTGGACCTCTGCTATAAGTAAATATGTATAATCCCACCCTGTTGAGACCATTGCATTGGCAAGTGCGTAACCTCATTGTTTAAGAATTCAACTTTTGTCAGAGGAGACGCTTTCCAGTGATACTTTTTTTTTGATACTGTTTCTTTCATAATTGTGCCACCTAGTGGGCATAACAAAGACGTCAGGAGTGAGACATGCAAAAGCATTGATTTGAAGCGTTCTAATAATGCAATTTAAAAAACTCAATGTGAAAAGTAGAGCTATGCAAACACATATGATCATTAAACATTCATTGACCAAGAATGGTAAATGGTATTGTGTATATAACCGTGGCTTTCAAAGATAAAAAAGAAATCTCAAGACAAAAGACACAGACAAAAAAGCGAGCACATCAAGTGAGAAATTGTAACGTCAACATGCATTTACAGCATAAACAAAGTCATGTCTTGTTTACATTTCTGAAAAACTAAATATGTGTTGTAAGTATGAATCTCTCCTTAGAATATAGATGAAATCTGCAGCTACAAGTGCAAAAATATGAAGGTTTAGCCATGGAATAGAATGGACTTATGTCACCTGACTATAGTTTGAACTGTGCTGTTATTGTATTCAGAATTATATGTCTGATATTATAGCAAACTGTGTGCATGGTGACATATGTGAACTACAAATCTTCTGACTCTGATTCTGATTCATTGTGCATCTTATTTTCTGCGAGCATCTGAAGTCTGTGTGCCGCAGTGAACAGAGAAGATCTGACAGAGGAGACTGTGTAATTCTGGAAGCAGACCTGAGGGCATTAATCATGAATGCCAGCCTCTTACTTTATCTGTGTGATCATTAGGCTATACTTTAGCATGACGATCACTCTCTGGAAATGAGCTCCAGGAGGCTGCTTCCATTATTCATACCTACAAGAGCACAGCCTGCCCCCTATTCTTGGAAATGAGACTTAATGAAGGGTGGCCATATTTAGACTCGGTGCTCTTGATAAGTCACTGAGTGACATGTCTTTGTTAGTGGTCTCAACCCCCCCCCATGCTTCATTCTAATCAATCTGCTTCCCCAGTATCTCAGTATCTGCGTGAGTGGAATTAAAAAAAGGTGAAAGGTGTGCTCATCAGGATGCAGAGGTTAACTGGTACGCCACTTTAAGGAAAAGACATATATTTGATGGGCTGACCATCAAAGTTAAGCAACAGTAATGCGTCTTCCAGGAAGAGTTCAGCTCTGCTCCTGTGAGTACGTTATACAAGCAGGGGCTGGAATTTTGATTTCACAGGTGGGGGAGGGGGGGGGGGGGGGGGACACAGTTATTAGTACAGACACAAATCTTCAAAAGGGCTTTAGTTTTTCAGATACCCAACTATAACATTAGTTTCATGGTTTTCTTTAGAAAGGCATTTTCATAACATTGTTATGGCACACTATACTTTCGTATTTTTTATAACACTTTAAATGTCATACTATACACTTTTTATGGTACACTATACCATGACATTTTAATGAAATTTGTATGATTTGTTTATAGTATGGTGTACTATGACACTTTGCATGGAATACTCTATATTATATTTATGGCATACCATACTATGAAATTTGTATGGCATACTATAATATACTTTTATATTTATTGTGACATATTATGATATCATTTTTTATGGCATACTATGACATTTTTATGACTCTTTTTTACTACATACTATACTATGACAATTTGTATGTCAAACTGTTCTATGATTTTATGGCATACAGTATTATGACATGTTTGACATTTCTATGGCTTACCATTTTATTCATTGTTATGGCATTTCATTACATTTGTCATTACGGAGTATATTAAGACACAACTATTATTATGACATACTTTATTGTTATTTCTATGACATATTATACTATGACTTTTTATGACATTTCCCTCGAAATACCATAGTACGGTATTTTAAATCTTACATCTTACATTTTAATTGCATAATATACTATAACATATTTTATTACACTTTTTATGACATACTATGCTATGACATTTTTGTTACGTTTTTTTCTATATTTGTATTCATGAAATACTATATAATTACATTTTTTTGACATAGAGTATAATTTTTTCATGGCATGTTATTGACATTTTTATGACAAATTGTATTGTATTTCTTTGGCACATCCATACAATGACTTACTATACCACAACATTTTCATATTTCATTTATCATATACATTTTTTCATGACATACTAAACAATATATAAAGGTGTTCAGTCCTCTGACAGATGAGACCATTATCTCTGTGTGGTGTGAATGAGTCCATTCCTTGCTTTGAACATACTGTTCTTCCTCCCGCTGCTCTGAAGATCTGCAAATTATCGAGGAAGGCAGTGTTTTACTTTTTTTTCTCTTTTTGATAGACTGCTCGGCAAAGGAGCAGATGTAATGGCTTTGATACCTTGAATTCATGTCCAAAAAGCTTGAGTGACCCCTGTTCACTCACCTATCTGCCATTTGAGACTTGAGAGTTAATTACAGAGTAATTAATCCTTGTTTGGGTCTGAGATGCTAGCAGGTTACAATTTGCTGAATTTGATGACTGTGGTTGTGACTGTCTTTTAAAATTGCAGGATTAAAGACTATGAGTAGGAATACAAATCTCACTGTTGCATTTCAGAAGGATGCATTTGAATTTTACAGCAAGATTTCAGAGGAGACGCCGCAGTTATCTGCCCTTTATTCACAACACCTTTTTCTAACATGAAGAGGTTTTTTCTCTCTCAGTTTTAACTGATTGGGGGGTGACTTCACATCTGCCTCTAGACTTGAGAAATGAATTACATAGAAACTGTATATAAATAACTGCAGCAGAGTGAAGCACTACCACCTTGGCTCTGATTCAACACCACGCCGCCTTGTCATTTCACACTCAGCTGGAGCTACAATCAACACCAATTTACAATGAAAGGGTAGCTCGAGAGAATGAAGCTGTATTATCCCTTCCAGATTTTTGCAACTGGAACCATGGTCCTGTCCTCCTCCTTCCTTCCTTTTTTTCTCTCCCACTCGCCTTTGAATGCTTTCAACAAAAGGCTCTCATCTCTGCTCCTCCAGTAATGACGAGTCTTTGTAGTTTTGCCCACACATAGCCCGGACAAAAAACTATTTTGTAAAGCACAACCTCTGTGAACCTTTAAAATGGAAAGCAATATAAATGCTTGTCCATTGTATTATCAGTCTATAATGTAACCAATTATGTAGCCCTTATATAGTTGAACACATAATTTAGCAAATTGACATGCAGTTAATTATCACTTATGGTATATTCTGACACTGGTTTTTCTGTGCACTTGTGAATTTCCTTTTGTTTTAGTCCCACAAGCGGCAGCAATGCAGTACATTCCGTATTTGGATACATTTCACAATTGATTTTTTTTAATCAATTGTGAAATGTATCAAAAAATCAAAAAATGTACATGTTATGTATAGAGTATGTCCTTCTAGTCACTCACAGCCTGACATTTTGTAATCCCCCCCCCAAAAAAATTATATTAATCTCTGCATTTATATTTCTTGCTTTTTGTTTTCTGTGCAATTTCTCAGAACATCACATGTTCACCATTGGCAGTCTGATCACTGCACAATGTAATTTGGTCCAACTCACTTCGACAGCTCTATGAAAAAAAAGAAAACTTGCCTTTTCTGGGTGAGTGCGAGGCAGATCTGTGCCAGCTGTCTTTGGATATGGATGCTGTCAAGACGTCTGTGCACGTCAGTCCAGACCATTAGCCTTGCCCTGGGAGAGGGAATCTAGGGTGGCAAAGCTGAAACAATGCAGTCTGGGTAATAAGCTCCTCTGCCTCCTGCCAGTCACCCCTTTAATCTGGAAAAAGGGACACGTGACTATTGTGTAATATACGGAAAAAGACAAATCCCTCAAATATGGCTACCGTTGTTAATCTCCTTAACTTTCTGACAGCTTGTTTTCCAGGCCACAAACTTCTGTGTTCACCCTCTGTGGATATACAGTGTTCTTACTGAAGAGAATGAAATGGGTCTGACACAAGTTGGGTAAAACTGAATCCAGTGCTTTCAATCAAAGTCACCAAAAGCCACTAAAAAGCAGCATTATATCTAATTGTTAAGGATTTTCCAAATGAGAATAAGGAAAAGTCTGCTTCACGACATGTTGTGTAAGATACATCTATGGTGATTCTGCTTGCAGAGCAACAACGGGTGAACTCGTGATGTTTACCTTTTCACCTATAGATGGCAGTATTCGGTTGTATATTTGGTGACAGTTGTTTTAATTCAAGCTGGCAGAAATACTCCAAGTCTATTACCAGTGTAAAGTTTCTCAGAAGCAAAGCTATGAGTACAGCTCAGGGCAGTCGGAGCAGAAAAAGGTTTCTTGTATCACTCAGAACTTTAGAAAGTATATTTAACTGCTGCTATAAGGAAATAAAGTCATAGTCTTCTTATTTCTTTCCTTTTTTTCCCTGAAAGTGATTTTTTTCATTACCTCTATCATTATTAATCTATGATTTGTCATTGTGCGTGTTAAACAGGCAGGTCGCATAGTTTTAACTCTGCTGTCTGGTTTGTCAACAGGCATGAGAAAGTGCAAATATTGGGGAAAAAAACAAACCACACTCACTTTCTGAGAAATGAAATGATACTGAGCTGGTACCTTTCACGGCACGTCTGTGGCACAAATGACTGTGCAAAGTACTGAAAATGACATACTTCCTCGCAAGCAATACATCTTAATTTTCCTCCAGGAAGTGAGCTCCCTTTGAGTGTTCCCGGTCGACTCGCCTCATAATTGGTCTAACTGATATAAATCAGATCTTTGATGCTTAATTGAGCTCTGTTGAGACTTACAATCAGCTATTTCATAGATTCCTGTTGCTGACACAGTTGGTCTTTCCTCCTGTGTCTTACCCTTTAAAAAATGTGCTGCACACTATTAAACAAAAAAAAAATGGAAGAGCTGAATAGCACATTGAAAAAAAGAGATATATGATATAATCGTGAGAAATTCAATGTGGAAAATGGAATTTTAATTTGCAATCTTTGAGCTCCTTTTCTGCATATAAAGTAACTTCTACCAGCCTGTATTTAGAAAATGTACAATAAAACAATCTGTAGCCATTTTGCATCAAACAAATATAATCACATTTATTTTGAAAGTATAAAATTTCACACTATAAAGGCCACTTTTCAGGGAAAATCGACAACCTTTCTGTAAGATTTACACAGAGAAATACCATGTCCCTCTCTGCTGGTCTAACATACTGTCCAGTTCTGTGGCAAAATAAAAGAATTGTTCTACTCCACCACAGAAAGTCGTTGGCAAGATCTGAATAATTTACTCGATACAGGAAAACGGCAGGAGAGTGAGAATTCCGGATTTGTACATCCCACAGAGGAGCAGGTTTTCTGAACGGTTCTCTCTCTTTATCAAACCGACTTACAGGCACAGCTTGACATTACAGGCACTGTTTGCCTGTTTCTACTGGGAGACTCGAAAAAGAAATCTGCAGTTGACATTCTTTACAATGGCACCAGTCAGGCCACGACAGCATCCCCATGGAGAGAGAATCCTCTGTTTGTACAAACAGAACGACTCGTTCTGTTTGTACACAGAACGACTCGTTCTGCAGACCTCCCTGTCAGAGGCCGTTTGGCTCACTGCAGACGAGGTGTCCAGACTTTGAGTGTAGCGTTCACATTCCTACTCACTAACTGTGACGTGGTGCCCACTGAGGTAGAACAGTTGTACCAAAAGACTTATTTATAAAGTATACAAATGAGTAACAGTCACATCAATGAACCTAAAGAGTTGAGTCATGGGGGGGGGGGGGGGGGAATAACATCACATTTCACCCACATTTTCAGCACAACAATATGTAGACCGCTGACATATCTGGATGTCTGGAAAGAAATCCCTTCCAACACAAACTACTGCTGCAGTTCTTTCCCTTTCAGGCAGAATGGCGGTTTCACAGATACTAAAATTGTATTATTGCATCTACAAGCCAGTGGGAACAGTTCAGTTGTGAAATGACTAGCTCCGGTGATCTCGGCATGTGAAATCTATCCTTCTCACTCTCGCACGCGCTATTCAAGAATGCAAACCAAAAAAAACAAAGATAAGTCAACAAACGGGAACTAAAGCGGACACTTGTCATGTCAGAGAGGGTGCATTCCCATACAGAGAGTACAACATGTTCGTCAACACTCCTTCCACATTAAAGTGGTATATGTCACGTCCCTTTTGAAGGCTCCTGTCTCTCCTGAAGGCTGGAATGGGCTAAGCGAGCTGACTGGCTCCCGGCAGGGTGGGCAAGGCTAGGCTGGGCCGTGCGGCGCTTACAGCCGGACACCCGGCCGTCTGTCTGGACTAGGACCAGCTGCTGTCTGTCAAACCCCCCGTTCCCTTACGGATGATGATGCTTTCTGTCGACTTGAGGAGCCTCTCTAGACAGGGTGCGTTGATTTTGCCCGGCGGAGGGCCTCTGGGCACCAAGTCTGTCTTAGTGTGGCGGTCTGTGCTGGAGGACACAGCGTTATCCTGCGTTAGGTCTCTGGGGGACAGCAGGTGCCTGGAGCCAGCCTGGGCCGGCTCTGCTATGGGGGAGCAGATGGGTGACACGTGGAGCCACTTCAGGTTACTGGCGGAGTAGGCTCCAGGAGAAGTGAGGTCAGTGACTCTCAGGGTTTTGACGCCTGCTGGAGGATCACTGACACTGACGGGGCTCATGACTGCAGTGATGGTCACTGAAGATAGCTGTTGGGAATGAAGGAAACAGTTTATTTTCAATTATCTAGTAGTTGATTATTGAGGGACAATGTCCATTAATTTACAAGAAAACAGTAAATGAGCCAGAGTTCACCTAGTATACCTAAATGTGTCCCTACCAAATATCAAAAAGCACCTGAAAAATATAACTTGTAACTCTGTCAAAGCCACTATGAGAAGGGTTTAAAAATTCCCAACTTTGGCGGCCCCAGTGGTAGTATCTGACCCAGGGCCATTAAGATGATCTGCTGTTTGGTGCTGGGCAGGAAGTGCACACTGGGTTTATCAGAGCTTTATCACTGAAAACAGATACCTGCTGTGGCTAAAAACAGTGCTGATGTGAGCAATGGGAATGAACCAAAACAGTAAAGTTGAGGGACATAGCACACAGACAATGTGCTAAAAGAAGCTAAAACGCTAAGAACTGTAGAATCGGGGGACAATACTTCATTACATCATTCACACAATTTGTCACTTTGAGCGAAGACCCTTTCACAATATAAATAGTAATTTCACCCTTTGTTAATATAATAAAAGCAAAGGAATGTTCCAGAGTATTCTGACCATTATTCATGCCCTCAGGAACTCCAAAATTACCTTTTCTCCTCTGTCATTGTTCTTAGTAAACCTGAGACTGCTGTAATACACCCCCCCCCCCCCCCCGGACATGTGATTAAATAACAATAGATATTTTAGTCCCTCTGTCTCTGCATCGTCACTGTATGTTCTTGGCAGCAGGTCTTCTCTAACCGAAGAGCTCTTACATAACAGTTCTGCTTTTGTACAACTTTACCTTCGGTTTCTTGGTAGGAACAGCTTCCTCCGTCTGGCTGACGGTGAGCTGGTCTCGGAGTTTTACATTAGGGAACCAGCTCTTCAGCATCTCCTCCATTTTAAGAATGATATTAACATATTTCTCCCTGGAAAAAAAATGAAGATAAAAAAAGAAGTGAGTGAGAGTGAGAAATATTTACTGAAGCTATCGTCTATACATCTGAGTAAGCTACCAATAGTCTTGCCAACAAGACAATCTTGAACAGTGTGTAAACACTTAGCCTACACTTATGTAGAAAAGCCTGTACTCTATGTGTGTGTGTGTGTGTGTCAGTGTGTGTGGGAGGGGGGAGTCTTAAGTACATTTCTCACATGTTTAGAGCTCACACGTGTATAATAGCTCCGCTCGCCTCTAAATATAAAATGCCAAAGCCACAACGGTCTCCAACTGCGTCATTGTGAAAAAATAAACTAATCGTGATGACGCAGTTTGCGTTGGAGGTGCGCAGCAGAACGCTGCACCCCATTAACTACCACCCGCCAAAACCAGATGGTGGATAGGGATTAGCCCGTGTCATATGATCAGGACCTTCCTGCTATACTCCATTCAGGGCATGTTAAATTCATGTGAAAGATTATACGCAACAGTGACTGCTAAAAAAGTCACTTTGATCCTATCTACTATTGTGTTGCTGCAGGGGCTGCCAGCTGGCAACACAGAGCAGGCACAGAGCGCGATGGAGGGAGGGAGGGGTTAGTCCACCTTCCAGCCTCTGTCCCGGCTGTCTGGACGGAGGCTGCCACACCCACTCTTTGTCTCCCATATGAGGGCAGCAGCTGGTGGGTGAGGGCTCCAATTAGTCTGTGCCAGACTCAGCAGCACTTTATTTTATATCAGTATACCTTAATGCTTTGCTTCCCATACAGGTACCAGTAGTACTGCTTTAAATTCAGAGGAAGATGGTACATGAAGCAGCTATTTCATCTATAGACTTTCAGTGTAATCATATTGTGTTGATGTCATCATAATGTGCTATTATTCTATAACATTTTTGTCCAATTAAAAATGTGTTTTTTTTATTGTTAGGTTACTCAATCACCAGAAAAATGCAGCCCTAATAAAAAAATAATGATTTGAAGGAAATTGAAATAATAAAATAGCTACATTTGTTATGGAAGGTTCTGCTTTACAAGTCAGAATATGTCATTATGGATATTGTGATATTGAGTTCAACCATATTATCTTATACTCAAGTATACAAAATCAGATGCTTAAGAGCCTGAGAATGGCAGACATTTGCTATTTCATGATGTATAACAATTCTAAAACATCAAAACATTTAAACATTATTGTATTACAGGGACGAAGACTTTCTCCTTTGAAGAGGTGATGTTATACGCCATTATACCGTCTGGCCAGTGGAGAGCTAATCAAGCAGACACAAGTGTGCTGCTCTCACAGTAGAGCCTGATACATTTTTAACAAGATGCCCAGCTATAGCGAGACACGGCCATCTCTGCAGTACATTTATCCTGCATGCGTGGGGGTGGTGGCTCCTCGCAGGGCAACCTGCTGTGCACCATGTGTTACAGACATGCTGTAAACCCCTTTGACCCACAGACAAGGGGCAGCATTTCTAGCTAATATAACTGAATGTTGGGGTTGAGTGTATTGTAGTTGTGATTGTGATCAAATTTCCGTAAAAGGCATCACAGCGTGCCACAATGTGTTTGTAGCTACAAAAACATGCAGGAGATGCACTGAATATTCTAAGGTGATAGAGCTCATTGGTTCATGTATAACAGCATGTGGGTCATGCTGAGGACACTTACCCCATGCATGGGTTCTGCAGGACACCCATGATCCTCTGGATCCTGTCCATGGCCACACTCTCCTGGAAACTGCTGAGTCCTGGAAAAGAAGAAAGTCGTACCATGAGCCACATGAACTGTGTCGACAGCAGGGCCGAGTCTGTGGAGCAGATGGATTGTGTGAAATGCTTGTGTGGGGGAACAGACTCCCTGCCTCTGTGGCCAGGAAGTGTTGGGTCACATAAGGTTTGACAAAGATCCCAAATGAAGCAGTTTTCAGAGCTTGTCTGAACATGGCGCTGTCTTCCAGAGATCCTTATAATGCCCATCAGATGACTCGCAAACAGCAGCTGCTTTACTGGAGACTCTGTGGTACAGTATGTTCTCACTCCCCTCTGCCAAGCAGCTAATTTATAACAAGGTCTGAAGTGTGATATTATTCTAAACTGGCAAAAAATAAAATTTTAGCAGTTTTTTAACTCTTAAAAAGGGGACATTTTAAAGTGTATGTATTACGCAGCTTTATCCAAGAAGATAGACACACACACACACACACACACACACACACACACACACACAAATGAAATAGTTGGTGGTTACTTAATACCCCGACAACAGTACATGTTTCAAACATATCACTTTCAAATCTCAGGGACACTGGGGGATAATCTTAAAAAGAGTCGCATGTTGTCTATCCAGTCTATTGTTCTTGATATTGCTTTTCTCTGAGACACAAGAAAGACAGGCAGACACTCAACTACGAAATGATTGTGTTAAGACAGTATACATCTGAGAGTTTTCTAAAAGACAAAAACAAAACATATATTAAATGATCGACTTACGTTCTCTGTACCTCCCTGAACGAAGGCCATTCAAGATAGACGACAGTGGATGAATGTAGCATTGCAGCTCCATGCACTGAAAACAAAAAAAGGATTCATTTGTAGCTGAAATCATGATACACGACTCTGGTTCTTCAGAAGAGCATGACTAATTCTGCTTCTAGTTATAGGACCATCTTTACTGGAAATGTGATGCATGAGACACTCTGTAAAACCAGCAGGGGTGTTGATCTAGGTGATAGGGCACGCACTAGTTTTGCTGACACTGTGAACCACCTACTGTGGGAAACAGACAGACGTCAGAGGTGCTCACCTTTCTCCTGAAAATTCGGTTTTTCTCTGACATGTTGGAAATGAGCTGCCGTTCCTTGCACTCCTCCTCTGTGGAGCTGTGAGGTCTCTTCGGTGCTTGCTGAGTGTTTTTGCCATTTGTTTGTTCTACTTGCTGTGTTTTACACAGTCCAATGGTGCTGGCCCATGTCTCCGTGCAGCCAGGGGGAAATCCCCGGCAGGAGGCGTCCCTGACCTCGCTACGGTTACCGTCGCCCTCCTTCACCTCGCTGCTCCGGCGGCAGCTGCTGTCAGACAGGCCCAGGTGTGGCGAGGTGCTGGGGGATGAAGGAGCCTCTGTCTGGCTGTGCTTTCCTGTACAGTCAGACTCCTGCTCGCTTTCATTGTCACTAGCCAGCCAGTCAATGGAGTTGTCCGAATCCGTAGCAGACATCCTTGGCTGCAGGCTCTAAATAGCACTGACCATCACTGACCTGACAGACAGAAAGCAATGGTTACGATAATTACATAATACAGAAACGCTTCAAAATCAGCAGCTAGAAGAGTGATTAAAATGAGAAACTGTAGCAAAAAATGTAACAAATTCAAACCATATAACAGCTTGAATATATGCAGAGTCCTTAAACAAACGCTGCAGGTTAGTCTGGATAAATAAACAAACAAAATTAATCTCTAACCAAGCAGACATGATTAAAGGCACAGACACAGCAGAGCAGACGGTGGCAGTGAGACCACAATGACCTGTTTGTTTTGCAGATGCAACACCTGAGCCAGTAAATACAGACGAGCCACCATTCAAAGCAAACACCAAACATCCTAGAGTCCACAATGGTCCAGCGAAGCTCTCAGGCGCAAAAAAATGTTCTCTCTCATAATTGTTATTATAAATCTCAACATCATGGCGATAACAAATACATATAATCTACATTTAACAATCGCCAGCTTGAGTATTTTTCCCAATTCAGGCTGTATCAGCCGGCCTGCCAGCTGCTACCACCACAATCATTCATAAACATTGTTAGCTTGTTTATTCAAAGGGGGCAGGGGTCTGCCACCATGACGACTAGCGCCTCAGACTGCCGTCCTCCCATCAAGACAAGTGACACTTGTGGGGGGGGGGGGGGGGGGGGGGGGTTAGAAAATGAGAGACTGGCACTGTTTGTTCACAACACGAAGAATCCCTCGTGAATAAAAGCTCCCCTGGCCAAATGCTCTGCACTGATATTTAATTTGTTTATGGGATCTTTAGATCCCTCCTACATGTTTCCTCAGTGGTTAGCAAATAAAAGACAGGGAAAACAGCATTTTCAGCACAGGGATTATTTTTTAACGGCCTGGCATGCCTCTTGCCTCCTGTGAAATTTGAGGCTGGGAGAGTTAATTGCTCCCTAGGTCTTTGTCAAAGGACGACCACCTTCTGATCTTATTGTTACAGGGGAGGGTGGAGCAGAGATTTTACAAGCTCTAACAAAACACAAAGAGAGAAGCTAGATTGCAGGTTATAATATTGCTCCATGTAGACCAATGTTGGCCAATTTTAGTGAGAACTAAACGATGTGAAAGGAAAACCTTTGTGCAGTGGTCAGATTACCAAAGAGCACAGGAAAGAGCTGAGCTGTAATAAAACGCTGAGTTTATTTCATATCCAAATATAGACTACTTGGAATTAAACAGTATCGCGATTCAAGATATAGCTTCTACTGGTTGAATCCCAGATGGTGCTTTAAAAATTGTGACACGACACACAACGGCAAAATATGTGTAACTAAATGTGTATATACATATACACATGTACACAATGTATCAATTAAAATGTAATTCTAATATATGCATAACTGCATTTTATCCGTGAAAGTGCAAAGAGCCCATCATCAAACTTTTGGTTAATATTATATTGCATATTGCATATCACATATCCAGCAAACATCCTATACATCTTCTCAGTCACATATTTGTGCTTTTCTATCAGGCTTCCTGCAACACACCAACACAACACCAGGGAGATATCAAGCACTAGTAAATTCTTAGAAAATAAAAACCTGAATTCCCTATGATAGCATTAGTTTGATTTGTGCCGTAAAAAAATACCTCACTTGTTCAAATAGTCACTTTGAATGCACCACACGGGCCTGCAGAGTTACAGTGTTCTATTCAAATGTCTTACTGATAACAGCTTTAACCTTAAACATGTGCTTTTAAAGAAGACATGTCTTTGTTAAATAGGTCTACCTGTATAGGTGGGGCACGTAGAGATGCCCACTTCACACACACACACACTCTGATAAAATGAAAAAAAACGGTGATAAAAAGGAATTAAATGAGAATATAATTTCCTTCCCAGAGATCAAACAACACTATTTTTCCCAAAGAGAAATACAAAATTATTAAGTGAATGATCCGATCTGTCCGCCTTAAGGATTCAAATCAGTTGGGTAACAGACACAATAGACTTCCTCATCAGACATAGTAAATTTGGCAGCGGGCACTGTTTGATCGTATGAAACCAGAAATGCAGACAGGGCTGATTATCATTGCCACAGTTACACCTTCATCTGAAATATTACAGTCTATTATCCTATCCCTCACTATAAATACATGTTCGCTTAATTGCATGTCTGCGTCAAATTCCTGTGGTTGATTTTATAAATAAAAATATGTCTCCTCCTGCACACTCAGAGATAACAAGTAATGTTCAACGGGATGATAAAGATGTGGATCAGAGAAGGTACGCACCTTTCCCGGGATGGAGCGGCTGGTCCAACTCTTCCGTTGTTCAGCGGTAAATCCAGCAGGACTGTCGGGCAGAGAGCAGCTGATGTGTTGGACGTGCGGTGTGAGAGTGGGGACACGGTTCAGCCTGAGATCGGCCCGTGTTGCTTCTCCCAAGGCAACGTGTCTGGGAGGGCGGGATTAGCGGGGACCGGCTCTCCCATTTGCTCGGCAAATGCCCCCGACCGACAAATCGGCTTCTTCTCTCGGTGCAGCCGCGGAGCAATAGGCGGGACCGGTTTACATATGCAAATGACATGGAAATGACACAAACACGTGGACACGCGGATCGGTTTCACTTCAGCCAGCAGCTGGGGCGAAAAGTCAATCCGGGGCTAGTTTTGGTCATTCCGCAGGCATTCTTCCTCATTATATCATCCGGATGTTGATGCCTGATTTGTGGCATGTCAGTAAACGGAGTAGCCTGGTAAATGCGCGGTCAGCACTTCCAGGGACAACTGTGATAGTTCATGTGAGGATTTGCTCAAGGACACTTAAGCAGAACACGCGGACTGTCTGGCAGTGCGGTCTAGACAGTAATTGTCCTACATTTAGAATACATTTAGCAGTAGTGGAGGAAGTATTTAGATCATTTAAGCTACTTAAGCAAAAATAGCAACATCCCACTACAAAACTACTCAACAACAAAATGTACTAAAAGTACAACTATTCATTATAGGCCCTTAGATGTAGTTTTAGATTTACATACTTTTGGTAGTTTGTTACATGCTTCATATTATATAAACTGGTCATATGCTATGTCTCTTTTTAATCTATAATCTATAATTGAATGTATGCTGTAATAAAAGTACAGCAAATAGCATTGTGGTAAAATAGATAGTCGAGTAAAAAGTACAATATTTCCCTCTGCACAGTACTATGAAGAAGATCTTAAATACAGCCATGTATTGTATTTAAGATTACAAAGGTAATTAGTTACTATACACCATTCAAATACAGTCAAGAGAGGTCTCTAAATTGTGCATGAATAAGTGATAAATTACGATGAATAAACTCAAATTATCTAAACTCCAGCCTTTAAACCCTCAAGTAAGCGAAACCATTTTACAAGCAAAGCGGGCTGCATTAAAGATGCTATCAACATGCAGAGTGTGTTCTATCTGCATCTTTTTTCTTTGTCTGCATCTTTTTTCTTTGTTGGACACAGTGTCGGTAAATGCGTGACTCACAGGACCTCTGTGTGGCTGCCTGATAGGCTGGGATTAGGATGCTCTGTCAGAGGCCAGACAAGGATCCTGAGTTTGGAGCCAGTGAGTCACGAACCCTCTCGCAGCAACCGTGATCACGTGTGTTTGGGAGACATCCACCCACAAAAAGCACAACCGGCCTCCTCTCCTTTACTCTCAATCAATAGACAAGGACAAGCAGAATTCAAACAACACAGAGTGAACAAGTCACAAGTGGAAAAAAGCACTCTGAGATGTTTACAGAGCCAAAAACGCTGCATTTTAACAACTGGGTGCAAAATGCAGAAAGACTCCTTAGACTGTCTTCTGTGCTTTCTAAAATGATGGTAATTAGATTCTAAAAGCACTTTGAGGCCGGGTGATCATAGAAGAGCATATGTGGCTATACTTTTGTTTTATCTACTGCTGCCAAAGTGAGGAGCAGGCAGGACAAGGGCAACAGCAGCCTGGTGTCGGGGTGTTTACTCTTTGCTGCTGTGCCTTAAATCACATCCTACAGCGAAGGATGCACAATCACAGACACCATTACCCATAAAGCCGGTGGACAGTGAGCCATTCATGTTGAATAATACTCTTGTAAGCCGCTGCAAACCACTAAACATCCCATAAACATTCTCCTGACATTCTGCTCCCCAGGCCCAGATCCTCCAGCGACCCCAGACTTTGTGATGACCGAGCGCATCCTACAGATTCCCAGCAAACTCTCATTTTCCTTTTTTGTCTTCTAGGCTCCCATGTCACTGTGGAGAACATTGCATCCACTTCAAAGCACAGCAAACAGATATCAACATTTTTGGGGGGGAAGGGGATCAAAGAGATATTTCATACACATGCAAAAGGAACTTTAAGCTGTACAGACACAGTAGAATATGTAGATAAGTAATGTTTATATAAGTAACAGATTAGAGGCGACTGCTACTCAATTATCTTTTGTTGAAAGTGTTTTTCTCTTTCTTTGCAGATTGTTCTGAATGTTTCGGTATATCTTGTGATCTCTGGAACATGTACGTATTTACAATAATCCGGCTCCATTCACATGCACTGCAATGTGTCATTCACATAAAAGAACAACAGCAAAGCAATTTGTAATCTCCTCACAAAGAGAATTATTTTTATCGGTGCATTCTCCTCTCAGGATCCGGGATGAGTCACAAACTGGCACTGTGATTTTCAATTTGTCAGAGAGGCTGGCTGATTCTGTATCCCACAGAGACAGGATGCTCTCATTCATAAAAAAAAAATAAAAGCCAATTCAGAAACCCACACCCACTTTATTATAGGGCACACACTGAACATCTGCCCTAACCGACCCTTTTAGAAAAACGCGGCACATGTGCGTGGGTGAGCATCCGTGCCACGCCTCACATATGGATCCAGAAACCTTGGAAGCCTTGTGGCTTATTGAGGGTTTCATGCATGTGTGTGTACAATATTGCAAAATCTGTTTCTCATTTTCAGACGGGGTGACGTGTCTCACGCAATAGCTAGCCATTGAAGAGTGTGGAGCGCTTGCTGACAGCCTCAGTAAACCCTGCGTGCTATAGCGAGAGAACGTGTCTTTACCTGCAAGTATGCAAGCGGATATGGGTGAGAGTGTTTGGGTGCTGGTTTGTATGTGTGTTGTCTTACAAACAGCTGTCCCTTGCAATGAGCTGTGCATATGACTCTGACCCGGGCTTTGGGCCATGTGCCGTCCTGCGTCCAAATCTGGACCTATAGTGACGTATGTGTGTGTGTGTGTGTGTGTGTGCAGGCTTAACACCTCAGTGCTTCTCTAAATTGGGACACCAATCAGCAGGCTTTCAACAGCATTGCTCGCATTATAACTGCTCACCACTAATAGCTGGTGTGTTACCCAGCCACGGGTTTTGGTTTGAGCTCGGAGGGCGGAGAAGACCGACTGGAATGTTCAGAACTGTGTAGACGTTAAGTAAAGCCGCGGCAGGGAACACAAATGTAAACACAAACATGTGAGCCATGACAGTGTGCATCAGACCTTAAAGACACATGTAGTGCCTGGACACAATTGATGTTGTGACAAAATATTCAGTCTTTGCAGCGATTCATAGCTTTGGCAAGATGACATAATGTTTCACAGTAAAGTTTACGGCCTTGGAGCAGCTGCTTCTCCTCTCGTCTTTGAAATAAATCGAGTATGTCTGCCTCTCCAATGGAATAAAACCTTATTGCACTCATCAATATAGTTGAAACGGAAACTTTGCAGCTTGAACCTCAGACTCAAATGTTTTGACATTCCAAATGCCCCTTTTATAGTGTTCTCCGCATATGTTCCACATGACATGTCACAGTAACAGAAAATCTGAAATTCATGGACTGAATATTATCTAAGCAAGTGTGCTTCTTGCATAATTTGGCAAAAGCTTCACGGAGTCTGGACTCTGTAACCCTCGTTATTCTTGTTAGAAAACGTGTCCTACACTTCTCTCTACAGTAGCTTACTCCTCCAGATATGTCATCTTGTTACAGTAAATGCTGGTTCAGTTAACCCCACCCACGCACCAGAAACGCGGCTGCACATAATGTGGGCACGCTGCAGCAGTGCGAAGGGGGGGGGGGGGGGGGGGGGGTGCCAGTTGTGTGTGGCAAGGCGCAGCCAATAGCGTTTAGAGTTGGTGTTAGAGGTTATGTAGTCGGAGGAGAAGTGATACTGGACGCATTTTTGTGACTTTAAAGGGCTGGACTTCCGGCACCCCGTCACGTACCCTCCCCCCTCCCTTTGTGGCTTATTCCCGGTCCAACTCCACTCAGTCACATGCGCTTCACTCAGAAGGAAAGCTTCCTGACTATTTTCCACACACAGTTCCCATGCAGGCAGTTGAGAATGTCTGGCAGCAAATCACCGTCAAATATTTTGTCGCTCCGCATGAGTATGTGCATGTGTTTGTTTATACTCTCTCTAATGTCTGAACGACTGCCAGAGCAGCTCTAGCGACAGTGGGATATCTTATCTGCAGGACTGATGCGTTACATGTGACTGGGGTGTATTTTAACTGGGTTATGTAAGTGCTCCAGCCTGCGCTCTCCACGCACAGATGAGGAGGGCTACGAATGATGCAGAGGACTGTGAGCTCACCACGAGCACAACCTTTCGCACATTGAGTAATTCCTTCACTCGGCTTGAACTGGGGCTCAAATGCGCATTTTATAGAAACTGGCTTTTCAGTGTTGGTTTACACTTAAAAAAGAAAAAAAGGCCTTTTAACATAGACTGTACAGTGTTGTGATTCACAGTTTATATTTGGCATGGGCAAATGTTAGATGGTGTAACATTTTGAGCTGGTAACAGTGTACTGTAATCTTGATGTGAAGGTTAGAGTTATGTAAGGGGATTTGTGAGATAAAAAAAAAAAAAGTCAACAGAAGCACTGACTGCTCCACTCACTTTGCTGCCATTGTAGTGATCACGTGGCGTGACATAAGCAGATAACGGGGCGGTCATTACATGCAGACGTGAGACAGACACTTCGCAGATAGGTTGACCAAATCTTTACTTGAAGCTCTCTGTGGAGAGCTGTTGAGAGTGCTGACAACAGGCTAGCCGCCAAATCTATGTCCAATGTAGAACTAACTACCCACGCTCCCTCTGCTAGCACTTTTATGGGATCATTATGTGGGCGTTTTAGTGTGAGATGCTATCTAGAAGTGATGTGATATGGGGCTGATAATTTCTTAGTAGCCAGCAATCCAACCTCACTTGGAGAGGAGCTGATGATCATAGAGCTTTCATAGAAGAGTTTTAAC
The DNA here is from genome assembly GCF_910591455.1 of Pholis gunnellus. Classification (NCBI taxonomy): domain Eukaryota; kingdom Metazoa; phylum Chordata; class Actinopteri; order Perciformes; family Pholidae; genus Pholis; species Pholis gunnellus. The sequence continues at coordinate 11,447,149 of NC_136533.1, read as the reverse complement.
CCGAAACTTCATCACAGGCCTGCTCAGACAGCATCACAGATGTGTACTTTCAGAGGTTTGAAGAGATGTTTCAATCAATTACAAACATTATATTAGGACTATTGGAAATCTCAAATGCACAGGATACTCTAAGATACATTTTCCTTTTGTTCTATCTTTTTATTCTATCTATACCTAACTTGATAAGTGTCATGAACAAAGTCAAATTTGGGTTTAATGAACCTGTATGCCTTGGGAATTACAACACCCTAATTTCATGCAATGACTGCTTGTGCTTGGTTGTGAACTTTGTGTGATTTGACACCTAATTCTTGGAAATAAGTGAAAAAAAACTAATTGTTTAATAGATTCAGAAATCATCACGTGAATATTCGAAGATTGGTTGACTGGTCTACTGGTCTGAGAGACTCGTCTAAAACACACACACAGACAGACACAGACTTGCTTTTAGGGCCACAAGTAATGTGTCTTTTTATTTTTAATCTGTGGATTGTTGTCTATTAATTGATTAATCGTTTAGTCTAGAAAACATCAGAAAACAGTAGAAATTGGTCATTAGAAGCACATTTTTGGCATTTATGCTTAAAAAGAATTACACATTGTCTGTCGCTCAAGCAATCAATTAATAGAACAAAGTGCCGGATAAGACCATATTTTAGAAAAGGCAAATTAAAGAATGTTTATATCAGCTTGCTGTATTGCATTTTTAATGAGGCAAAGCATTCTCTCACTTAACTGTCTGTACATTCAAAATGTGTAGTACATTTCACAGTCGTTATTTTCCACTATAGGTAATTCTGCACACTAATAAAGTATTGGAGCATCTGATCATGTCGTTTACAAAAGGATTTTCAACAGTATATTAAATTCTTAATCACCAGTGACGCCAAAAATGTTCAGTTATGTCAACTGTCACTTACAATGTCTGTCAGGGCTGTCGGGGAGCACGGTGCGTTTATCCAGGAGGCAGAATGTCAGAGTGCAGTTTCAACTTGAGATATTTCATAGTCACGCCTCACCGCTGTAGCAGAGCACCAGACATGCATTAGTCACTCATTCAGAGTTACTTTACAGTTGGATTGAGAGTCCGACCTCAGAAATTTCCATCCAGAACAGACCTTTAATAGCGGGGGTTGTTTGTGGCGAACACGTGTCTTTGGCCCTGGCCCAGGTGTGAGGTTTCTGCTTTCCTCACCAACAGGAACAGAGAAGCTTTAACGTGGGCTTTATGCTTTTTTTAATTTTGTATTCTTATGCTGCTGCAGTCATACACTTGCATAACATTGTGAGGCCCACATTAGAACTACAGCCCCTTTGCTTGAATGTCATCCCAACCTTTTCAAGTGAAAAAAGTACCTGGCATTTCTCCAGTCTTCTTCAGAAGAGCAGTGCAGAGATTCAACAAGGGCCACAGAGAGGAGTTCGCTTCTTCTCCATCACATCCTTTGAAAAAGGAACACCGAGATGGCCCTTTAAGCGCTGACAGTACCCTATACATAGCCATAGGACACGCACTCCTGCTGCATGAGCTGAAATGAGGTAACACATGTGAAACGGCCTTCAAATGTCAACAACATACATTAAAAGAAAGGCTACTCTGACCATGCACACAGAGAACACATAGACGTAGTCATTCAAAATCCTCCACGGAATGAGAGAACAGCTTTGGGGGTGAGGTTAGATAAGGTGAGGGGGTGGACAGGTGTCAAAGTGCTCCAAAAAGTACACGTGGAAGGAGCATGAAGGACCTGAGGGACTGAGGGTCTGACTTGCTGCTGCTGCATCCAGAGATCGCCCCTGTGCATCTCTGTGCTTATTCTGGCATACACGTGACACTCTCTCGCTCACTCCCCTGCCCTCAACACACACACAAACACACACACACACACACACACCTTCGATCATTTTACATAGAGAAATAATCCTGTTCCTGCCCCCTCACTCCCATTTCTAATTCCTTCAGTGATCTTCCAGTCACCCATCAGCCCCTCCTCCTGCCAACTCTTTCTCGTGTCATCCCGTCATGCCCACAAGTGAACACATGTGCAAACATCTGCATCCCTCCTCCATGTGATCTTTAGCATGATGACTTCATAGAATAAAGCCTCTGGTCTCAGTACTTCATATTCAGCTTGCACAGGATATACAGCCTTCCTTGCTACATCTCTGGTTCCATTCTTTACAGCTTAACTTTTAAAATAATTAAGAGAAGTGTAAGTCTTTTGTTGTTACATTTAAGACACCATGAGGCCGCTGAGGAGAATGAATATGACGTGAGTTGCAGTGTGCCACAGGGTTTGTTTTTTTAGTCAATACAGTGTTTGCTTTAGGAAGCAGTCACAGTCAGAGCCGGCTTATTCAAACTGGTATTGTTGTTAATAGGATAGTAATAAGACATTTTCCTGTCATCTTTATTCTGACTACATTTTCAGGCCTGTGACCCCATATTTTAGGTCATTTAAGTACGGGGACCTGAGAAATGAAGTGTTTTAAGAGACCAGATTTGTCATGTGCACATTTGTCCATCTTCACACAAATGTAAAATAAAGCAAGTGTGTGACTGATAACATTAATGGTAGCTTTGTTCCATCCAAGTGTTCCTGTAAGCTATGCTAGAGAGCCAGTAAGCAAAACATCAGGACTGTGTCCGAAATTACACTCTATTCATTATATAATGCACTCTTAATTTTGCGTTATTTTATATGAGTGGCCAAAGTCTGAGTGTGAAACGTATGCACTATATATAGTGCCCTTTATACTGATAAAATACAGCCTATACCTCCTTATAGGACACTTACTGCCAATAAAAAGAAGATAAAGGAGAAACTAAGAACAAATGTTTTTGTTGATGTTTTGCACCCATTTAAGGGTTTTACTACATTGGTTATTGTTAATTGATTGCCATTAGGATGTATTTTATCTGCCCTCCTTGTTCTGTTTTGATCCATTTATAGCAAAAAGAGACATGAATTACCTGCCATTCCTGACAACTAATCTTAAACTTAACTTCGCTCCATGTTAGATTTCGGTACAGAATATGGACTCCCTAAACCAAAAAAATAAATCAAATAAATCAAATAAATATATTACCAGAATAATTTGAAGCAAAGTTATTTCATTAGGTAAAGATTGTGACCTCATTGGACTGTGACCCCACAAGGTCTGGCCTGGTATAATATCATTATCATATCATATCGTTATCACGTAGTAAAAGCTGGTGATTTTCCACTATAGTAGATTGCATGCCAAAAATGTTCCCCTAGCCTGGCCGGTGGACTGGGTGTGTAAAGTATGGAAAATTCCAGGTTTTCTTGAGAGGAGCGTGTTTACTCCTCCATCTCTCCAGAGACATTAACTAGGTCAAGCGCAAATGAATCTGCCAACAGCCTAAAGAGTCGTGGTGACGGGGGGGGGGGGTAGCGGGATTCTGTGGACTTTGGGCACAAATCTCATAGTCAGGATGAAACTCAGTTATCTAATTTTAGCTCAAGCCTCCCACATGGCCCATTAACTTTCCAAGGAGCTCTGTATTCATGCAGCATTGGTTGGAGCTCAGCTTAGCGGGATCCTGGTTAAACAGTTTAATGGTCACACGGTGAATTATGGATAGCCACAAACTAAGACAGTCAACTCAAGGACACTCAACATTACAACCATTTATCCTGCACTAAATCTACCTTTGCTGTTCGCACTAAGGCTTTTGAATGATATGTTTTATGTCCCCATAAAGCACTAAACTTTCCTTACACATGGTTTTGTGCATGGGAATCTACTTTTTCTCATGATTTAATTCTGTGATGGCTGGAGGACACCCCAGTGTTTTCATTTCGTCAATAAAACGTGACCATGTAGCGAGACTGTGGGTTACAGTTCCTCAACTTCCCCTGAGATAAGAATGTGTGTCTGCAATCAAACTTGTATTTACCCTTCGTAAATAACGACACCATGAACTAGAAACACACACTTTGCAATGGAGAACATCAGCATGTTGCATATCTAAAAAACACTCACAACAATAACAAATAAAGGTGTGGTTAGAGGAAACCATATCATTATATTCGGAGGATACATGATGTAATGGACACTAATCTAAATTTAGGTTTTTACGCAATGGACTGTACCTCACAGACACATGTGTATGATGGTAAAGAGGTGTGAACAAAGGGGAAATCGCCTCAAAGCATAGCTCAGCACATTCAGTCAGACATCTGATCCTCAGGAGGCCAGGTTTCAGACAAATATTTTAGGCTAATTTGTGGGTCTGCTTTTCCACAAGGTCAGTAGGTTCAGTGTCACAGATGGCTGTGTGTGAGTGTGTGTGTGTGTGTGTGTTGGGGGCGGGGGGGGGCTTCTGAGCAGGTCAATGGGTTTGTGTTCATCTGCGTGTGTATACGTGCGAAATGTATGTGTCGAGAAACGTGCATTAGTGTGTTTGTACTAGCTTCCCAATTTCTTTTTAAGAGAAACCAATTATTGGACCTGAAATGACATAACCTCATTTACAGATGTATGTCATAGTGGAGGTTACAGTAACCAATTTAGGAATAATGAGCTTCACCACCTCAAAGAGGAATGCAAGAAGCACAGCCAGAAATCACCAGTTGTGCCAGAAATATCAACTAATGCTGTGCATCTTAAAAACTTCTCTCTTGCACCTGATACGGAAAACACTTGAGAGGTAAAGTGACTGTGCACTTGCTGGTGCTTAACACACAGTGACCTTTCATTGTCCTTCTGTTGGAAGGACATTTCCTCCCTTTCCTCCTCCCTCTTAACTCTCACTCCAAATACATGTGAGGACTCACTCTATTTCAGTGTATATTGTTAAAATCTACTATTCACTTCAGAGTAAATCAATGTAATGTGATTATGAGATTAAGTGGCAGTTAAGTGGCAGTTTGCAGTTGGCCTATATTTTGTATATTTGGAGTATTATTTCAACAATTTGGAAAATAATATGTATTAGCTTTCTTGCCATGAGTCAGATGATAAGATTGATACTACTCTCATGTTTGCACGGTAAATATACCGTATTTATATATAATGTAGCCAGTTAGCTTAGCTAACAGACAGAGCCTCTGTTTCCAGTATTTGTATTAATCTAAACTAACTGACCAAGGCTGTAGCCTTATAAATAACAAACACATATGAGAATGAGATCAATCTTCTCATCTACTTGTTGCATGCTACACCACAAGTCTTCCTTTTGCATTTACGGTACACAAACGCATGCTACTTACTCTGCACCAGTGAGGACTACAAAGCTGCCATCAGTGAAAGAGTAAATACACAGTGCCATGTCATTCATTAATCTGTGGACTCAACTTGTAAACAAACAGCATGACTAGACATTTGTTTATTGCACTTAGTGTCTTAAATTGACTCAGTGAGTAATATTATGCTAGAAATGCGCCTGACCTGACCTTTGACTTCACCTTTTGAGTAGAATGTAACAAGACTCAGAGTGAAATGTGAGGTCGAAGCCTGACCTGACCATTCACAGACAGACAGCTAAAACGTCACAGCTGAGCCACATATCATGCAGGAAATTATGTGAATGCGTTCAGAGGTCCCAGGGTTCACTATGAGATGCGTCAGGTTTCTCCATCTAATGCTAATTTTTACTTCAACTACATTTCAGAGGAAAATATTGTAAGTTTTACTTCACTAAATTTACCTGACAGCTATAGTTATTTTTGCATTATATTATCATAGAAAACATGGACTCAGCTTCTAAAACATGATGCATTGTTTACTGAAATAAATCTACCTCTTATCAAGTCATTTTATTGTGAAATAATTTTTCATATCAAAAGTGAAAGAAATCCGAAGTAAGAATATTTCAGCGCTGATGAACTTGTTTCAAGAATTAACTTGTTCATAATTAGAATTAACTGCGGCTGCAACCTGCTTTATTCTTTCTTGTTTTAAGAAAGAGACACTTGTTTGTAGAACATGTTTTAAAAACAGTTTGAAATATTTTGTTCTACAAAATAAAGTTTCAGGATTCAATTACAGGCAGGAATGGCTCCATAAGATACAACCTTTTACAGATTGCACTGCCCAACGCTTTATAAAGTAGTTGATATGAGCTCTACCTCATCTAGCAACAATAAAAAGACTGCTCAGGTATTAATGCATCCCTGAACATAATCCTTTAAAACAAAACACCCCAACAAATGGGAACCTTTGCTGACAATACCAACGATATTGAATGCAATACGTCTGATTTTGCATGGTTATATTTGCACTTCGTAAAATAAAGATCTGGATTCTTCTTCCCCTCCTTAAGACAACGATGACAGTGACGTTAAGGTCTGTTGATCTGGCTGAGCAGGGCTGAACCAAAGTTTGTTAGACTAATAGAAATTCCATCAGTTCACGTTCAGGTTTAGAGGTCTGGACATCACTCATGTCAGACAGGCAGGTTAATGTCGCATTGAGGCTCCAATCACATAGTTTTGGTTAGGACAGTTTCAAAGCTACTTTAAAAACAACTTCTTTAATAGAGTCAAACAGCGTGTATGCATTCGGATAGTTGTTTCGTCAGTCTGCCTTGTATTAAAGCAAGTGGAGTTAATTGACCTTTGCCCCACGACATGTTCAACGTTGACCTCTAACAGAAAATATGAAGAGACCGTAAACTTGAGTGGCAGATTAGTCTGATGCTACTCTAGACACCAAGGTTAGAAACCCATTATGACTCTCTGTGTTTCTAATCCGTCCCAGCCATGCTCCCTCTGCAATTTGAGCGCTGACAACTAAAGAGTGAACGCATTATGAACTCCAGTAGAAAGCCTGTCATTATAAGTAGCGCGCTCATGTGCCCGTGCTGTGACTCACGATCGTGCTTCATTCAGCCTCCCACTCCTATCTGCACATGTCATCTGCTGCTCTGTCCTCCGTCCATGCTAACGTCAGAGGAGGCTGGCTGTCCTCCTACATTCCCTGCAGAGTGCGACCAGTTGGATAAGAATCCTGGTCCGTGTGTGCAACCTCTCTGTAGAGGCTGTGATCGACAGCAGACACAGAGGGCCCTCATACTGGCTGTCTAATTACCAGGCCACATGGGGGACAAGCAAAACAGCACACGGTGTGCGATATCAGCTCAGTGTGTTCCTTCACATCCTGCACTGCGTTCGATTCTGTCCTTGCCTGAAGCCCAGCCAAGAAGCCTCATCAGTGTCTTCACTGTCTCCCCTTTTAGTGCTCCTGTTACTCCCTCACATGCTCTCTGGCCGGCGTTCGGCAGCCTTTCTGGATGCTCTGACAGACGGAAACAGAAATAGCTCCACAAATAGACCCATTCTCTGGCTCACAGGGGAGCAGTAGCCCCACTTCTGTGTGCTCTTGCCTCCTATTTCGCATGTGCCTGCGGCCAAAACAAGTTAGCTAAGAACCACAGGGAAATCAAATTTGGAATTATAAAATGAAACGTATCGAGGGAGAAAGAGAAATGTGTGCATAAATGCATATTGTTAAGAAAAGAGGCAGATTTCTGGAGCTGGTGCCTGTCAATAACACAATCTGAAAAAGTTTAATCTGAAATGTCAACATAACAGCAAATGTAGGCGGCTGTTTTTAACTCGGATCACGTTTTGTAACAAATTCCCAATAACCTGTGGCTTTTTTAATCTGCAGCTTTATAAACTGAGAGACAGACTAGCTCTGTCAATGGGAAAATGGAAGCAGGCATTTATCTCTGGATGTCATTAGTGTGGCGATCAGATTACTTAATGCCTTTCAGAGATGTTACATGATGCATTCTGGGTGATAGGAAGGGAGCAGCACTAAATAAAGTGTGGAAACTGAGGCTGCACAATGCCAGCATAATGTGGAATGAAAACACATTTCACTAGTTCACCAGCAAATATTTTTAATTTTAAGAGTGTAAATTCAGTAAAGCTCACAATCTCGACGCAGTTTCGTAGGAAAGTGGGAGGTGAGAGACTGTCAACGACTGAGTCAAACCTCCGTCTGTGTGCGGATCCTTTGCCTTTTTATTCCTTTCCTTTCTTTTTCTGTTGGCCGTCATTTTGTGGCAGATGCAAACATTGTCTCTTCCCTGGACTCCGTGTGTCCTTGAGCCAACCTTCTGCTTCCACCTGCAAGGATGCTGCTCTGCATCATCCCTCTTTACTTTATCTCCTTCTCTGCTGCATGACCCGTCTCATTTCACCTTAGACAATATCAGTATCTGTGTGCAGAGAAGTAGACAAAGCTCTTGGGCTCTCAGGTTTATAAAACAAGCATTGATGGACTTGAATGTGCTTGAATGTTGCCACACAATATTAAAATAAAAACAGACTCCTGTGTGCATCTTGGATTTTACCAAACCTAGGATTATATGTCTGCATATAACTCAGAAAGACTACAGCTCTCTCAATAATTCACAACTGAGGCTCCAAGCAGAAATCCTTTGAGTTACTCAAGCAGGAAACAAGGAGAATAAATTAGGCTACCCTAGGACAAGAGAGGGGCTTCAAAGGGGCTCTGCTGCATTATCAAAATGGTCTCTCCATCTGCAGCCATGACCCGAAGAACAGACTCACACCTGCCAGAGCAGGTGCAAGACAGCACACACAAGCGTTGAAGTACACAAATGCAACAAGATCAGCATCAAAATGCAAATTAAAACGAGGCAGGGCCAGTATTTCTCATCAATCTCTGATAGGAGTTTGTTTACTCTCGTCCCTTTTTGAGTCTATCTAGATAAGATTAATCTACATTCCATGTTCATGTGGGAAAATCCAAACATCTGATGAAGAGAAATCCAGCTGCATCTACACTGCGATATATATATTTTTTAATTACTTATTTTTTACCTTTTTACTTAAGTAAGAGTAGAAACACAAGGTAAAAATACTTAATTACAATTAAAAGTTCTGCAATCTTACTCAAAGTAAAAGTACGAATGTGCAGTATTGCCATCAACGTGTACTCAGAATAACAAAAATTGAAAGCACTCAAATGGCCTCATATCATTTAATTGTTATGGTTGCACTGATGTCTGAGTAGTAAAGGCTAATCTAATCTAAACTACCTTCTAATCTGTAATCAATCAGCACACTTTATAAAATGATCATATGTTTTGTAGCAAAATATTATCTGCAATAGAACTACAGCTACATTTGGTGGAGTTAAAAGTACAATATTTCCCTCTGAAATGTAAAATAAGTAGTTCTTTCACTGAATAATATTCCATCACTGACAAATATTAACGCAGTGATACAGAAAAGATTTTTTTCTAAAATCAGATTTGACAAATTACATTTGCCAGAGACTTTTCTTGAAGAATCTGATCTGCTCAAGATGTAAATGTCCTCATCGCCTACATGAATATATGATAATACAGAAACTGAAGAATGTAAACCTTTACACCATGTTTCATTCAAGAGGAGATAACAAACATGCCTCCACTGTCTAGACTGCATTACTCATCGACATAGAAGAGTTTTAGGTTGCAGCCGATACCTCGACTCAGACTTTCACGAGCTAAAGCTTTGAGTAATAAAAAGTAGCTCAGTCACTGATTAGTTGCTTCAACCACCTGACTCAGCGTCTGATGTCACACTGAGGTTATTCTCTGTAGTCAAAGTGATAGAGATCAGTAGAGCCTCTGCAGGCCCTGGACCAGCACTCAATCCCGGACATACAAACAATGTACTCCAAAAACCAAAGATCTCAAAACCCTCCCTCTTTTCCTTTTCCTTCCTCCCTTCTGCTGAAGCCTCTAGACCCCCCTCCACCCCTCCATGGGTGAATCAGTGAGTGGATACTGGAAATGCCTCCCATGGCTGACCTTATAAGGCTGTCAGGAAACTGCTGATTTCAGGTTTTAGGGCTCAAATGGCAACCCCCTTCCCTTTTAATGCCATTGCCTCGACCCCCCCCTCCCTCTATTGCAGCCAGCATCCTGTCTTTATCGGCTCATATGTCACACAGGGGAAAGGCCCGCGCTACTAGCTCCACAAAGGCCTTCTCGCAGCATGAATCCTTAAGATAACATGCTGGATGCTTTGCTTGCTGTTATCCTGAAGTCATCTATATATTATTTGGGTAATCTGCTCTGCTAATGGCAGGATGTAAACTATAAGGACACAATCTTTCATTACAGCCAATTAAAATGTTTGCCATCATTTAAAAAGTTGTGCTATGTAAGTTGATACACATGGTAAAACCTCACTGATAATGACCAGCCAACAAGTGCAGCTTTCTTAAACAGTAAAAAATGCTTTAGGTTTCTAGTTTCAAAGGATCAGATGAATCTGCTTTTTGAGTACACTTTCACTCAGGTTATAGTAACGTTAGCTTTGTTTGTCTTGACTATATCCACCTTAGAAGCAGGCTCAAAATGTGTAGTATAAGGTTAATAAAGAAAAAAAAAAGCATTTTTGACCTTACTACATTAGCCGCTATTAGCATAACACACCAGGGACTAGAATCTATTCGAGGTGCATTGTGGGTAATGTAACTTTGTAAACATAACTAATATGATAAGCTATACTGTCACCTGCTAGAAAAAATAGTTGAGCATAATACATTTTAAAATACAAATTATGCTAATCAATACATTATTGAAATATTCCCCTGCTTTTTTTGTGTTTTGTTATTCACATTAGCATAAGTTTTCCAAACTAAATGCAAAAGAAAGCCACATGGCTAACATCACAGCCTCTCATCTCTCCACATGAAGCCACTTGTGGAGAGCAGTGCAGCTAATTAAAATGATTAGAGAGTTAGAGAGAGTTTCCCTTGGCTGAAATTTGCAAGGAAATTTGTTATTCTAATGGAGCAAGAGAATGCAAATTTAATCAACCCCTTAGAATTAGCCTTTTACCCAATTTTCTGTCAGGGGGAACAACATTTAAATCTTGCTGTTCATTTAGTTCAGATGTGTCCAGCCACGTGCCAGTGAGGGCCCAGACTAGTGTGCAGAGCTCCTTCTCTGTTCCTAAAGATATGCATTTGGTCAGAAGGTAATCTAAAGCTGAGCATGTATTTTGTTGTGAGATGTTCCCCATGACGTACAGGGCTGAGTACATTTACTAAAGTACTGTAATAACGTGCAATTTTGAGGTACTTTTTGCTGACATGAGCTTCTCCATTTTATTACTTCTACTTCACTACATTTCACAGACAATGCTTCTCCACTATATTTATTTGACAACCACAGTTACTTTGTAAATTAAAAACATGTATGTTCCTTTTAAATATGATACATTTTTTACAGATTATACTGCCCAAACATACAAATAAGCCTCAACCAGCTGCAACATCAAATGCTGCTTTTATATTACTGCATGATGATAATAATCCGATAATATAAAGATATATTTTGTTTTTGTTACTTTTTTTTGTTACATAAGTTACTTACTTACGATCTGAATAGCCTGCTTCTTCTACCACTCTTTCAGAGACTTGAACCTGTTGGGTGGGTTGGGTTAATTGGGAAATATTACTATGGAAACAACAAGTAAATGCTAAATTTAAACAATTATGCTCTCAGTAATAGGGTTATATAATAGAAAATGAAAAGGTGAAAACCGGCAATGTCACATTCTACAGTGTTGCAACTGAAACACTCCCCAGGCAACTCAAACAAGTCTGTGTATTTTCTCTCTAATATCTACTGAAGCAGGTCATAAAGATGAAATGTTACATCTGGCTTCAACCACAAACCTTTTGGCACAATATACAACTTAAATACTTTAAAAACATGAACCGTCTAGAAGACTGTTCTCATAAAGGAAGGATATAATTGCAAAGCGTGGTCTGTTTGAAGCCATAGTTAGCTCCAACCTCCCAACTCTGTCCACCTCAGGCAGGGCTGCTTAAACAAGTTTGAGCACCTTTGCAGTCCCGACTGGAGACAAACGCATGTGTGCATCCATATTTGATCTTAGAGGATTCATATTAAACCAGCTCTCTCAAGAACTATCATATGTACAGCAAAATACAGCAATATCAACCATGGCACTCGACTCGACTCAACTCAACTTTATTTGTACCAAAATGTATGATCTCTGTGTTGTCTTGATTCAGTTGTAGGACGTTGTGTGACATCCATACCTCTATGTCATACAAACATTGCACTAACTTATTGATCGGTAAAGATCATCTAGGGATACAGAAATGTATAGTTGGATGTCATCAGTATAGCTATAAATCTCAATTATATGCTTTCTGATGACATCACCAAGTGGTAGCATATAGAGATTAAAAACTATTGTGTCTAAAATAGAATGTTTCAGGACCCCCAAACATGAGGTCAAATAAATATAACTGAACACCACAATATGCAATTCAGTTTAATGTGCCATGAAGAGATTTGAAAACATTTTAAAAAGCATTTGTATTTCCTGAAATGTTTGAGATCTGAATAGCAGTTTATGGTGCAGCACAGTAATTTAAATCTATTCACACACGTAGAAAGTGACACACACAGCATCATGTAAAATAAATGTATTATTATGATTCAACATAGTAGCCTTAACATAGTCTTTACAGACACAAACTTATCTTTTGTTCATTACTTTTCTGGATTCCATGAGAGTGAAAGCTGGACTTGAATACTTCATTCACAATTCATAATAACTGAAGGAGTCAAATTACTTGCATCAGAATTGATGAGGTAACAAAAAGGCTGCAGCTGCCTCAAACTGAACAGCTTGTGCAGAAAAAGGCAGGGCTTTTAAGGACATGCATCTGGGCAACAGGTCTTTCAAGATCGCCATCTTATCATTAAAAAAACGTGTCCCTAGAGGAAGCAGAGGAGTTGTGCTTTGATACAGCCGTGTTTTTACACGTCTGGAGTTGAGTCCTGTATGCAGCAGGATGTTCCTTTAATAGTCTCCCCACCTGGAACTCGTAAATCTTTACGTCTATATATTTCTTCATAGTAAATAATATGCAGTTCGTTGTCAGCAGTGAGCCTCTGTCTCTCTCCCTGAGTTATATTTATGTAGTTGATCTGGGGCTTTCTTTGTGGATTAAACCAGCACATGCTGTACTATCGTCAGCCAGCCTTGAGGGTTTTCTTTTGTGTGTTGCATCATGAGGAGAAAATGCATCGATATTGTGATTCTATCTAATTCAAATGTATTCCGACTCTTTTAATATGCAAATGTTCGATTTCACTGGAAAGTACAATTACTCTTGAATGTGCTCTCGATGCTTGTTTAATGACTTAAAAGCCAAATAGAATTTTTGAAATTGATCCTGCGGCTGAAACCACTCGAGCCATATTTCTCTGCTCATTCTCTTTCATGTAACCAAGCACTCAACCTGTCCAGCAAATATAGACTTCATATACAAACTAATGTTGTTTAATTACGTATCACAAATCGGAACAGCGAGCAATAAAACACAGAAATATTGTTGCATTGTTACTGAATGCAATTCAGCCAAAAACGTTTAGCATGATGATGCTGTGAGAAAGTGCCTGTACTTAAAAAGTACACTTTACAGTCACCAGTGCTATTATTCTGCAATAATGGATCAATACACACCTGCTAACGGCTCATTGTTGCATCGGAAGTGGTCCTGCATAGAATACAGATTATATATATGAGTTTGTTTTGGACAGCCCAAATAAGCATTTTTCTTAAGTTATTTTTAAGCGGCTACAAAAAAACGTTACAGAAAATTATATGAACCTTTGTATTGTAACAGATCTAATTTACATGATCATTATGAACATTTAGATTCACATTCAGAAAAAAAATGTACTGTCCATCACAAAGCAATGCAAAATTGTCTTTAACACAGTTAATAGGTACACACACACACACACACACACACACTGCTTAAAAAAACAACACACACATTAAGTATGAAACAGTGAATTAAACAAAACCAGTGTCCGAGTGCACGTCCTGGTGGGATTGAAGAAATCCATATTTCTGGGCCAGAACGACCAATCAAACATTGTTTCTATAGAGATCCTTGTTTTACCTCCTGAATGACAATGTAGTTCTCCAACATGCTTGGAAAGGGAGGGGTGAAAAGAGGGGTGTTAAATTGGACGCAATCTACATCCTCACCACTAGATGCCACTAAGTCCTTCACACTGCTCCTTTAACCCGGTGTGAAAATCTATGGTCATTCTTCAAAGATGCACCCATAGGACGGGGAGCAGACTGCATCAGCAGCCTGCAATAAAATTAGCTTGGCATTTACAGACAGACACACTCACCTAATCAGCCTACTTTCATATGTCTCACAATCTTATAACATGATTCCAATCACAGGCACAGAGTCACTTTGCCCTCAGAGAACCCTTCCTCCCAGCTCTGACATGTCTTATCTTAACACAGAGAGCACACAGTGCAACCACACGCCTTTTGTACTGTGCATAACTAATCTACGGGAGGTGTGTGTGTGTATTATTTTAATCAAACTATCAAATGCTATTAAAGGAAGAGTTTGTCATTTTGAGAAATTTGAAAATTTGAAAAATATTCACTTTCTTGTTGAGCGTCAGACGAGATGATCGATACTTCTCTTGCGCTCTACAGTCAATATGTAGCTGGAGCCAGCAGGCGGTTAGCATAGCTTATAGCATAAAGACTGAAACAGGGTGAAACAGCTAGCCTGGCTGAAGCTTCATATTTAACGTATAGACGTGATAGTGGTAATGATCGTCTCATCAACTCTAAGCAATAAAGTGAATATGCATGTTTCCCAAAGTGACAATCTATTCCTTTAAGACTGGATAATTGCACCATTTCAATATTTATTGATTAAGGATTATTGAATAGGTCATCTGTGTGAGACTTTATTGTGATCTGACATTCTCCCTGGTTAGGATAACATGGAAGTGCACGTCTTGGTAAGGAGGACTCATGTTCAACATGTGTTGTAGAAAAAGGTAGAAAAAGGTTGAAGCACATCTATTAAACACAGATAGCAATCAGAACAAAGGCATTATATTCCAGTCTTAAAAAGTTACAGAAATAGTCTCCCTTGTGGCCCAGCATTTCCATCAGGAGAACAGGAGGACTTTCTGCAGCGTCCTCCTGAGTGGCACCCTCTCCTCAGGCTTGCTGTCTGGGATCATATCAGCGCTCCTCTCTGCACTCAGCTGGATGCCCGGCCTCATCTCTCTGACAGCCTGCAGGCCTGCCTGAGTGATGTTCCTGCAGAAGTCTACCGTGACCTCCTCCAGACTGTCTCCGTGAGCCACCACTCCCTCCAGGCTGCAGTCGGTGATGCGGACGCAGTTCTCCAGGTGGAGGCAGCGCAGCTTCCTGCAGCTCTGCAGCACGGAGATCACATCCTGGTCAGTGATGTGTCCACAGCCAGACAGGGTTAGCCAGAGCAGGTTGGGACACCTGTAGCACAGACAGCAGTCAGTTACATCATCAATCAGTGACAAGTTAGGAACAAACATGATGTAGTACAACCAGTACATCATCTGTTCTGCGTCATCACGCCTTAGGACATATTGTATAGTGGGGAGGGATTAGTTCTTTAAGTCTTAGGTAAGTCTTACGGAAGAAATGCTGTTTGGCTTGTATGTTGTCTCTTGAATAGAATCGGATAACAGAGGAGAACATAAAGATTCGGGGCCTGATCTGAGCCATGTGTGAATAAGCTCTAAACAACTCTGCCGTGAGGCAGCACATGGTCTGCTTAACAATAGAGCAGCTTAATACCTAAAGACCAAGCTTTCTTTTCTTTACACGCTGTCCTGCTGGGCATGTGTTTCCGTCCTGTAAAGAGCTTTTGTGAATAAATAGAGTATGGAGAACAATTAGAGGATGTTGATGATGAATTATAGCTTGATAAAAGTGCATTTTCTCATGCTTAATCTTACAGGAATTACTTCTAAATGTTGCAGGTGAATTACTGCTGTGAAATGCATGTTGACTGTATGTTTCCAGCCGGTGTAGGGAATGAACTGCAACCTACTGGCAGGCCAGGACCACACAGAGCACTCTAGTGGCAACAGATCGAGGATGTCATTCAGTTCACTGATGCAGATTACATAAAGACTTACATAATCTTACCACTTCCCCACATGTGAGCCGCACATTTTCCAGTTGCCTGCAAGTGTTGAGGGTGCTGCCCCAGTAACATCTGAACATAGGGTAGCACAGTCAATCCACGTGCCCTGTTGCATTGCTACATAGGGCCAATGTTTATCAGCGGATGTGACTGCACGGTAATGACTTTAACCAAGACAAAATAAAAAAGAAGGGGTGGTGGAACAGCAACAGCTCAAAGCCAGCGTTATTTGGAGATTCAGCATCTATCTATCTATCTATCTATCTATCTTATATGCCGTTCACATTAAAACAAACAGCATGGAGGGCAGTCTGGTCCGAGCACAAGCAGAACACCACACTGCTAACCTGTAATCACCAGTTTAATGACCTGTTTGGTTTCCCAGCGGTTATTTTGTCCGGTCAAATTATCCCGTGGACTCTAAAGGGAACTGCAGACATACATTTAACATTCTGCTGCTTTTGGTCTCTCAAGTGGAAGGGTTTGTATCAACTATACCAAACTGAATTTTTTGGACATCTTACTATCGTCAGTTGTAAATATTTTCAAAAGCATATGTCAGCTAAAACTATAAGCAGAAGTCATAACTTATAACTTAAATATTAGCCCAGGACGTGCACTTATTTTAGGAGAGAAAGCATTCATTTATCCAAATAAGGTACATGACATTTTGGAATGAAACTACTCAGCTTCTTGTGCCGCCCACACTGGCGTGTTGAGCATGTTAATTTACGTTGTATAACTCTTGTTGTATAACTGTGACCTCAAGATAATCAAAATCAATGAAACAGAATTCTTGATTTAATGTATTCATCTGGCCATAATGGGGCTTCAGACAGTACACCACAATATAAAGAGGCCCAAAGACCTGCTGTGTTTTATTTATTTTTTCCATTAAGATAAAAAAAAAACACAGACATAAGCTTGGCGTCAGAGTTTGCGTGGAGTATCATCCAGAAAGAGGCAGGCCGAGACAGACGCACATGTTCATTCCTCTTTCAGCAACAAAGAGCCAATTGTAAGCTCCACCTGCCTGCGTAAAACTCCAGTCTGCAGCTGACTGGGAGGGTCTGCGGCCAAATCACTCTTTATCACCCCCACTGCTTCTCTGCGTCCCCTCCCACTTTGTCACGTGCACTGGCTCTCCACTCACTCACTCAGACCATTGGGGAGGGTTTATCAGTATGCAATGAGTGTGCCTGCAGGGCGTCGAGATACAGCACCCAGAAAAAGTAGGTGGTTCTAGTTTTGACCGGTCTAACGGCTTTCGTGTCTTGCGTCTCAAATTTCACAATACAGGAAATCCTCACAGGGTCATACACTGAGCCAATGAGCCCCTCGTCCCTCCTCTTGTCCCGGCCAGCTGCGGTGGACAGACTCCCTCACATCATTGGTTGTTACTGGCTGCCTTGAAGAAATCATCCAGAGACCTCATTACGCCTCTCCAGGCTGAGTCCTGCACGCAGCCAGCCACGCACACAAGTCCAAAAGACAGTAGAGCTATGTTTCAGGGTCCAATCAAATCCAACTGTCACTTCATTCAATAAATATGATTTGATATTTGGCCACAGTTATGTTAGTTAATAGAATCAGTCTTATGTCCCACAGTCACTTTTCTTTTTGTCTAGCCAGCTCCAGATACTCCATCTGTTTCTAATGATTTTCTACAGCTAAACAGTTTCAGTAAGCCATGTGCCTCTCAATGAAAACAATGTGGTTCCCTGCAGTGATGTGAATGACCCTGGAAAACCTGGAAATGATGTGATTATCCTCAAAACACATCTTACCAAAAATAAAAAAATGTAATTAATACAGAAGTTTGTGAAAAGCAGCTGTCTGGACAAAGTGACAGTGCTTCCAATAATGTTACACTATAAATTCTGATTGAACATGTGTTGTTAATTCAGCTCAATGGTCATATTTGAGGTTGTGGTTTGTACTTTTCTCTAGTAAGAGAAAGTATTCAGATCCTTTACTTAAGTAAGAGTAGCAATAGACTACAATGTGGAAGTACTCAACTGCAAGTAAAAGTCCTGCATTCAAAACTTTACTGAAGTAAAAGTATCATCAGCTTTTACTTTAAGTAGCAAATGTAACAGTTTTATGCAGAAAAATGGTTTCTGCTGTGTGTAAAAAGTCAACTTTTCATGACCTCAGAGAAACACCCGTTTTCAGCTTTGCAATGATACCTGTTCCAGCAAATTAAGTTTATTTAGCTTAAGATGTAGGACAATTTAATTAAACCCCAAAGGAACTTAATCCTTCAGTAAAAAAAGTCACCAAATTTGGAGGTGAATGGTTTTAATCTGAAAAGTTTTCTTTTTTTTGTCAGACAAATGTCGTGGAGTAAAAAATACAATATTTGCCTCTGAGGTGTAATGGAGTTGAGGTATAAAGCTGCATAAAATGGAAATACTCAAGTTAAGTACAAGTACCTCTATTTTGTACTTAAGTACAGTACTTGAGTAAATATACTTTAACCCAGGGGCCCGAGACCCACAAGAGAGCTACTAAAAGATAAGAAAATTCTGAAAATTAGCTTACTTTTCATTTTACTTTAGGTCGTTTTTTGAATACAGGTGACTCTTAAGTTGAACTGCTTGGACGTTACTGGTAGTAAGTATACATTGTTTTGTTTAAGGTGTCACAAGCCACTGCTTTAGATTAGATTACAGTACTGTATAGTACTAGTGTTGTTTTGTTCACCCTCTGTTTGTCTATTTCATCACATAACACACGACAGAGCAGGAGGGGGGGGGGGGGGGGGGGGGGGGGGGAACCACACACAAACACTCACATGCGGCAGACATGGGTCAGGAACGTGCTGACCCGGCTCTCGTGTTTACTGCAGATGTCCTTCTGAAACGAGCTCTTCAACCAGTCCTCGATGTTGCACACTTGCAGGACCCTGCTGGAGTACCAGCAGACTGTCAAGTAACGCAAACAGGGTCCCACAACAAAGTTGTCCCTCGTCAGCTGACACGGGGAGCTGAAGTGGAGGAGAGTCCAGAGGCAGGGGTCCAGGAAGACCTCGCGCAGCTGATGACAGGTAAGGGACAAACTCCTCCGGCTGTCCTTGTCCAGGAAGGAGAAAAGCTGGAGGAGACATTCGTGGTTGAGCTGGGTCAGCTGCATGGTGAGCCGTCCCAAGACAGAAAGAGAGGCCTCTGTCCTCCGTGGTAAGCAGCAACAATGCGCCTGCAGCCCGCATTGTGTGGCCCAGATACATGATGCCTCCTCAGGCACATGCTGCAGGCCTGCACATATAAGGCCGTGGAGTGCTCGCTATTTTGGGAAGACAACTGGCAGTACGGTCAAAGAGGGAAGTGTTTGAGCCATGCGCTCCCTTTCCATCTGTCATGGCTCTCAACAGGCGGCAAGCCCTGGACTCAGCCAGATGTTTACACGTTTCTGGCCTAGTTCTCAAGTAGGCCTGCAGATAGTCTACACACTGAGTGACACAAAAAAAAAGAGGATGTATAGACTGTAGAATGTATAACAGTCCTGCAATAACAATTTGACCCTCGCTGCAGAATGATAGTAATTTGACACTAGAAGGCCGTTTTCACATTGATTATTTATTTGAAGGAGTTGGCCTAGATGCCTTTTCAAGAATCTTTAAATAGGTAATTCAACTTTTTTTGTGGGGAACTATATCGGACTGAAAACATGTCTGTTTGTTTGTGTGTCATTTCAAATGGTCATTTTTTTTAAAGATAGAGTTTGTGCAACACATGAAAGATATAGGTTAATGTATCGTCTGCTTCATGTAGGGAGGAGCAAAAATATCAGGATCAAATGAAAATATAATGCAGTCCAACACCATCCCAAACACGAATCACAATGAGTCGGGTTAGCCTCTCTGCACAGCATCAACAACAATAAACATTTTATACACAGTTTATACATTAGAATCTGTTGAACTTGTTGCGCTGAATCAAATGAAGGCCTAACTATGAAACTTTGACAACTTATGATTCACATACAAGGTAATTACACTGCCTAATCCTGTCATGACCCAAACCTGACTAACCCTTCATGTAAAAGTCACACGTAGTGTTACGTAGGCATTAAGGAACACAGTGAACTATGACTCAGTGTGGGTTTGAAACTGCTCAACTGAAGCACAGAGGACATACTGAGATGGCAAAAAGCCAAAATACCATTAAGTCTATGTCATGACCCCACACTACTGCAGTTATGTCCTGTTCCACTTATTACCAATCTCTAACAAAATGCAGGGCATTGGGAAATGCCACAGTTGGAAAGGCAGATTACAGTCTCTATACTGTGACTCACAGTGTCTTAACCAGACCTCTGATCTGACAAACACAATGCAATGTGGGCGTATTAATAGCAGCTGTGATCTAGCCTCCAACAGGAAAAGAAGAAGGTGGGGGGGCCACTTGTGTGTCATTAATGGGGACGGAGTAGGGAGCACACAGCCACCTGTGAGCAGGCGAGGGAGAGCAGCTGTTCATCATCATACAGGAGTGCTTGTTCCTGCCTGAGCGAGGAGGCTGACTGGCTGGCACGTGTCCCGAGGGGAGCTCTTATGTGTGTGTGTGTGTGTGTGTGTGTGGGCAGAGATGTTCGCTAGAGGAAAACAACATAAAAAAAGGCTTGCTAGAAATGTGCTCCCTCTCCTTTAAGGTCGTACTTCGTGTTGTATTGGACATAATTAGAGCGTTGTGGACAATAATGTAAACATAATGTATCCTCTGGTGTACGTGTGTTCAACCTGACATGTAAAAAGGACAGCTCCTAACATGTACACCAAATTGTGCACATATGCTTATATTTCAAATTTGCTATTAAAGTTCCTCAAAGGACTTAAACCACTGAATATAAGAAAATATACATTATCAGCTAGAGAATATACTCAAAGAATTATAGGCAAAGAAACTTTTTGATAAAGTTTTGTTGGTCTTTAATTTAGAGCTGCAATCAATTATTGATTGAGAAAAATGTCCAGCGCAAATTTGAGGACTATGATAAAGTCCTCAAATCAGGTTCTCGGTCTGAAGAGCCATCTCCAGCCCAAACATATTCAGCTTATTATAAGCAGGACAAGACACTAAATGCTCACATTTGAGAAGCAAGAACCATTTAATTTGTTTGCCATTTTTATCTAAAAAATGACTTCAATGCAGAGTTGATCATCAGAATAGTTGAGTTATTTGTTGACCTTCCCATCATTTCAGCTCAACATCAACTGTCCTGTAGTTTAATTGATCTTGTTCTTAATGCCACATACTAACATCTGTGAACACTATTAATTGTATAAAAGTTGAAATATCTTTCAACTGTATTAACTATATGAATCAGAATCACAAATAAACTCCACATGGACGGTAAGTCATGAGACAGTGTGGTGGCATGATTCTATAGGCCGCTACTGTTCTGACTTCAGTAATTAAAAAGCTTCTGCCACTTTAACGTTAATGCTTTAACTGCTTAAAAGAGTAATGGAAGAAAAAAACACCTCGTCTTCCTGTCTACGTGTTGTTGAACTGCGGTAAGATATTTGCAGGGTCGCTACAAACGGAGTGGTCTTCAGAAAAGGGTGAACTTACAAGTTATTTTCTTCACTTATAAAAACTTTTATCAGGGCCTGTTTCTAAGACTTACTCAGATAAACACAAGACAAACAAAACAATTTGAGAATGATCATTTCTTTCACATTGCTTCTGGTCAAGAAGTGAAAAGAACTTTCTGAAGCACTAATGAGTCAATAAATGCAGTCTATATCCTCAAGCCTCTCAGAATAACTGGAAAACAGAACAAGGTTCTCAAGAAGTGGATATTACAAAATTAGAAACTTTAAAAACAATAGAAACTCCAAATATTGTTACAATGACAGTGTCTTGACACATTTCTTCAGTCTAAGCTAAATATTGGACCAACTGAGGTTTCCCCAGGCTACAGCTTTACTTCATTATGTTCAAACAATCACATTTGGAATCTATTACATACAGAGAAGTCCATCTCAACCGAGGAAGAAAACATTAAGGAAGTAAATGCAACTAGTCATACTAAACAAATCTCAAGCAGCAAATGGATGATGTTGCCATGCAGATCATAACAAAAACTAAATAGTATTGCAAATACATTAAACGTGAAAATGACTTATTTAAACTCAAGCACGGGGAGAAATGTGATTGAGGAGAAGCCAAAATGGAGTGAATAGCTGGTCTGAGGCCGTCTGACACAATCATTATACAGCTTGGCTGGCTTCCTCTGCTGCCACCTTGTCTGAGGTATCGCTATCTGCTGCGGCATCCATTGAGGCCGCGTTTGCTTTATGCAGTTCAGCCATGTCCTCACCCACATTTCCCAATGCAGCAACATCTGGGGCTGCCACATCCTGGGTATTCATGTGTGAGGCTGGCACATCTATCAAACCCGTGTCTGCTGCAACCTTGTCCTGAGCAACTGCTTCTGAAGGGCCGCTGTCCGTGGCTGCTGTGTCCACAGCAGGCTTGTTTGTGGCGGTCTTGTCCGAGGCCACCTGCTCGGTCCTCTCCACGTAGAAGAGGATGTAGGCCTTGGCCTTCCTCACCACGTCCTCATTGGTCAGAGTCACTGTGCTGTCGTTGAAGTGGTACCACCGGCTCTCGTGGCTGCCATATGCCGTATAATGCCCCGATCCAACCCTGTGAACACAGACACGCGTATCACGTTCTGCTGCCTTGGCTTCTGATGAGACTGTATTCATCGCTGCTTAAGTGCGATGGAGACGTTCAGCTCAGCAGTGCAACATCGCCACTTAGAGGCAAGAGGTAAAATAGCAGCACTTTGATGAGCAGCGCTTGGCCTATCTTGAAGCATTTTCAAGGACCCTCAGCCTAATGCCTTTGAATTTGATCAAATACAGCTGTCCACAAGGCTTTTTGACAAAACTGCATCTGAATTGTTACTCCAGCAACTGGGTGACTGTCAGCTAACTGTGGTAAGCAGAGCTTAATGCCAGCGTATGAGAAGTAGCGAGTATACGACTGAATAAAGGACTTGGATTTTACTGCAGGAGTTGTGTGAGGGTTTGTAAATAAATATACTTTGTTGTTCAACGGCCACCATTTACTTCAATTCATCAAAACGTTTCTAATGATTTTTTGTTTACCGTGGAGGCATGAGTTCAAGGCAACACGGGGTGAGTAACTGATATACAAATGGTAGATTTGGGGGTCAGGTACTCCTCTAATGCTTGGGAGGGGGCTTATGGGAAAGGGTTAAGATAAGGTGTGTGTGAGTGGAGGGGGGCTCCTTTATTGTAATTCCCTGCATGTTTACAATAAAATATGCAATAATTAAGATCAGTGTATATGATGGAATAGTGGCTTTATGTAATCTGACCCACTAGATGGTTTGTAACACAAAGCCATCAGAGGAGCCTTCATTGGAAAAAGTAGCGGGCTTATTTTCCCCACAGGCTAGTTACTCCATATCCTTGTGGAGAGCCCTAGATTATGCAATATCTGTTTGTGCTAATTCAAAATTGAACAAATACATATTTCAACTTCTCCATTTGTGTGTTTAAAACAAGATACTCCCTCAACTCACCCAGATCCGTGATGCACTACGACAGCAACGAGGTCATACAGGCAGCTCTCTGGTAATGAATTCTCCGGCTGCAAACAGAAGAAAGACGAGAGAAGATATTTCCTTACAGCACTGAAAACATCGTGCCACAGACCGCCTGGGAGCCTTGATCAATCAACACAGATACGGTTAATACATTCAAAACACACAGCAGGATATGTATGACACACCAGCTTTTACCCAACATGCTTTGCAGCGTCTTTGAAGAGACATTGTTTTTGTTTAATCAGCCCCGAATACTGGCAAAGAACAGCTCCACAAAAAGAGTGACACCATGTCCTAACAGAAAGAATGACACCATGTCCTAACAGCAAGCGTTACGTTAGGTACGGGATCTGTTTACATGACCGGTCAACTGTGCGCTCAAGATCAGACGTAATCAGTAACCACCAAAAGGTGGGTGAGTAGTAAAGTCTGTACTTTTTAAACCAAAAGCATCCATTTTATATTGTGATACTGGTAAGTACATAAAATACAGCAAGTAGTCAACTTTTATTGTACACAACTAGATATTCTAAGAGTTCGAACCTGTGTTTTTAAGAACTGATATTCAAACATAATCTTTTGGCCAATTTTTGATTTGTAAATGGAAGAGATGCTCCACCAATCCCAGAAATGACACAACTTAAAGAATAACAACAATAAGGAATAATTTGAAAGCAAACTCCAGTTTAAACTAGTTCCCCTTCTCGAGTTTGTCCGATAACAGTCACTGTCGAACAGCGCCCCCTGCAGGCATTAGTTTAGACACACAGAATGGCTTAATAAGTACATTACATGTGCTACACAATAATCTAACAACAAAGACTTATTGATCTGTTCAACTACTTTCTCCAGTAATTGTTTTGTCTTTAAAATGTTAGAAAACTCTGACATATGCCCCCCAACTTGCAATTTTTTTAAATTTTCTTTAGATATAAATCCATTATCAGATGACTAAGAGGACAATTTAGTTTTAATCAATCCCCAGTTTGGTAAAAGGAACCATTACATTTTTTCATCTATATTTTTAAATAGTTTATTCTTGGTGCTGTCTGCGGCTTCTCCGTTTGTGCCCAACTTGCAATGCAGCCATTTTAGTTCACCGTCATATTTCACTCCCATTTCCAAGTCAGCTGTCGAGCATTTCACTTGAGATCTTTCCGTGGTCTGATTAGTGTCTTGACTCCTTTTTTAAGTTAGTAAACAATACCCGTTCATTATAAAGGTTTAGAATTTGGCTACTCTAAGTTCTTGTGAAGTTTGACTGAGAGAACGCCTGAACTGAAAGAGCACAGCCGGCCTCTGACCGGTAGCAGTTCCTACTGTCCCACTAATGTGCTATATGAGTCGCGGCCGTTTCATTTTCATTCCTTGTTCGTCATTTTTAGACTCACCTCCAGTAAGTAGCGCCTCATGTCCAGGCCTTTCAGTGGAAACTCCACATAGGTATCCACCTTGTTTCTCAAGAAGGCCGTCCAGTGGAACCTCTTTAGGTGCAGACACAAAACCTAATACAGGAAATAAAAGCTCCAATTATACCCGAAGGCAATATGTCCCCAACTACTTTACTCTCATAGAAAAACCTTTCACATGAATTAATTGTAGAAAGAATTGAGAATTTCTGTCTCTACTTTTGGCAGCTTCTGGATCCAGAACTTCTTGGTGGATTTCTGTCGCTTTTTACACTTATGGCAATAGTACAGCTCCGTTTCATCAAGTTCTTCCAGGTCTGTGAAGCTACGCAAGCAGTCTAAAACATAAACAAACAACAGAAAATGCTGCCATTAATCTCAGCAGTACACACTTAGAAAGTAATACTACCAAAAAAATTTCTAATGAGTCACTACCTCCGACAGTGGGAAACTTACCACGCAAGGTGCAGGTGGGCCCCGGCTCCTGGTCCTTACTTCTCTTCTGTCTGAACTGGCTGGGAATGTCCAAAGACAGATCTGAGTGAAACAGAATGGACATAAATACGATGTGAGAATACACAGGTACGAGTAGCTACGCAGCGCTTCTGATGTGTGTTTGGCCATTAAACGGTGTACTTCAGAAAACATGCGCGTCAGACGCTTTCAGTTCGTTTGGGCCTTTACCAAGAAAGGGATCAAACTTCCGAGATTCTGTTCCACATATCAGGCAGTTGACTTCATTCTGAAGTATGCCACCAAAGTTGGATGTGACAACACTGGCAGTCCCATTTCTGTAAAGAAATAAAAAGCAGACATAAAGCAGCTATTATCAATAAATGCACATTCGTTCTGGTGGTCAATCAATGTCTGAGCTAAAGCATATGCAAACAACATATTCTAAACGCTACGAACTAGTAAATGCTATTATTTGTATGTACATATACAAAATCATTCGAAGGTTGCCCGGGCTTACATGCAGCATTTGCCATCTGCAGTGGAGAATCTGACCCCGTCCTGAGGTGAGACTGGGTGAGACGCCCCGTTGCGACTGTACTGGAGCTCCCTGTGGAGATGGTCCAGCAGGTACCGCATGAACTCGTGTGCATCCTGCTGCTGATAGCCCCTGGACACAAACACACAGCCTTAAATGACAATGTTCCAGTTTAATGAAAGCAGAACTAAGAAGGAAACGGTTTGCTGCTCAGCATGAGGAGCTTAATTCTGGCAAACTCTCCGTACACTCTTGGCATACCTGAAACTTGGCATGATTTTCCATATAGCATAAAATAAGGTATCTGGACTGAAGGCTGTCTGGCTTCCTTGCCACAGGGAACAAAGGGTTTTCCTGAACTCCTCCACCAAAGACCTGTTCAACATAAAGCAACCCGGTTACCCCGCTGCACAACCTGGGACAGTAAACATCCAAAGCCTGTCCAAATCAAAGGACACAAGACTTTCAAATGCATGACACACAAGTACTACTAATAATAAGGTGTATTATTCAAGATAATTACTGCTGTTAGGAGTCTCATCAGGAAATGTTACTAAGAAGTACACAAGTAACAACTCAATCAATTTTATGCTTGCTGATAATAATTGTTAGATTTTTGCACTCAGCCCATAAATCCCCCCCCCCGACAGAATAGGACCTTACACACTGGTGTCCCCTTGGCTTCGGGTGTGGTACATCCTCCTTCCTGCCGTCTTACCGCTGCGTAGAGCCACTGCAGGCAGCTCCTTGAAATAACAGCTGAACTGCTTGATGTTGCTGTCAAAGAATAGATTTTTGTTGGAACATGCTTGACACCAGACATTAGCACATTTAGCAAAACAGGCAGGAACACCCATTTGAATCATATGAACGGTCTAAGCATTCCACTTCTTGATTAGGTCTTACCAGTCACCAGAGAAAACAGACAATGAAACCGACGGGAAACCAGCGAGACGTGTGTGGGCCAAATTCTGTGATGTGGGGAAATTGTGATTTGTAACTTTTAAAGTAAATTTGAGACGTGAGAGAGAGACCCTCCACCACTACATTTATCTGTTAGGGAAGCTTTTAGTTAGGGGCCGAGGCATTTTAACCCCATACTAAAAGTAATGGTAACTAATGGCTGCCTGGAAAGTAGTAAAACAGATTATGTTTATTTAAAAAAAGTCTTCATCATGCTTTGGTAAATGGTCAGCAGTAATACAAAAAGTACTCGATATGTTATTGTAAAAACACACGAAGAAAAAATGCGTTTTAGCTGGGAACTATGTCCGTTGACTGCGTCTCCCCTGACTGTGCCCCAGCCTGTATTCATAAAGGATGACTTGTCATGGGGCCCTGGGTCTACAGGGGCAGAGCTACTGAACCATGCTGCAAACCCAGTGTACCACCCACATACCTCATCTTCAGTGCAGAACCTTACCTGAGGGACTGCAGAATGGCATTCATGAAGCACGTGTTTCCCAAGTTCCGCAGACCTGTAGCTCCTAAAGCTCCTAAAGCTGCCCCATCCTGTTAGAGACAAGTGAAATGCATTCAAATCCTAATCAGTATATACACAACATAAATATTTTGAAAGGCTTAGGAAAAATCCTGACTAAAACCATGTTTTAAGCTAACATTTAAAGACAGTCAACTTGTGTAGAGCTCTATAAAAGGATGCCATGACTCGTACTTGTGAACGGAAATATTTAAGCTAAGTCTGAGCCAAAGTATTTTGTGCTAAAACACCACTGTGGAGCGGCTCCAACCTACAACTTATATGCAAAAGAAATCAATCGTAATATGTTCAGCCACTTACGTTGTCTTTCAACAACTTGCTATCTGAGGCTGGGTTGTCCTGAAGTTTTCTTTTCCTCTGTCTGTCACCCATCAGTACTGAGCTGTAGGAGGGGAACATGTTATCAGGACACTGATGTTGTATTGAGCATGACGTGAAATATACTTTTCATATACTTGCCTTTAGACATTCAAACACTGTCAAACTATCAAAACTACTGCTACATTATAATGACTTATGATTTTCTTTCTTTAGATTTGCACTTACTTTTCTAAACTCTGCAGATGTTCCCTGACCTTCTGCACCTGCCCAAGCTTTGTGTCATTAACAACAAAGTCATCACATCTGTAACTATAAAACCCACATTAGTCAATACACAAAAATGAACTTTGCATAAAAACACTGCATCATAAATATCTTGTATTGTGTTTCACTGTGGTAGCATGCAACATGTGTAAATGTGGCAGGAGGGATTATCATCAAATACTTCTCAATGACATAATGACATAACAATCCCTTGACTGTACTAGTGTAAGGTTCCACTGTGAGTAACATTGTCGACATAGATGTGTTGGTCATGATAGACACACACCAGAACACGCTGTAGCTGCTGCAGTCCATGCAGACGGAATGATGGGATTTCTCTTTCTCCTGTTTCTCGCCCTTCTTTTGACTGACGCCAATGACTTGACACTCTTCAAAGTGTTTCTTTGCATGCCCATTGACGTATCTGTATAGAAAGAGACTACTTTAGCACACACAACATATAGAACCACCAGAAAATAATCGAATATTAAGTGTTGGCCTGTGTTGCGCTCACACATTTGATCAAAGAATCTGCTAAAAAAAGAAAAAAAAGAAATAGACATTGCAGTTTTGATCCTGGGTATAACAATGATGACAATCAGAGCATCTGATGTTTTTAAAGGAATCCCTTGTTTTGACAGTATTTCAAGAATCCTCAAAGATGCGTGTTACCATCTGGATAAACACATAATCTGTCGGCTGTACAATAACAAATATTTTAACCCATTTGCCAATCTCAGACTACATAACATTTCCTTGTTAAAACAAAGATGGTAACTGGAAATGAAACATTTCCTCGATTACATTTGAAGAGTCCTTGAGGAACTGGAAATGTTTCCAAAACAGTGCAAGTCAAATGACTTGTGTTTTTCAAAGATTTTTAGGGAATAAAACATGCTTAGCGGTGTGATTTAATGCAAAAGCAGAAACTGGGGCTAACCAGACCTATCCTAATAAAACCACAGCTTTTTAAAGGTTTTCAGACACATATTTATAGACAGCATTCTCAGTGACCACAGACTGAGTTATGTAGACTATAGATACATTAATGCACGTATTGCAGCCCTTACATGGTTGTATAATTGATTTGTCTAAAAAGGTCTGAGACACACACGTTGCGAGTGAGATGTTTGCTTTTCCAACTTTAGTTGTAAACAAAAACGGCAACAACTTACCTTCCACAATGGACCATCAGACAAGTAAGGCAAATCCATGGACTCTTATTAGACCTACAAGCTGGAGATAAAAGAGGAAGTCTTAATTAAGAGGAAGATATTTCTATAAGACAGTGTATTGTGTGATTTTCTTTTGAAAGGACCATTCCTTCATGTGTTCGCTGTGATCTGCCCCCGAGTTAACGTAACATTATCTATCTAACGTTGGTTGATGTTAGCATGGAAGCAAGGGCTAGAATCCAAATTATTGCACGTGTAATGTCTGCATCCGTTAACGTCAATGTTACTAATGTTGGCTGAAAGGATGACTTCTCTTACCGTTGCAACACCAGGAGAACGGAGTACCGTTAGGGAGCCTGGAGGTGTCGATGGGACCGCTCACGTTTGAGTTCAGATGAGGGCACTCCATCGGCTCACGAAGTCAGCTAATGTCAGCCAACACTACACCACCAACGGCACCAGGAACAAGGCAGCTAACAATAGTTAGCCAATTAACCTAGAGTAGCTAGCTAACGCTAGCTGGCCAACTACTTCAGCTCGCGAACGCACGTTTTCCGGTTCTTTGCTCGCGCTTAACCGTTTGATAGCTACACTATTTCTGGCATGCTTTCAGGATACAGCAGTTTACAGATAATAAAGATAATGCCGTTTCCACCCTGACATATTGATAAATAAAATAGTAACGTTAGCTTAACGTTAGTAAAAGGTACTTGGTAACTGCTGGCGTTTGCCACAAACAAATGGAAATACCTTGAGGAAGTGACGTAGTTTCTGCCGGCTCGGCCTTTTGCCAGCTAACGTTATAAAACAAAGATGAAAAAGCTTCTGGGAGTAGGTTACGTTTAAGTACTTCCTTCTTCGCTTACATTCCCCTGGCCGCTTATAGATACGGTATGTGCCTCTTATTTGGGTCGGCACTCTTTTCTATTGGATTGATACCTACTGATATTTAGAAGCTCTAATGTTCAACCGAATTAAACCATGTTGTGAGACTTTACATTAGTTTAGAAGTGTCACGCATGCGTAGTGGCCTCGCTTCCGATCGTTGCCTATTAATTGAATATGCAGACTATTGGCTATGTCAAATATTATATAATATAATATTGGGTGCTCATCCCAGAGGTGAGAAATCATTGTTTTGAAAGTCACAAGTAGGTCCCAAGTCAAGACAGACAAGTCCCAAATCAAGTCCTGAGTCGTAAACATGTCATAAAGTTTTGGGGTTTTTTGCCAGATGTAATGCCATTTTAACAACAAAGTAATAATATATTATGTTTACAAAATGCATGAATGCTTTTGAAAATGTGTACGTAAAAACAAATTTGTTCAAATATGTATATGACTGAACAACCTCAAGGTTGAGAAAGCAAAGCACTAAAATAAGACATTCCAGTGATTCTTATGCAAAACAGCTTTTATATCCCAAATACAAGGCATGAGCATAAACATTTGATATAACAGCAACACATTTCAGGAAAATGTGACAGGTTGTTTTTGACACGATTATGTTGAGATGTTTACAGCCTAAAACAAAAGATTCACAAATGCTGAGCTGGAAAACATAATAACAGAGTATGCAGTGGGCATGCACTTCACAAAAACACCTCTAAATATATGCGTTGCGTTTAGAATTGGCACGTGCCTTCAGAAGACTTCAGATAGTTTTCAACAAATTTTGAGCCAGGTGATGATGCAGTTATATTTTGGAAACATTGAAATGCATCGTTAGAAATCATTTGAGGTAATTGTGCACAAGCAGATGAGTACCTGAACTAGGAATGATGCAGTTCTGCTCCTGTGTGTTTGTCGTGACTCGTAAAAAAAATACTGAGATGCTTCTAAAGGAAATATTTCTCAAAACCTCAGGTGCAACACTAAACAATGAATTTAATTAATAACTGATGTGCCCACTGTTTCCTCATTGAATCATTTGGTCTATAAAAATTGTAAGAAATGTCTGTCACAATTTCCTGGTTCCCAAATTGTTTTGTCCGGCCAACCCAAATGTATTCTGTTTACTATCACATAAGGCAAAGCAGAGCAGGAAATCCTCACAACTGAATAGCTGGAACAAAGGAGACTGTTGACATTCTTCCTGGAAAAAGGACTTCAACAATTAATCAATTATTAAAATCATTTCAGGTAAATCAACAGATCAATTAATTGACAAATCGTTACCGCTGTGGTTGCTTTTGATTACACTTATGACTTATCAGATTTATTTAAATTGCTAAATGAAAGTACAGTATAAAGTTCCCAGGAAATAACACAACTTAAGACACATCACTTTGCACATGTTGTGTGTGAAACAAAACATGAAACAACAAAATTGTAATGGCTTGTACACAATGTCAGTAAAAAAATTCGAAATTGAAGTTAAATGTTGCAATCAGTTATGTTTGGTATCACGGCTATTAGAGTTATAATACACAACCAAGCTGATAAATGTTGCCGTCAAGGTGACATGATTTTCTATGCCATTTCAATCGCCTTGTCCTGAAGAGGTGAGC
Organism: Pholis gunnellus; assembly: GCF_910591455.1. NCBI lineage: Eukaryota > Metazoa > Chordata > Actinopteri > Perciformes > Pholidae > Pholis > Pholis gunnellus. The sequence continues at coordinate 11,415,380 of NC_136533.1, read as the reverse complement.
TAGACTCTTTACTTTTCCCTTCTGCCTTCATTTTGGGGCTCTTTTTCCTAAAGAAGAACAAAAAATATGAATGCAATTACAGTAGAGTGGCCATTAAGTGTAAGTAATGTTATTCCTTTTCAGTTTGAATTATTTCTGCAAAACTACAAAGACAAAGAAAAAGAGTCTTACTTTGACTGAACGGTCAAGACAATCACAGTTATGAAGATGGCGGCAATAATGACAGAAAGCAGAACTCCACAGATGATGGCTGTTAAAGAGCACATGTAAATAGATTGAACACTAGAAGTATATAACAACATTTGTATGCAGATAGTTGCAACTGATGTAAAATGAGTGAAAAACAGTTTGGACTAAAAGAAACAGAACAAAAACAGGGATCTGTTCTGCTTGAGTTCATTATCTACTGACCAATAGGAGTGTCTGGCTCGTCCTCCTCTTCTTCCACACCATCGTCTTGGAACCCAAACAATTAACATTAACACGATGAACAACATATAATTGTATCAAGTTTTTTTAAAGTGTCATTACTGACCCCTTAGTTTTAAAACATATATTGACATAATGATGTTTCAACATGTATAATTAACAGCAAATGGAGAGAGATTATTGCTCACCGTGGATGCCATCACAGGTGTGGTTGCAGCTCGCTTGGTCAAAAAACCTGTTTCCGTTTCCAATGCATCCAGACCAGAGGAATTTTTTGCATTTGTCATGAACAGAATCGTAGTAGTATCTCAAAAACTGACCACTGCAGTCACCTATGGCCTTTTTGAAGTGGCAAGCTTGGGACACTGTGAAAAGAAAACACCATCCCCATTCGAAAGTAGTCATTACAGGGGTTGCAGTTTACAAGTATAAAACTAATAAATATATTGAAAAAAACAGAAATATGATTGATCATGTCTAAAATTGCTCAGCTATACAGTACATAATTAGATGATTGAAACGTTATCCAGCAGTATATTAAAGCCTCTGCACATTTATTCACATTTTGTCCTACTCCTCCACCACTTGGTGGCGTATTGCTAACACTCATGCTGACACGTGTCTTTTCTCTGAAGACAAAGTAATACGGGGGCAAAAGTGAAACTCAACAATTTCTGGGTCTATTAAATTAACTCGCAAAAATAGCATCAGCATTGATATCATGTCGATTTTGCCGTCTTATAATGAACATGATAATAATTTGGTCGAGGCAGATCTCAAGAAGCCCTTCCTCTCTTGGTCCTTTAGGCCATAAAACTACCTCATTAGGCAGTTTCATGTTCCAAAGTCCTTACAGCCAGGAAGAAGGACAGCGTTTCTTTCTAGACTGGGTTGATCCACATGTAGGTGGCCTTTATTTAGGTTGCATATTTAAAACAGAGCAGTGAATCAAGATGAATTACATTAATAATCTTTCGCTAATAGTGTTTAAAACCCTCTTACCATCCATGGGGTAGAGGTTTTCTGCATTGACGGAACAGTTCCTTATGCACTCTCTTTCATTCTGAAAACGGTTGGCATTTCCTCCTTGGCCTTTGTAAAGGAAAGGATTGCACTGACCCTTGATGGGGTCATAATACAATGAAAAGGTAAAGCTTGAACCTTCACCTTCTTCGGGGGCCAATTGACAGAAATCTGTTGGATGATAACAAACACTGTTAGTCAGATAACTTCTGTTTGTAAAAGGTGATGCTCTGGTTTTGTGGTTGGAAGAACTATTGGCTACAGAATAAGCTGGTGAGTTGACCATTTCACAATTTCTGTATGATAGGTGTTTCACCGAGCATCATCAGCACATAACTAATGTTTAACTAATCTCATCACCAGATACCCACTCCCTCTTTTTATGACAGCAATAAAGAGTTTCATTTAAGGTACATTTTCAGTCCTCCCGCCCTTCATAGATTTCACTGAAGGGAAGTGGTTTCAAACTATTCTTTTAAGATAAGATTTTTGAGGGAAGCTAACTTAGTAACTACCTGGCTATTCATGGGTGCTCAATAATTTGCCAAGCTGTCAGGTGGGGTGAAGTTGCAGGTCGACAGCTCATCATGCTCAGGCTCAGACAGAAATGATCTCAGTGTTTAAAAGTTTAGAATTATAGAGGAAGGAATTGTCCAGTCAGCTTAGCACAACCTTTAGCAGTGTGTAAATAACATTTCCAGGAGAGTAAAGGTACAGTAAGTACCATCTCTTCTTTTTTTGGTCACATCTAAAGACAATCATTGTTGGCTTTAGTTGCTAGTTACAACATAAACATAATGTCAGTAAAAAGGTAAAATACAATTATATCTTGCTGAGAGATGCAGTTTAGAATTCTACAATGTACTGAAGCATGTTTTTTTCCCCATCAAGTCTGTTGTTTCCTGATTGAATACCACTGTTCTGTATAATGATTCCGCCTAATTTATTTTGTCTTCCGCCAATGTAACCGCCATGTTGATCTGAAGGTAGCACAACTCTTTCTCCTTGATTCAGTTTCAGACACATTATATTTAAGTGAAAAACATTGACAATCATATAAAAGGTGAAGAAAATATCATATTTTACGGTTGTGTTTTAAAAAAAAGAAGCAATACACAACGCAAACATTTGATAATTCTTCACTAAAGACGAGTCTGTGTGCTAGTTTCCTGGCCTGTTCTGAAAAGTACACCTCTGGTCTATAAAACGTTCTTTGGTTACTACTTTAAATTAAGAAGAAAACAGTTTGATGTACCTGGAGGATTCGAATGGCTGATGTAGAATGCAGAAAATGCAATCCCGAAAAACAACAGGTGCTTCATCTTGCTGCTTGCCTTTGTTCTGTCTTTACCGGAGTGAGTGAGGGTTGTAAACCAGAGTGGGTTGTCACGACCTTTGGACCGATATTTCCTCAATGGTGACAACTGCAACTGAAACAAAAGTTAATGGCAGGGAAAGATATCTTCCTCTATTTTATTATCTTTATTATACAGTACGTATATGAGGGTTTTTATATTAGGTCGAAGCTAGCTCCAAATGCAGATAATATGCAGTAGCGTGGGTTAATACTGCTATTGTTGGGTGTTGTGTTTAAAACACCTTACGCCTCATTCAGGTAACATTCAGGCTTAAAGATAACTCCTGCTGCACAACAGCAGCATACACAAAGTAGCATAGATTAGCATATTGACAGACTTTATTTTTGTCATTTTATGGAGATTTTGCATCAGAAATTAGATTACCTGAAGCAATATAAATGACTCCAAATGCAACCTAACCTTCTGCAGAGGACTTGATTAAAGAGCATTTTTGGAAAGTTAAAACCCTCCTGTCAGTTACCTCAGGGAATTACTCTATCCTCTTATTTTTCATTTTGGCTGAAACACTTCAGTTTTCCATTGTCACATCGTAAGACTTTCATCTTTAACCTGTGATAATCCTCGTTATGAGCCAAGTTAAAATAAAATAAACAATTTGTAATTATTTTGTCTTCAAAGAGTAAGATATGATGAATGTGAAAACAAACTCTGCCCACACATCATTCTGTACATTTTGTTGAGGGTGGCTTTATAATAAATTCTACACAGGACTGTAAATGTATCGTGGTTAGTATGTTTGGGGTGTATTGTTTAGGCATTCTATTTGTCATATTCTTTAGCCAATTATTTGCCTCATATTGTTTACTTTGACTTGTTGCCCCATGTTGCATGAGGGCACCACAGTAATTTAACACCCAACCTTTAGGCAGACAGGTAAGGCAGAGGGAACCCATTCAGCTTACATGTTTGTGTGTTCTGCATCTTTAAGTGTTTGAGTGGGGGAACTTTAGGAATGTCAAATTTTGACAGCCAAGCTTTTTTTATCAAACATGGTGACCCCAACTATTTCAATAGGGCTACACATTAGTGGCAGCACAAATAGGTTGCTTGTTCACCTATTGTGCAGGTGCGTCTTGTAGCGCCCTCACACACCTCACTTTCTTTTAAACCACATTTCTCTGTAACAACACCGGCGCACGTGCACGCGGCTCAGCGTTCCCCGCATCTTCCGTCCGCCGGCGGCAGCTCGAGCCCAAGATGATTGACGTCGCTTGGATGCGGTCGCCGCGTCAAGTTGTCAGTCTCCGATGACTCTGGAGGCTGGTTTTGTCTTTGCTATGACGTCAGCGCGAGCTACAATGGAGCTGGCAACACGAGAAGGCTATAAAAGCCGGTTTGAAGACTGGCGCTCTGGTGCTGCAAGCTCCTGCTCTGCACCGGCTTGACATCAGGCTGCCTATCGCACGGGAGCGCTGAGGGGATCAAGATGCACTTTCTGAGCGTCACACCCATCGTTTCACTATTGATGACTTTCCTGGCTGTACTGCATGGTAAGCTCTTTGATGCGTGGGGAAAGCAACCTGTTAGGATGTCACTTTTAGATGCACTTTTAGAGATGTGTTAAGTAGAAAAAGTAAAATATGTTGGCCATTTAGCAATTTGTGAACAAAATGCTTCATGGCAGATGTCTTCATCCACCTGCACTTGACACTTGTCTCTGAAATAAAAGCTTTAAACGTCTGCCCCAAATGAATTGTTTTCTATTCATTTTTGTTTTATTTATATATTACTACTATACTGCACCCTTTAATGTGTGGAAGTGCAGTTATTCTGATATATTTTAATTTTTTGGGAGAAAAATATATTTTTTCTTTCTGTTTCAGCTGCCAAATGGACGTACAGTGGTAAGTCTTATAATATTTTCCTCACAATATATATATAAAGTAAAGAAATACTTTCAAAAACCTTCAGTGCATTTGCAATACCAGTCCATGTGCATATGTATCATACAAGTTGAAGACATAGATGTTATGACGTAGTATTATCCTTTAACCACCATAAACAATCAAGTGTTAGAATTAAATCTGATGCAACTCTCTGATCGTCAATACCTCAGAGTCAGAGAGGATGTTACTTTTGCTTTGAGCTGACAAGGCCACACAGTAAGACAAAAGAGATATAAATCGATTGCTTTCTGATCAAGTGGAAATAAACCTGAGTGACCCGTCTTTGACCTCCAAAGACAACCTGTAGTGACATCCTTCCTGTCACCTCGTGTAACTGTAATGTTAAGTACAGACTCTGCAACATTTCATAAGTGCCTTTGTCTCATGCCTTAAGGTCTATGGGCAACCATGACTATGGCTTCCATAAACGGTCCTCAGAGCATGACCTCATGTCATTGTGTCACTGCCTCTCGAAAGTGTGTTGCTCAGGAATAAATGTTAAAACCAACAAGTTACTAGGTGAAGCAATTCAGTGCATTTGTCCTAACTAATTCTTTGGACAGATATTAAACACACTTTTGACTACAATCATTGGTCAAATCTACTGTCATCTTATAAAGATAACTTTATAGTGTACAAACTCACAGGCACAGAAGGGGTGAATAAGAAAATAGCTACTTCTCTGCACTGTAATTTATGTTCAAATAATTATAGTTAGAGGAAATTATACTTGTGTAATTCAGACATCTGAGAGAGGCTGATCCACTTGGGGAGTAAACACAGCATTGGATTGGCATTAATGTGGTAAATCGACAGAAAACCCACCTAAATAAGCAAAAGAAAATTAGAATGGGAAATTTCAAATGTATGTGTCAGTACAGGGGAACACCATAACAATGTGGCAAAAATAAATGTGTCACGGGGCATGGTGGAGGACTCAAGCGCAGACCAGGCAGAGTAGTGTGAAAAGGGTATATTTAATGAACAAAACAATCCAATAGCAGACCATACAGGAATCGGCAGGGGATCCACAGAACAGACAAGAGACGAGGGGGGGAAATCCAGCAGGAATGAGACAGGGAAGGCAGACTGGAAACCCGGGAACAGGACAAGCCGAACGTGCGGGTAGACATTACAAGGATCTGGCAAGGAGTGACTGCGGGGCAGTAGTTTATGTAGGGGGAAGAACAGGTGAGAGGAGTTGTGCTGATGAGGGGGAAGTGCTTGATTAGTGATCAGAGGCAGGTGAAGGGAATGGGCTGAGGGAGTGACTGACAGGTAGAGTGAGGAGGGTAGAGAAACACAGAGGCAAAGCCTAATCGTGACAAAATGATGATTCACCCTGTGCTGTACTTGGCCAAAACCATTTACACGTTTAAATGTTAACACTTGGATCCTTCCAAAAATGAATACTTAATAAAATACAAAATCATCAACATTTAGAAAAATCTGCAATTTGAATGAAAACAAATTGACAAGAAGTCAAAATGGAAAGTTTGGTGATCACTACTGAGGAAAGATGTATATAATAAATATACATCCTTATTTGAAGTGTGGCATGGTGGATTTCTTCCCTGGTTACAGTAAAACCCTCAAGAGGCCTAGTCATCGGAGTCAGTAGTCTTTAGGACTAGTGGCACTTTCTGTTGACGAGGGCACAGCTGAGTCATACGATTTATCTCCACCTCAACACTCCACCCTGTGGCAGAGGACAAGACAGCGAACTATAACATTGGTGTAAAATATATGATGTTAATGGTGACCGTAGTTTTTCTCACCCTGCTCTTGTTTTTTTTTTTGTGTGACCACTGATGTAATGTTAAACCATTGACTTATATAAATCTTTTCATTTAACATTCCTTCCTCATCAGAACAATCCCATTGTTTTTTAAATACCCACACTCATGTATGTTCTACCAAGGATCTCCAAGGGACCACCTAAGGCCACTGAAGACCATTATTAACGGGCAGACTGAGTCTAATTAGAACAGCAAATGAAGTGGACACTAAGTAATTATAGCCATAAGAGTAACTTTCTTCCTCATAGGGTGGGTTTGCCTAGAATGAAATGTGCTTCAAACAAGTATTCAGTGATTTCATAGCTTCACTTGATGCCTTTTGGCATGTCTTGTACAATCAATCCACATTTGTCTGGGAAGGGACAGTCGGGGTGGGGGCAGGCCTCATGCTGCATCATTCATATTTAACCACGGTCAGCTGGCATATGGTGAATGGTGTGTTTTTGATGAATTCTGGATAAATAATGAATCAGTGGTAAATATGCAGAAGTTATGTGAGCTCTGATAGATTCAAGGTCTTTCGTGCCATCTTCTATTCAGCTACAATTATGTTATTCCGGATTTGATCGGGTCCATTCATTGCAAACTATTAGCCTCACTTTACACTGACAGCATTTTTGAAAAGCCCAGCACACTTCAGTCAACACCCTGAATGAAATATGATAAATTAAGAGCTTAATGTGTTCTGCATCATTTCTCATTAACATTTTTTTTCTGTCTTGTATCATCTCCATGGCAAGTGTGCCTTGTGTGAGAAACCCTCATGCAGCTGAGGTCACTTTGTAAACTGCATGACTCTATCTGCAAATGTGGCAGTTTTTGGTGTCTTTATGGAAACCTTTCATTTGGAGAGAGACTCTCCACAAACAACAGCCTGCTTCTCACTCTGCTGTAGAAAGGGCCAAGAGTGAAGCCACGGGCCTCTCCCATGCCGCCTTGTGCATAGATAATAATACTTCACTTTGATGACAGATAAAATGTTCAGTAGGCCAAGGACAAGTCCTGGTCGACCTTGGAGCCTTCCCGAATTTAACTTTACACTGGAGCATGCTTTGCACAATGCTAGCATTCGGAGGTGAAATGCACTTTTTGGATGAAGGATTAGAATATCACCGTACAGCATATTCAAAAAGTAAAATTACATTTGGGTTACATTAAGGTGCAGACATCTCCCAAAGCTGTTTTATTGATGCTGTTGCAGGGCCAGAAGGACAACACTACTGGCCAAAGCAATATCCATACTGTGGTGGAGCTTTCCAGTCTCCAATAGACCTCAAGCCAGGGCTGCTGAGGTTCGACCCAACTTTACGCCCAATTGAGATCCAAAACTACAACCTGTCGCCCAATGAGCAGCTTACACTGGGAAATAACGGACATTCTGGTGAGTATAAATCATCAGTGTTATCAACAAAATACATAATAAATTACAGTATGTCAAAATAAATGATTAGAAACAAATTTCATCAAAAGTAACAAAACTATGTATTAATTAAGCAAATATTTAAGTTCAAGTGCACACTATGTTTTGTTTGTATTTGGATCTAAAAATTCTTCATATCAATGTGATGCTCTGATGTATTCATTGTAAATGGTCCCACATAAACGTTGAGGAGTCTGTTCTCGCTGTTAATTAAGGCCTAGTTTCTGGGTCAACCTAAAGAAAATGATAGGAGGATCTTCTTTCTACATCTGCCACAGCAATTTTCCATAAGCACTCCCTTATTATCTTAGCTGCCCTTCCAGGCAAAGGAGGCGTTTCATGTTTTGTCTTGGAAAATATGAACAGAGATTAGTCATCTGTTCAGCCTCGACTGAGTCTGATGCATCTTAACAACAGAAACCAGTTCTGGGTTTAATGTCCAATTCCTACACATAACGCATAGAAATCCCAACATAGACAACTATGCTCATGTGCCACAAAAAAAAGTAAATATATAGATGATATAAGATCAATCCACTAAATTGTAGTTGATGAATGATTGTGTTTTGTTTGAAGAAAAGAAACAAAGAGAAAAGTGAGGTTGTTCGACCTGTGGCACTAAACAGTATATGCTGTAGAACTGGTGTTGTTTTCTTCTTACATGTTACTTTTACATAGCCGCATATGTGAAATGTCTGTGGTTAGCTCTGTATAGCCAAACACGCATGTAATGTCTGCCTTGTGTTTGTCAGTTGCTGCAATGCTGGTGTACGTAAAATGTTATGTGCAAAGACTACCAGACAAATGCTTACGTATGCATGGCTAATTGGCCTCACCGCCACAAGCTGAGTGGCATCATAAGCGTGACGTGTTTCTGAAATAAGCTGACGGAGGCTTTTCACTCGTAAACATTCGTCACACACAGACGAACATGTGGAAAGCGCCCTGCGTCACTGTACCATAAATTAAACGTGGCTACACAGCTTTTGCAAAAGGACAGCACAGAGGGGGCCACGCTGACTCCTCCCTCACTTTAGATCAAGTTGATGTGTCTTGATCCCCTGATGTTAACTGAAGAAACCCTGCTCTGTTATGTGTGGTGGGGTGTCTCTTGATCCACAGTGCAAATATCACTGCCCTCTAAGATGCACATCTCCAGCCTGCCTCATCGTTACACCGCAGCTCAACTTCATTTGCACTGGGGCTCCTCTGGTAGACTTGCAGGCTCTGAACACACGGTGAACAGTAAGCAGTATGCAGCCGAGGTAAACAAAGCAAACAACACTTCTTACTACTCACTATTGATGGAACAGGTGCAGGTAGAAAAGTAACTAAGTACATTTACTCTAGTACAATTCCGAGTTCTTTGGAGTATTTCCAGTACTACTCCACTATATTTGAGAGGCAAATACTAAACTTTTGACTCCACTACATTTATCCGACACTAATAGTTCATAGGTACTTTGCAGATTAAGATTTCACATGTAAAACGGTTTATACAATATTATAGAATATACCGTCCAACAATATAAGTAATACTATATCTATAACAGATATATGGTCCGACACATGCAACACTAAATGGTGCCATTTTGAGTGAGTATTTTTACTGTTGATACTTGAAGTACATTTTGCTAATAATACCTGACCTACTGTACTTTTACTTATAATGGCGTGCTTTATACTGCAGTAAAAGTTAAAGGTCAATATATGGTTAGCTATCAGCAATTAAACAGGTCTTTCACTTATCTGCAGCGTCAGGTGACAGCATCCCTGGCACCAGACATCTAAAACCGTATGACTTGAAGGTGTGACATTTGATTGGCAGAGGAATGGGAGACACTGACTCTCTGCAAGGCTTACAGACGCTGCTCAAGCTCAAAAGCTCTGCATCGGCATATTACATATATCATTGTTCTAGTTACTTGACACTGTGTCAGACCTTGAGTTGACAGTCTGAAATCGCTTATCGTGCATCTTATGTGATTTAATGTCAAGTACAATTGAGTGCTTGTATAAAACACATTTCAACTTCAGAGACACAGAAGTTTTCAACAGTAAACAAGTTGTGATTCTTTAAAACCTAGACTTCTGAGATTATAAAGAGGGGACAGTTTAGGTCATAGTTGTTTTTTTCAAAATAAATCATACCTATACAATTAGCATATTTCATTACTTAGATGCACACGCTAAAAGGCAAATACATAATTCCAGTCAGCCTCAGTATGTACAGTCTGACGGCGTGACTTATTTCTGCAGGGTTTAAAGAGATTAAAGTACCAGACTACAGTATTATATGCTTTGGTTTTCAACGACTTCTGGAAGAAGTGGCTGTCTGCTATTTAATGTGCCAAGCCCTGTAAGCAGTATTCACACACTAGTTTGCTCTATTTACTTTGGAACTCAAAGTAAAGCAGACAATAAAGTCTTAACATAAGAGTCTCTTTTATATCTTTTATGATATAAACCAAAATAGGAGACTTTTTTCATACATGATTTGTAGTCATTTGAATTACAGTGGGTAGAAACAGAAATGGTTACAACCTGTGTGCTTTTATGTGGCCATGCCCCAGCTGCAGGCTTCACAGCCACATGTAAGGTGCTGTGGTTTGACCTGAAGTTCTGAGTGGACACGTTGAGAACATGCATCTTTTCAAGTCCCTCCAGACTCCAGAACCACAGTTACTTGATGACATGTTGTTTGTAGGGATAGAATGATGGAAAATGTAACATTTCCCAGAAATAGTGCAATGTCCAACTTTTTTTCCCCAGACAATTTCGTCATATTTGACCAGAATGACAATAACATGCCTTTGTGTTGCATTCACAAAACAATCCTGTCACAACAACAACTGACAGTCTTGTATTTATATATGTGCTGTAATGGACCACCTGCTCTTGTGTGCTTTTGTCATATACAGTATGTTCCACAACTATTACAACCGCTGAACATCACCTGCTATTTTCAATCCAATCCAAGGATTGGAACAAGTGTGATAATTAGTGACAACTGTTGCCTGCAAATTTGTTTTCATGAAAAGAAAATCTAAAGGAAATGTAAGACGTTGAGATGGCATGAAGATGTAATGTGTAATCACCTCTGCGTGCAAAGAAAATGTAGACAAATAATTAGTTTTAAAATAAAAACAGCTGCAAGATACGTTATTAAATACAATTTTTACCCACTTAAATATATATATGTCTTTATTATTGATTTCTTCAACAATTACCAGCCATTGGTCCTGTGTCGAGGGCAACACAGAATAATCACATTGATGTTTTGCCTACTTGCAACATATGTAGATTGCATTATTTGTTTCTTCCACAGGTTCTTGACTCATTTCTCTTTTCTGTCACAGATGCATGTTGTACACTTCAATTCAGACAAGTATCCCACTTTGTCCATGGCCGTAGACAAATCTGACGGCCTGGCTGTGCTGGGTGTCCTGATTGAGGTGAGACGTTCAGGGAGAGGGATGGCAATGTGTGATTTTCTTGTGGAGCAGAACCATCTAACTATGTTTGTCATACAGGTTGGTGATTTCAATCCGGCCTTTGAACAGTTTCTGAGGTTCATCAACGGTATCAAATTTAAGGGTGAGTCTAAAGTGATGATTTTCTTGCGTAGTTTTGAGTATGATTAGCGACAAAGCTACCTTGGTGATGCCATTTTATTTCTCGGTTTTGGGATCAGAATCTTCGACGTCTTCATCAGGTCATTCATGTGGCCATTCTGGATTTTACTCTGACGTAAACAGTTGTTAAATGGTTTCAAATGACTTCTCTCTGGCAGATCAGAAAGTGCAGATGCCCGGATTCAACATCAGAGAACTGCTGCCTGCACGTTTGGATGAGTATTACCGCTACGACGGGTCGCTGACGACTCCCCCGTGCTATCCCAGTGTCCTGTGGACAGTGTTCCGAAATCATGTCACAATATCTCGCAAACAGGTGCTCCTAAATTGTTTTTTCAGACATTTTGATATGCTTTTATTGTTTTAACCTTCATTGGGGGATAACATGTTTTTGTTTTGTTGTATCTCCTTAGTTTCTGGCCCTGGCAACATCCCTCTACTCCTCTGTTGCCCAAGACTTAGCCCCGGTGTCTCTGACTGGCAACTACAGGAGAACACAGCCATCTGACAGCCGAGTTGTGCTGGTTTCTTTCAAGGAGGGTAAGTATGGTCTTAAAGATTCTTGCTTTAATGTTTGAGCAGTAATGCAAAAGTCACATGACTGCAACGCTTTAAGAATGAGAGCAAAAGGACAGGTTTGAATGATGTTTGTGCATTTTTTCAGGGCTGTCACACTTGTTTTGCTATCACCTGCTTGTTGTTGAGCTTTCACTCTAATGTCTTTCTTCATCATCTTTAAAGTTGATTGACTTTGATGAGCTTGTTCGAAAGTAGGCCATCTTTTAAGACCCGACAAATCATCCGTCTCCTGTGACAAAAAAGTCTGCAGCCCTTAAAATTATTCTTTAAAGTCTTACTTTTATGTGGTTGACTGGTTTACCACAATGTATGGTATTTATCCCATATAGTGTGGTATGAATGTGCATGTTTTCTGCATTTACCAAGCTTCCCACTCAGAGCTATGCTTTTCTAATGGCACATGTGTTTTCAAATGGCAGTGTGGAATCCTCTGCTTTTAGCTTTCATGAGCGGCATTTAGCAGGCGATTGTTGTGCTTTTAGTTTAGCACCACAGACAGTGCTGTTGCATGCTGGCCGTGAAAATCCGAAGTCGTTCCAAGAAATACCCCATAGGCTGGGATTTTTAACAAGCTGTGATTGGCTGTGTGTCGATGCAGGCAGTGGACTGCAAGGTACTCTTACAGTCACGTCTCCACTCGCGAGGAAGCGAATTGTTCAGCAGCTGCTGGTTGGTGACCTAGCAGACCTGGCTGATGAAGGGCTCTACCAGCTCCTACCAAGTGGCTCAGAGACGCTCCATGGCAAGAAGAAAGACCTCAAGAACCAGGAGAGTGAGACTCTGGCCAAATCCAAACAACAAACGCTGAATTCATCCCTTTGGAAGAAGAGCCAGACCGACCGCTCTGTGAGGAAGTTAGGGCTGGCTGAAGACGCTCTGTGCTTCGTCTCACTCGAGCAGAGAGTTAACCGTCAGCAGAAACAGTCTCACGCTGAGGACCAGCTGGTTCAGGCTCTCAGAGATGCTGTTTTCCCTGAGCTCAACCTCAAGAGCTACCTGGACTGTAAGTCGGACCTAGCCCTCCCCACGATCAGACACATTCTCCACGGACGGCCAACAGATGAAGCTAATGAGTTAGAACGCTCCCTGAAAAAAGCCTTCAGTAAAAGAAAGACTTCCACAGCAATCAAGCAAAGTGTGCCAGTGACAAAGTATGGAGGTTTCTCCACTGCTACTGTTCCCAGGAAACCACACAGCCAGGGTTATCCACATCCTTGGCTTTTGCCAATGGAGTGGGAAGACTAGAGAGATTCCTGGCATAGTTGTGACTCACATTATGTCACTTTCTGGAGCAGTCTTCAGTTGTGTGTCCCTAAATGAAAGACTCATTTTCCAGCCACACTGCATTTCGCATTTAATGTATTTTTCCAGTATGAGCACATAATGATAATATGATTTCTAACAGAAATAGTAGTAGTTAATTTACTTATTGTTTTGCAAACATACGCCTATTCATAACCAGTCATCACCAGTGACTGCGCTCAGTGTTGTAAGCAGATTATTGTGTAGATTGTAGATTTTTGTCATAAAATCAGCAAAAATGAGAAACATTTACATTCTCTCTTTGGGCTTTAGGTCTTTCCATATAATTTTGCCATGCCATGAAGTGCTTTAACATAAACTGCTACAGCGCACGCACATATTCCAAGCTTTAAAAGCTATATGCATCAAGCTACATACAGTACATAAAATGTCTGGCAAAGAATATTGTTCTCCTGTACACCAAGTACAGTTCTATAGTATGCTAATTGTGGAGCTAGAATAGTAATCACTGTCTTGCACAATATAGAGATGCAGCTTAAGCAAAATAACATAATTGTCACATAATTTGCAAGAGCATAATTATGTCACATCCCTGACTTTTTGTTTTTTCGTTCAAAATGCCACTCACAACCAGGAATGAAACAGCTGCTGTACAAAAGGAACGATTTTCAATAAAAGCATTTTACATGAAGTGATCCATGGCAAATTTCTTTACTGTGAACTCGCATTTAGAATAATAGTCTTTTTCAGGACCACACAAGGCTGGAGTCTCTGCCAGCATACACTGGGAAAAACTGTGCCAAACTGCCTGGAAGTTAAAACATCATCATAGTATAGTCTTTGTATATGTTCAGTCTTATATATATATACAGTATATATATATATATACTGTGTATATATATATATATATATATATATGGTGCTGCACATACACAGACTCATAAGGTGAAAACAGTACTGGTGTCGCTGTTGCAGCACAGTTTACATTCTGTCCTTTGTAGCCTGTATGGAGGAAACGGGGGAAACGTACATTGTTGTTTCTCATACTGAAGCTGCCTACGTTCAGCACCCTGGTGCAGTTTAGAAGAAAATACTCAACTCTAACCTGAGGTGTAAAGCAATCCTGTGTGAATCAGAAGGGAAGACTCCATATTGCATTTTCAGCAATAAAGGCCCCGTGCTGATGCCATCATCACACGCAGTGATTTACATTAGTTTGATGTATAACATGATTTGTGCTACAACTGTATTCATTAAGCCTTACGTCTGCCTATCTAAGTGAGTCTTCAACTTAGAAGATTGGTGTTCAGCTCATTCGAGACAAGGGTTAAAACCATAATGTTAAACCAGACGGATTGATTTCAAAAAGCCAAACATTGAGATTAAATGAGGTTAAAACTTGTCTGCAGCACCAAGTGCATCATATCTGATTTTTAGTTAGTCTCTATACTGTCAGCCTGTGTCATGAAAAGACTTGTTTCTTATAAAAATGACATTAAAGTTATAAATTCTTTGTTTTATCTTTAACACTTAAACTCTTTTTCCTCAGATGGTAGCATATCTGAGATGTCTATTCCTCTATGAATTTCATTTTCACCTTCTTTTCTCTCTTTTTCTCTGTTACTCAGCTGACCTTTCTTGGATAAACACTGGTATGTTACCTTTGTATATTTTGTGCTTCTCTCCTTATATGTGTTAAATTTCATACACGACATTGAGGAATGCTCCCTTCGTAGGCCAACAAATAACAGAACATTAGAGTTAAAGGGACCTTTAACTAGTTAACGGAAAAGGCTTTCAGAAATCATTGCCGCTAATTTAAAGCTAATAGATTACCAAACTAAACCATCAATTGATACATTAGTGGAGAATATAACAACATCACACATATTTCTTAAACAACTAAAACACTTGCTTTAACAAGTAAAGCATTTCACTGTTTGGGTTAGATATTTACAGATGTTTTAATTTACAATAATTTATTTACACTTTAATCAAACACACATGCAGTTAACCAAATGAAAACACGGAGTGTGATCCTAATTATCACATAATCTTTTCTGCTTGTGTTGCTCCATGCTCTGCAGGTTTACTGGTTCCCATACTCGTGGGCTCTGCACTGGGACTTGTTCTCATTGTCTCTTTAATGTGCTTGCTAATAAGGCAAAAAAGGTAAGCAAAGGACAAAAACATAAAAGAAATAATAAATCGCTCTGTACATAATGCTGTATTAAAAGTGCTATTTTATTGAACTAGACAGCTGGTCTTAGATGACCTCACCGATAATATGAAATTTTCTATGAAATACCCTAGAGAGGGCTTTCTTGGTTTTGCACTACTGTGTGACTTCCAAAGATCTTTTTTGTGATACATGGTTGACAATGTATATGATAATTAACTTTTAAATTGGAGAAAACGTTGTGAAAGTGTAATGGTTACAGTAACTAGCTATTCACAGCAGCAAAAATGAGACAAATCAATTTTTAGCTTTTTACAGGACGGTTAAACAACAGAACAAACCAGACGATGCACCTGTTAATCTTTTCAGGTTTTGCTATGCAGGGTACTGAATCCTCAGAGAAAACATCAGTGTTAGTGCCATGTAACAAGCATTAAACTAACTTTTACATTCAGGAGGATACAGATATGGTGAGGATGAAAATATAAATATGTTATGTTGTGTAAACTTCAGTGGCTTTAACTGTTTAAGTGAAATTATAATAAAAGAAAGTTTCCAGTCTAGATTTGGAAAGAAACCTGAAAAAATAATATAATGTTTTAAAGCGATTGGCTATTTGAAAAATAAAACGGGGGCCCTTGAGTCTTCATAATCAAATCTTAACTGTTGTTAAGATGTCAATGGTAAAATGGCCAAATTTCATACAAATTATGTTAAATACATACTTATATGAAGGCATCATACATTTAAACAAGTCCTTGCATGCTTTCCCAAATATATCTGGGGAAAGGGAAAATATATTTGAGATGAAATATGTAAATAAGTGGCACTTGGGAGGTAAAATGTGCTTGAAAGCTGTCACCTCGTCACTGGATGTCTCTTCTCCGCTTTCATTTTGTTATGCTAATGTTGCTAAATCTGCTTTTGGAGGTGACAGACTCATCATGGGTTGGTGGCAGGCTGTCTGCATTAAACTGTCAAATGTTCCTCCTATCTTCAAATGTTCTTTTTCTGTCTCTTTTTTCCGGCTTCCATAGTAATTACTGTATAATCCCATACACCACTAAAATCATTCAGGAGCAATTCTCTGTTTAAACATGGCTAACCTCTTGCTCATCTATCATGGAACTAGATAACAAACATTATTTTGACAGCAGAACAAACCTCAGCAAGAGATACATGATGAAATACCGGCTTATGGGAGAAGACTTCATTTAAGACAAATTGCATGTATTTAGCGATATAATGTGACATATCAGATTCTGAAAGCATTTTGGTTATTGTATTCCTTAGAGCTTGTGATGCTGAACAGGACAAAGGCAACAACATTGGAGAGAGAGATGAGTACGGCTCTGGAGTATAGCCCGTCGTTCTGGACCTCTCTTCAAAGGAGACCATGAGACCATTGTCCTTTTGCATCATTCTGTCTGTATTTGTTGCCCATGGGTCATCGGACGCATGACAAGTTTAACTAGATGCATGATAAAGGTTGCATGCAGCTCCGGGGTTTTGGGAAGCACTCCTTTTTTTCTCAAGCCACATTCTGAACTTCCTCTGCTGTGTTGTGGCGAGCAGAACAAAGTAGGTCTCGATGCTGGATGTTTTATGCTGCACGACTGCTTCCTCAGAGCAAGAGGAACAGCTGTCCTCTCTAACCCCCCTTTTTATTTATCTGACATGACGTGGTGAGTATTTTTTGTTGTTGTTGAGGAAAGCGCCGCACAGATGCCTCCAGGCAAACACAGTAAGGTCAGAGCTGAACTGGTGAGACTTTCAGGTTTGATCGTGGAACATGTTCCCTTTGGTTCTCCAGACATGGTGGAAAGCCCAACCACTGTCCAAACAATAGGGGGATAGGAGTCGACAGACGTCCCTGATGGTAGGGTGGCCTGAGAAGGATGGGCTATACCACATTTTTCCACCAACCCTGTACTTTAGGGCTGGTCTATGGACTTTATAATAAAAGGGTCCATACAAACACAGAAACACAGCTCTGTCCCTGCGAATAATGCTGAGAAAAAAAGGCTTTTGTGTTTTCAGGCTGCACGTGGGCTGACCCCTAACCCCTGTCCGCCTGTGTGATCACAAGACTAACTCCCCAGCGCTCCTGAGAGCCTCTCAGTTCGACTGCAGCCTGTAGACTAAACCACGGGACCGCTTGGGAGTTATTACATCATCATGTCATTCTCACAGGGTTTCCCTTGGCCATTTTATCATCTCTTCTGCATTTATTATATTCATACATTTCTTGCCGGTCATTTTAGATGTTCAGTGTGCAGTAGGCCGATTTGCATGCTTATGGCATAGAAGGTGACACTGTTACTGTTCTTTAGACTGAATAAACAAGCTATCTGGTCAAATCAGTACATTACAGAGAGAAGCACAGAGTGACTATTTCTCCTCAATATAGGGTTAAAAAAGAACATAAAGTGACATTTATCAGTCCTCCAGCAGAAGATTATTTAGCCCGTTCATTGCTGCGTGTGGCCTCATTGCACAGTTGATATCCTGTTGCCATATCTCAAAACAATGTGCCCCTCCTGTGTTCAACTGTAGTTGGTTTGTACATTTTGTTTGTGCCATGATGTTCTTCAGTTATAACGTTGTGTGTAAGTGTAAATAACTGCTGTCTCAGACTAAAAAATAAAACAAATATTTATTAAGTAAAATGTCATTTTCATTGCATTCTGTAATTCCCAAAGAAAAGTCCCATGCCTAGCAGGCTTAGCTTAAGCAGGGCTGTCAGTGACCTACAGCGTCACATTTTGACCTATAATATCTTTGACCGGGGATATACCAGTTCACAAAACCCAAATTGAAAATAAAAATATCTTTTTTACATGATTCCAGCTATTTGACCCTTAAAAAGCAAAAAAGATGCCCATTGGTGACCCTTTGCACAGTTCCATCCTTTTCCTGACCCACGAAAGGAAAAAAACAGGAGTGCCATCTAGTGGCTGGTTACATTAAGTACAATAACATTACGTTTTACTTCCGGGTCTTCTAGATTTGGGTGCTCGCTTTCGACTGTAAAGCTGCATGTCGGTTTCGTGATGTATC
Organism: Pholis gunnellus; assembly: GCF_910591455.1. Classification (NCBI taxonomy): domain Eukaryota; kingdom Metazoa; phylum Chordata; class Actinopteri; order Perciformes; family Pholidae; genus Pholis; species Pholis gunnellus. The sequence continues at coordinate 11,396,728 of NC_136533.1, read as the reverse complement.
GCCAGCCTGTGCTAAAAAACAGGCGCACTCTCCTCGAGAGAGCAGAGAAATTTGTCTCTGATCTTTACTTCACGGACTGCAACCTGAGAGGACGGTAAGGCATCGTTCCATGCAGCTGCATTGACGTCTGCTACAATGCACTGAAGTACTTGAGTGCAGCAGACCAAACATGTTTCTGGTTTTTTTCTGTTGTAGTTTAAACAGAGGATTGTTTAATATCACGTTCATTCATATCCGACACGTAAATGCACATTATGCTGCTCGGTGTTTGTTTGAATATCAGTAGTTTCACAGGTCTGCAACGTACTGTAATCATATAGAGACTTAAGTTGACATTATAGTACCCAACAGTAAGTTAATTCTGACCTCATCATACATAATGCACGTTTGGATTTTGAGCTCTCTATATAACTTTGACTTTTTTGAATAATTATTCTCTGTAGACTCTATGGAGACTCCTGCCCGCTGGAGTCCCTCACCTCCTTCTTGTCCTCAAAACGGATCACATTCACAGAGGCCTTTCAGCAGACCTTTGCACCTCATAAAGTCGGTGATACCTTTGGACCCACGTAAGTACAATTGTCAGATTTGTATCACCCTCATATCTTTTTTTTATTCTCCCTGATCTTGGCAATAAACCGAGCTTGATGCTTGCTGTAGGTGGTGGACTTGCTGGTTTAAGGTGACCCTGAACATCCCAGAGTCCTGGAGAGGGAAAGAGGTTCATCTTCTGTGGGAAAGCGATGGAGAAGCAATGGTCTGGAGAGATGAACAGCCAGTTCAGGTAATGTAGCAGTCAGGCTAGATCAAAGTGCCAAAATTCTGTGCAAAGGCGTGACTAGATTTCATTGTGACATGTGTAGGGCCTGACCAAAGAGGGTGAGAAGACGAGTTACATCCTGTCAGACTGTCTGAGAGATGAGGAGCCACACAGGTCAGTTACTTAAACACGAGTTCATCGCTGCTTCTGTAAGCAACTTTATATCTAACAATATTTTCTCTTGTTCTTTAGTGTCACCCTTTATGTGGAGGTGGCCTGTAATGGGCTTTTCGGAGCCGGTCAAGGGTCCATGATTGCAGCCCCAGATCCAAACAGGAAGTTTTCTGTACAGAAGGCTGAGCTGGTGGTATTTAACCGCGATGTACGGGAGCTGCTCACTGATTTTGAGATGCTGATTGACATCGTGAAGGTGAAGTCACACAAAACGACACACGTTACTTTACTTGAGTTTGAAGTTTAATGAACGTTAACTTTTCTCTTCCTTCACAGCAACTCGGAGAGGGAGAGCAACGAGGCTACCAGGCACTCTTCGCTGTCAATGAGATGGTGAACCTCTGCGACCCCTCTGATCCCAGCTCTTTCTCCAAAGCTCACAGTCTGGCCCACACCTTCTTCAGCCAGCGGAACGGGGACAGCCAGCACACTGCTCATGCGATGGGTCACTGTCACATAGACTCAGGTCTCCAGTCTAATATCTAAAATTTGTCGTTATGGTGAAGAAAACCTGGCGTCGTATGCCTGGTCAGATTTGTAGTTGAATTTACTAATTGTGATTAGATATTTACAGATTTAAATAATAACTTTGCCAATGTTTTACTATTTTATTTTTTCTGGGCAGCTTGTGTTTAGCTTATTCTGTATCTGTGTATCTGCAAAACAATAGTAAAAATCACACGATACTCAGCCCTAGTAGAAACGAATAGAAAATGCACATAAAATCTTCCAATATTTTTGTCAAATTGGTTCATATTTCTAAATTTCTGTTTCTACAGCTTGGCTATGGCCCTACGAAGAGTCCATTCGCAAGTGTGGCCGAAGCTGGGTGACCGTGATCCGTTTGATGGAGAAGAACTCAGACTTTGTTTTTACTTGCTCTCAGGTATTTCCCCACTAACACAGTTTTGTTTGAGCCATAAAGGTTTTACAAATATGAGCGACCCTCTTTAGTTTTGACCTTTTTTTTGTGTTCAGGCCCAGCAGTTCCAGTGGGTAAAGAGCTGGTACCCGGGACTCTTCTCCCAGATTCAGCATTACGTTAAGAAAGGACAATTCATCCCAGTTGGAGGAACATGGGTGGAAATGGTAAACCTAATCTTGCAAATTAATCACATGTCATGTATATTATGAATTAAATTATATTAAAGGGGCTGCTGCTATTTTGCTATTTCTTTATGAACATCATATCCTAAGTTAAGATTTATTAATTACGTGTTTGCCTGTCAGGATGGCAATCTGCCCTCAGGTGAGTCCATGGTCCGGCAGTTCCTGGAAGGCCAGCGCTTCTTTAACCACGAGTTTGGGATCCATTGCAAAGAGGTAGGGATTCATAAAAAAATGTTTTCTTAACCTGCTACGTTTGTGACCACTTTTTCATCACATATGCATACTATAAATATCTTTTCCGGTTCTTTAGTTCTGGCTTCCGGACACCTTTGGCTACTCTGCCCAGCTTCCTCAGATAATGCAGGGCTCTGGCATTTCCAATTTCTTGACGCAGAAGCTCAGCTGGAACCTGGTCAACACCTTTCCCGTAAGTTGGTACTGGCTGATTTTAAAAAACAAAAAATTGGATCGTTAAAGTTTTTATTTTCAGTTTTTATTTTCAGTTTTTATTTCTCTTTCCTTAAGCACAACACATTTTTCTGGGAAGGTCTGGATGGCTCCAAGGTTTTGACCCACTTCCCACCAGGAAATTCCTACGAAATGAAGGGCAAGGTTGAAGAAGTGAGTTTTTGGTTCACATAACACGGTGAATGTTGAGTCTGTTACGAAAATATTTACAGTCCTCACAAAGCTTACATTTGTGCCCACAGCTGATGAACACAGTGAAGAATAACAAAGACAAAGGAAGAGCTAACCACAGTGCAGTGTTGTTTGGTTTTGGCGATGGAGGCGGTGGTCCCACACAGTTGATGCTAGACCGACTGCACCGGGTCCAGGACACAGATGGACTTCCCAAGTCAGTTCCTGTCCCACACTTAAAACTCAGCACTCGTCAGTAACAATAACCAAGTCCAAAATGAGGCAGAAAAACACCCTAGGAGTAAATTAGTCATGGTTTATGTTTTCTTTTCCTGCACTGTGGGACCTCTGTCATAGGGTTTGCCGGCACGTAGGCAGTGGACTCCTCCAACCTTGTTACATGTAAAAGGATATGAGTGATATTTACTGATGTCATTATGATGTAGTTCTACAATACTGTTTTAGTCAGAATGAGTAACAAAGGTGTAACCAGTGACATCATTGGCCACTTCCATGTCTAATTCCTGTGTGTTTCTCAGGGTCCAGACTTCTAGTCCTGACAAGCTGTTCTCTCAGCTTCAGGCTGACTCCGCTCTGCTTTGCACTTGGACCGGAGAGCTCTTCCTTGAGCTGCACAACGGCACCTACACCACACAGGCTCAGGTAGAACGAGAGCTGTTAAAGGACACTTTGCGAATACTAAACTAAAGGAAAACATATCCGAGCACAAATAGGCTAGAAAAATGAAGAAATATCAAAAACAATATGCATAATAAAACTATAGATTATGTAAATATTCACTGGGTGGTGCGGGATATAGCATAGATTATTTACATGCAGGATTTACTTGGATTGTTACATCTAGCCATTCATACTAATAGTCACGATTGCTTAATATAAATATAAATGTATAAATATATATAAATAAGTAAAGGCAGATACACAGGCATATATGGAGGCATGATTACCTTACAAGTTTATAGAGACGCACACAATGCCACAAAATAAGCACAAGTGGGAGGAAAATGGTTGTACTTTTCCAGGAAATATAAATTAATAAGTACAATAAAAGGAATATTAGATCATATTTGTACTGTTTGATAAAGTGTAGTTATTTTCTCTTCCAGATTAAACGAGGGAACCGGCAGTGTGAGGCGCTGCTTCATGACATTGAAATAGCCAGCAGCTTGGCGCTGTGTCGGAACAAGACTTTTCAATATCCTGTGGAAAAACTGCAGGAGCTCTGGAGGTCCAGACACTCCTTTTGAAGTTTGATGATTAATAAATGAATGGCCTCTGTTGTTGCAGTATGAAAATAGTTTCTTTGTTTTTTCCCTTTCAGGCTGCTTCTTCTAAATCAATTCCATGACGTGATTCCCGGCAGCTGTATAGAGATGGTTGTGGAGGATGCACTCCGGTATTATGAAGGTACAGTCTTGTGTCCATTAAAACCACAGCCATATTCATACATTGCTTTCCAAAGTAAAAAGAATGTTGTGCTGTGTATCAGATATCCGCAGGGATGGCGCTGCACTGCTGCATGAAGCCTTTGGAGCCATGGGGTCAAAAGGCAACTCCACTGGTGTCTTCAACTCTCTGCCATGGGAGCGCCATGAAGTCATCCAGATTCAAGAGGGCGCTGGTAGCACTGGTCTGGGTATGTTATATATATTTACAATATTTATGTTGTTGTCTTACAAAGTACAACTGCATATTTGATGCTCTGTGGTATGTGTTGAAACTGCAGCTCTGGTGAGAGTTCCCAGCATCGGCTTGACCCCTGTCAAAGACACACAGCCTGTGGCTCCAGTCTCTGTCACTTCTCAAGTATGTACTATATATATGACGACATTTAATTGATTTAGCTATGTTGTAATTTAATTTGGCTAACTGAGGTGTGTAATGTACAGGCCGACGGTACTATCCTCATGGAGAACGGGATTTTACAGACTGTCGTAAACAAAGATGGCACTTTGGCGTCGCTGTATTTGATCAATGATAACAGGTGCTGTAGGACCACGTGGCCACATTTTCTACTACTGATTTTACACTGAATAATAACATCTGTCTCACCACTTGGTTGGTTTTTAGAGAAGCCATCTCTGACAGCTGTCATGGGAACCAGTTTGTCATGTTTGATGATGTCCCTCTGTACTGGGATGCTTGGGATGTAATGGACTACCATCTGCAGACGAGGTGTCATTCCTGTTGCATACATCTTTTCCCATCTGGATACACATTACAGTATTTGCAGGTGTATGATTAACAAGAACCTAACTGCTGGATTGACCCTATAGGAAGCCGGTTCTGGAGGTGGTGCAGCCTCCTCATGTGGTCTCCTCGGGTGGGCTCCGAGGCAGTGTCAGCTTCACACTCAGGATCAGTGACAAGAGCACTATAAAACAGGAGATTGTCATGGACGCCATGTGTCCTTACATCAAATTCAACACAGAGGTATAACGTTTATGATATCTGGAGAATCACTGAGCCAACAGTTGACCGATTCTTCAAAACCCAAGAGATACCCAGTGTTGCATTCTCCAATTTCAGGTCAAGTGGGCTGAGTCACACAAGTTTCTTAAGGTGGAATTCCCAGTGCGAGTACGCAGCCCCAATGCTACATATGAGATCCAGTTTGGCCATCTGCAGAGACCCACACACAGGAACACTTCATGGGACTGGGCCAGATTTGAGGTACGACACTGGAATGAACTGTTTGAGTAGGAAGTTCAACTTAAGGACAAAGGATGTCAGCAAAGCTGTGGTAACAAGAGTAATGCTGTTGAAATGCTTTGTATTGTCTTTGCTGTTTTTCATCATGGCTTCCCTTCTCAGGTTTGGGGTCACAAATGGGCCGATTTGTCTGAGCACAACTTTGGGGTTTCACTGCTGAATGACTGCAAATATGGCTATTCAGTCCACAAGAACACCATGACGCTGTCCCTGTGAGGTTTCCCACTATTCATATACAATTCAGTTTCACCTCATTTAAATAATCCCTGCATCTAACAGTACACGTCTCCGTCATAGACTGAGGGCACCTAAGGCGCCAGATGTCAATGCTGACATGGGGACTCATCATTTCACCTATGCAGTCATGCCACACACAGGTAGGATTGAACTGTTCTCATCAAACCTTAAATCTCTCACCGTGGACCTTGTGATATAATGTCTGTGTTTTAAATACAGGATCTTTCCAAGATGCCTCGGTCATCCAGAGTGCGTACAACCTCAACTTCCCTTTAAAGTCAATCCAGTGCACTGCTGAAACCGAGCCCTGGAGTGCGTTTTCCGTCAGCACTGCAGCGGTCATCCTTGAGACCATTAAACAGGTATCCCATTAGATGCTAAGCTTGACCTAGCTTGACTTAATCCTCTCAACCCACTAATGGTGGTTTACTGTGTTTCCCGTGACAGGCTGAGGACAGGAAAGGGGCACTTGTGGTCCGACTCTACGAGTCACATGGGAGCAGCGTGACTGCAACTCTCTGCACCACCCTCCCAGTCAGGGAAGCCTGGCAGTGAGTATTTATAGTTTTACAGCATTTACTGCCGTCTGGCATCTTTATTGTTGTATTGTCTACTAAGAACAAAACTTCATTTTTGCCTTTCAGTTGTGATTTCCTGGAGAGACAATACCCCACGAAGCCAGCACGCATTACGTCAGAGGGAGTCACTCTGACCTTCAGCCCCTTCCAAATTGTGTCACTTCTCCTCATCTTGTAAAAGATGCAGCTTGTAACCAAACCTCAGGGTTGTCACAAATTCTAAATCCTAAGCGTAGAAACTAATTCAATTCTATAAAATGTATCATCTGGTGATGCAGTTTATTAGGATACTTCAGATGGAAGGCTGCAGTTTGAGCTACTCATGGATGACAATGTGACAAAAATAAAGTAATTAATTTGCATCAAATCAATAAAAAGTTTCAGAACTTATGTAAAAACACGTTTTATTAAAAATGATTTGTCAGTATAAAAACATACATCCCATACGCTGGTGCCTCCTTTTCATTTTGATTTGCTGTTCTGCCTGGTCGCTCTCTCGCTCCGCCTCTCTGGACCTGCAACAAGGACGACTATGAGATTAGAATTCTGTTGAGTTTTCTTTCCAATAGTACTCCAGTAGATTTTCTTTTTATCATTTTGAGCAAATTTCATGAGCTCACCTGTAGTTGGCTCTGCACTGCTGTTTTTCTTCCTACGTGCAGTTGGTCTCTTTTCATGTTGAGGTGTGTTGACTTCTCGGGACTTTTCAGTCTTTCTTCTCTTGGATACGGCTTCCTCTGAACGTGCATCCTTTTCTTTCTTTGGTGTTTTGGTCACAGTTTCCCGTTTCACCACGTTCTTCTTTGATGCGCTCCTGGCCACCTAACAAAATCAAACTTGTGTTTAGAGTTACATCTGTGGAGATCATTACCTAAAGCAAAAAAAAAAAAGTGACTTGTGACCTTTTTCTTTTCTGTGTAATCGTGGTCATCTTCTTTCTTGGCTCTCTTTTTGGCCTTAGGTGCCTTTGAATCTATTGTGTGAAAAAAAAAAATACAGATCAGTTTATTCATCGACTATTCTCAGATACATTTCAGCTGAAGTTCTCAGTTTCATGTATTCAAAGTACCTTTAGGTGCCATGGGGCCTGGATCTCCCTAAAATTAGAACAGTACATATTAGTGTCAGTGACATGTGAAACTCTGTGCCAGAGAGTTTAAAATACGGGGTTTTCCTATTGACTCACTTTGAACCACATAGTTCTGCCATTGTGGTCCCGTATAGATGTCATTCCATCCACATAGTAACACTGCAGCCATGCCTGAAAGTCAGAGTAGTCCGCCTTCTGGGGATCGTAGCCCTTCCCACCTAAGAAAACAAAATGTGTCAAAAACAATAATTTCACAGGAAATTTAATGTGTTCTCTCTGAATTAAATCATTATGAATTAGTCTTTCAAACAAAGTGACCAACCTAGGTTCACCACCTCTAGAGGTACCGTATGACACAGTCTGAGCAGATCACCCGTCTCCCCTTTCCCTTGTTTCTGTTCAGCGCCGTCTGAGATCTTGTGTACAGAAGAAAGAAAGAAAGAGGCACTGTTAGAAAATGTAAAGCGGTGACTGTTGAGTGTTTAATGATCTGAAAATCTGTTTGGGGCTCTTTCACCTTTGTGTCTGTGATCTCATTTTTCAAAGGCTTCTTGTTTTCAAATACATCTTCTGACTGCAGGCCTTCCAACACGGTCCTGGCGGGCACAAAGGGTGGGATGTTCAACCTAAAAAAAGATGAACCACTTCAGACCCATTTTTTGTAAAACAGAAAGGCTCCTTTGTTTCCAAAGTGCGTCTGAATCAGTATGCTGGACGTAAGAAACCATGAAGTGAAAGAAAGCCATTCTTTTCATATCTAGAAGTAAACAGACCTTGAGTCTCATGAGAGCCGGTTCTCTGTTTCAGTGAACAATTCAAAACATAGAATCAGACTTTTTCTTCACACCAGAACCTCACAGGAAAAACACTTACTTTTGTGAATCATTGTAATAAACAAGCACTAAAGCAAAGCTACTCCCTGTTGCCTTCTTGCTACTCTTGTTATGTTTCTTTTTGATCTGATTGTAAGTCAAGGTCTCTCTGTACCAGGCTTTCTATGTGCCTGCTTTCTCTCACTTTCTGTTCTTCGTAGCCACTAGTTACACAGGTGCAAACTAGCCATTTGAGAACATCTAGTAATATTTGATGTGTCCCTGTAAATGAGTAAATACTGTTATCATGATTAGGGATGCACCGATCCAACACTTTCTCTTCTAATGCTTATTCTGATTACTCAACTCGGGTTATCTGTCAATTACAAAATCGACATTTTCATGGGAAATGATTCCAGGTTATTACAGAATAATAATAATTGACAGGCCTATATTTGCAATGGATTGTCATGTCATGGCCGATAACCAATCCACTTAATGAGGTCAGTATCGGTGCTTTCCTAACACGTAACTGTATAATGTGTCATTTGAGTAGTTCTGAGGGTTGTGCGAGGTTCATCACCTGAAAAGGATTTCAGCCCTCAGGTAGTTCCCGATACCGTTGAAGTACTTCTGATTGAGCAGAACTTCACAGATGGGCCTGTCAAAGGCACGGTCCGACAGGTGTGACACTATCTGCTCCCTGCAAAGATATTAACTGGTCAGTGTGACACTTGGATACTTGGATTGAGCTAGGTGACTCGAGTGACAGTCTCAGCATTACTAACCTGAAGCTTTCGTACTCAAACATGATGCAAGGCCCTCTGTCAGGCTGCCACTTCCCATCGGGATGCCAGCTGCCAAACCTGCGTGCATCCACATAGCTCAGCACCCTGCAGGGCTCCTCTTTGGAATAAAAACGCAGATGGGCATGTTTGGGAAGCTCATCCTCTGCGGTGAAGCGGAAATAGCCCGACATCCCAAAGCGAAAGACTATCTCCACGGGCTGGTCTGCTTGTCCTGCCATCACTCTCTTTTTTGAATCATCGCTCTTCATGGGCGTCAGCGTGAGCTTCACTTCCTTCCCTCTGGAAGCGGCAGTGATGCGATAGGCCTCACAGGTGAAGGGCACATCAGGACTCTTGCTGACTTCAGATTTTCTGACTGCTCCAGTGAACACCACTCCTGCGCACATTTTGTTCACATAAAGGCTTGCCAGGTGGAGCTCTGGTCCCTCGGGCATTTTGTTGGAACAAATGAAGCTGATCTGCAAAGAATAACGTGGCATCACAAAACATAACATCAAGAGCTGTAGCTGCCTGTAATGGACATTGAGGACATGTGTGTAGGGAAATAAAATGTACAGACATAAAGGAACAGTTAACTGAATTAATAGAAAATAAAAAAATCGAAGTGCCTCTGAAAAAAAGCCCCAAAGACCTTGGTTTATCTTTTTTTATTTCAAAGAGTGGAGGGGTCTGTGTGTTGGGTGGACTTGTGACCTCAATTTAAAGTCTTGGCCTCTATGCACACGGACTTCACAATCCACATCACGCCACCTCCACGTAGTAAAGAAATAAGCTAAACACGCTCTGAAAAGGGGGCGTTTTCATTGAGTTGCGAAGAACATCAAAGAGCAAAACAACTTACCCCAAAACAGGAAATAGACCGAGCCGTTAATAAACTAGTCTCTTTCAAAGACTTACACTACAGTCACATAACCGAGGGAGTTTCTCGGGGTTCTCTACTCTCTGCAGGTCTGCACACGTTCACAACATGCGTGTTATCAAACATGCTTCTTCTTCTTCTTCTTCTTCTTCTTCTTCTGCTTCTTCTTCTGCTTCTTCTTCTTCTTCTTCTTCAGTTTTATGGCGGCTGCCAACCAGCGTCATGTGCATTACCGCCACCTCCTATGCTGGATTGTGGACCAGAGGTAACTATCCTCTTTTCCCAACATGTGTAGACTGTATATAAGAAGTGTAACACAAGCGAGAATCATAGACTGCGTGATCTCCATGCTCTCACGCACGCTCGTTATTTATAGTCATCGCACGTGTTTGTTATCTAAGTCAATGTTTTTTCTCTCGCTGGTTTCAATTAATTGGATGCATTTTTAAGCAAACACAAGAGCTAACAGTACAGCCCCAATGCATGGTGGGATATGTCAGCTTTGCGGAAACCGGTAATGATACAAATATGACATTTTATTTTGTTATTTATTAGCATAAAACACAAATTATAAACATAGTTCAAATCAAAATGTGTGAACCAATATACAATATTTTACAAAAATGGTCCATTCAGTATTCTTGTTCAGTATGGACATATTTCAACCAATTATTATAACTAATGTGGTAGAAAAATACAATTAATTATCAGTCAATGCAAATGACAACATTCATATCAAAGATGTAAGTATGGCATTTTTTAACAGCCTTATTACATTTGGTCTGACTTTGCTGTCCACTCTTCATTGTAGTGCATTCATCCTAGTCTGGGCTTGTTTGAGCTCTGTAGAAACACACAGAGGAAAAAGATTCATCACAAAATAATTCTGGCCAATACAACTGTTTGAAAATGGACGTACTTTGAGAAAATAACTGCAATTTGACATGATGCAGAACTAACCTGCAAGCAAGACTCTGAACTTGTCAGCGGAAACGGAAACTACAGTCGTCTCTGTTGAGCCTGACTCTGCTCCTTGTGTCTTCAGTTTAAGCTGAATAATTGGTTCATTCACCTCCCTCAGCTCACTGGAGCTCAGAGTGTAGTCGACGCGCCAGGACACGGCCTCCAGTCGGCCCACTGAAATTCATTACAGGTCAGAATTGGTGGCAATCCCTCCGTCAGCATCCTCACAGAGAACAGCGCTCATCATCAGTTAATTTTGTCTTCCTCTTTTAAAAAAAGGACGAGGCAGACAGAATCACTTACATCTCAGACTTGTCTCTCTTAGTTTGCCTTGCAGCGCGGAGTGCTTGTCTTCATATGATTTGCAGAGCCCCGTCGTGTGTTCTAAAATAATGAATTAGTGTGAAATTAATAGTAAAGTCAAGATTAATTTTACAATGCATAATCAATCACATTTAAGAGTGGACTTACCTTTAGGCAGACCGAGCTGCTGCAGCTCACTGGACAGGGACTCACTGTCAACATCATGCTTCGCTGCACTGGAGAAAATGAAGCGGAGCACCGCCACACTAGCTTTGATGTCTCCGCTCTCTGCAAGACGGATTGATGTCATGAATGAACATTTAATAGCAGAAAAATGCAATGCAAGTATGACAGATTCACAGGCTTATGTGTTTAAGTATATGAGTTATATTTAAATGCAGTACCAGCAGCAGTGGAACATAATTAATTACATTAACTCAATTACTCAGGTACATTATTTAATGCTCTATCGTAATTCTACGTTGTTTTACTTCTACGTTCAACTAATTAGTCTGCCAATTAAGGTTTTGCACACAACCCATATGCTGGGCTTGTAAAACATGATGCATTGTTGTAGATGTAGCTCCCCAAGCAGTATTTAAAGTCTGTTTATTCTATTATCTAGAAATACTTCTGTACTTTAAACTAAGACATATTTGTAATGTTGGCCCTTTATTTGTAATGGAGTATTTCTATACTGTAGTGCTTGTACATTAAATTAGTAAAATATCTGCAGTATGAGGGAGACTTACCAAACTTTGCATCTGCAGTAAGCTTTGTAACCTTATCATACTAAAAAAAAGAGAGAAGATAGCTCGTATCAGTGAGTGAATTGTGAATATAACGTGAGGTAAATGATTATGTGGAAATGTGTTAAATGTCTTACATCAATGCCATCCCCGAGCAAATCCTTCAGCACTTGAGCACAGAGTAGTTTCATTTTGACACTTGACTGTTATGTTAGAAAGGTAGAAGACACAAGTATCAGTAATACAAAACACACCATAAACTGACCCTGAAAATCGCAATATTGACCCTGATAAGTACTCACAATCTTGGCTAATGTGCTTATTTCGGCAAGTACCCAATCTGGACAGTCCAAATCTCCACAGAAACGAAACCGCTACAACAGACAAGACATCACATGCATACTGTTTACTGTGCTGTAACAAAAGTCAGTCCTCAAACACTGTAACGGGAGCATTTAACAGCTACATCGACGTTAGATATCCATCATTGAAAGTTACTAAGTAGCTTAGCCTGCTAACGTTAGCTTCCTAAAAGCCGGGTCTAAACACCGATTACGTTGAAGTTAACAATCAACGTTACCTAAAACATTTATAAATCATGCAACTAAAATGTCTTGTAAAAACCGGCTTCTAAATAAGTCAACTAGTGTTAAAGAATCCGACTGTTGGACGTGTTTACCATGGCTGTCAAGTGGTCAGTCAGCTGAGCAGCAGTACACGGAAGAACTGAACCGGAAGTACGTTCTGCTTCCTCACATCTGATTGGACGACAGTGAGCTCCTTCAGACACACAAGTTGATGGTCCTGATGTTGGCTGTCGGGCAATTATTTTTCATTACAAACACCAATTTTATTGTACTATATGCATTGTTGATCGTGCCTGCATGGTTCAGCTCCCAGGTTCAGTTTTAAATAAAAAAAGGAATTTGTTGTAAGACAAACCTGGGCAAAAGCAAGTTAGATTTACAATTCTGGACAGATCCTTCCACCGTGCATATAGACCCTTGCAGGAGTTTATATTCACTGAGAACGTAAGCGAATGCGTAGCACCTGCAACTCTTTACTGATGTTAATTATAGTGTGGTATGTGTGGTGGAAAATAATCTTTTTAACCTCCCTGTGAGAAATAATCGAGATGAGAAACCTCTTAAAATATAAAAACATATTTATTTAACAGACACTAAATATTAATTCAGCTGAATGGATAGAGCTCTTTTCCCCACAGATGGCTCTTTCCCCACACACCAAGGCCGGTTCCCAGCCTTTTCGTGGGAACAGGGTTAGGTGGTGAAATACCTATGAGATCATTTATCGTTAGGTTTTAAATGAGTCTGGTTGGCCTCATCTACACATATGCAGGTTTAAGCGATACAAGTTATACCTAAAAGAACGATATGATACATTTCCACAACAGTATGTTTCAGATGAGTTAGTAGATCAGTAAACAGAGTCTGATTTCCAAGGCAGGGAGGGTTCTCGTCCATTTACACAATCAATGGATAATAAATAGTTACGGTATTGCCACTTACATCAGAGCTGGACCACCATAAACTACTCAGTCTGCAACTGTACCTGCTCTTTATGTCAAGGGAGCAATCAGATATTATTTCAGTCTCATCAATGTGTTGTTGTTTTTTTGGCTGTGGTTCTTATTGTTGCAGATTTGCATTTAGATGGAAAATGCGTTCTTCTTTGTCTCTCGTTTGATTTTGATTTTAGTTTGTCTTTCTCCCTCAATATAACCTACATCACACATTTTTCTCAAATAGCTATTGCTACCGCAATAGACTATTTGAAATAAAGTTCAACAACTATTAGTGCCCTAGCTGCAAATTAAAGAATTAGACACAGTAGCCTAGGCTACTGTGTCTAATTCTTTAATTTGTATTATGAACTGTCTGTTTTAACAGTTTTAAGTTATATTATACATTCATGACAACATATAAGTCTGTTTTTCTTCTGCTTGTTAACCTATAGATATTTGTTCTATGTAATGCATCTACACCGATAATTTCATGACGATAATGAACATCAGTCGACAACCCGCCCACCACCGCATGTCACACCCGCTCAGTATCGGACGGGAAGTGCACATGGGCGGAGATACAAAGGGTTTCTGCTCCCGGATGGTGAGCTAGAGGACACCTGTCTGTGTTCTCAGGTCGTCATTAGACTGCGGGATTGAGGACGGTTCATACAGAAATAAGTATGTCAACCATCTAAGGCGCAAAATGTTGCGATTTTTTTTCAGTTATATTTGGCTTGCTGGGGATTTTCAACTCGTCCTTACTTTACCGACTCTTGGATCTAAAAATAATCCCAGACTTCTAAGCAAAGGTACGTTCACGTTTTTCTTTTTCACCGCCACGAATGCAATGTTTCAGACGTAGGAAAACCAATGTCAGTCACCAAATTAGTGTAGATGGTTAGAAGAGTCAGATACAAAGTTAATCCTCAAATCCTTCTTAAACCCGCTAAGAGTAAGATTTAGTTCAGTTTATATAACCCAATTTTACTCTCCAAAGGGAATGACCAGACGAGACGAGAGTAGGTACAACTTTCAATGTCAGTGCACGATGATACAATTATTAATGCGGTTGAGTCTGACCTTCACTTCCCTCCATGTCAAAGGCTGTATGTAAAATATGTTAATGTGATGCTTTACTCTCTCAGGTACAAACAGTGGTGGATTTGAATACCAAATATATCAGAATCACAGCGTGTTCTTCTATGATGAGGACTCTGAGCAGATGTATGTCGGAGGGACAGATTTTGTGCTGGAACTTGATGTGGATGACTATCGTGTTATAGAGGTGGGTGTGTCTGAACTTCTATATTTTAGTTTATTTGGTTTATTTTATCACCTGCAGTACATTTACTTCCTGTATACTCTTCATCTAATATCTTATTGATGGGTTCTGAGCCTGATCCCTGTGTGTGTGGTTAGTGACGGTGGAGTTTGTGATGCAGCTGAGGCCATAATTAGATGCTTTAGCAGATGGTTGTCACAGACCCATTGTTACAGGAGTCTGTCTGGCAGCGCACTGGGAAATATATCCTTTCAAAACCAGCTATAACATGCAGCTGTAAGGCAGAAGGAGCTGCTGGTGGTTGACACAAACAGACCCTGATGACATATAAAAGTGGGCTGATGGTTGTTGAAAGTTTTTCAAGAAACTAAAGCAAAAGTGGTTTGTTTCTGACCATAAGACAGACATATCTCCATTTTACACTAACTGATTTTTGCCAGAAGCAGCTGAAGCTACAAAGGAAGTACTTTGATTGTTTTTTGCCTGAGAAAGCATACATAAGAAAGAAAACATAACATGTGTTTCCGATGTTTCGTTTATATCCATCGTTCAGCTATTTCAAACATGTCCCCGCCCCAAAACACCTGTTTTGGGGCAGAGCTTTAAGTGCAACTGTCATGCTTTAATAATAAGTAAGTGAGACGGTAATGTTTGAAATGTACATTTTCATTTTGTAATGTCTCATTTAAAACTATCCTTAAGTGAAAACTTTGTGAATTTGTTCCTCAATACGTCCCCCCTGCAGACATTTCCTTTGAAAACCCTGGGGCATCAACAGTGCAAAGAGGTCAGTAAATAGAGATTCATGTGATCAGAAATGACTGCTCAACGAATTTGCAAAATCATAGATTTTTTAAATGAAAAGCATATTTAGTTCTGTGTGATGACTCGGTAATAATAGCTTCTGTTCTTGTAGGGCCAATGTGAAAATGTCATCACTGTGATTGAGACGTTTCAGGACAGCCTGTTTGTCTGTGGAACAAATGGACACAAACCACAGTGTTGGAAGCTTGTGAGTGTTTGCATGAATCACTGCATAATGTTCCAGTTAATATTCTGTCTGTCATACTCCAGTTATAGTTTCTGGTTAACTTTACTGGCAACAGGAATGCCCAGCTAATTAAAGCATGGAGCTTTTTTTATGTAACGTCTATGGTTCTTTAATTAGCACCCTGTCTGTGGTTTCTGTTGGGTGGCTGGTGTCTCGATATGTTACACCATCACAACTAACTATGACAACATTCTTTTGACTTTCTTTGGTTCTACAGTTTTCTTCAGTGAACAATCAGTCTCATGAAAAAGTGGAGATTTATGAGGGGACGGGCATCTCTCCATTTGTTTACACACATAACTCTGTAACCCTCACAGCAGGTATGTTGAATACAGCAACATGCACAGCCATATAGTAGCCCATATTTTATAACATTTTAAAATGTGGCTGTGGGCTGCAGACTTATGTAACCGCACCAAGTCATGTGTGGTAGCAGAGTTGGAGAACCAGTGCACTTTCACTTAACTATACTCAATAATTGAACATCTTTGCTCGTTTTCATGTGATTTCTCTCTGCTATTTTTAGAGGGGGAGCTATATTCAGCGGCGCCTTTGGATACCGATGGAAGTTCATTACAGTTCAGAAGAAAAGCTGGCAGCAGAACTAATGTATGGATGTATGACAACTGGGTCTCAGGTGGGTTAATGACTGAAGTTTATTTATCATGTAGGATAAATATAAGATCCCACACTCAGGGAAAATCAGCAATGATTAATATTGCTTCATACTGTACCTGAATAGTATCAGTTTGTCCTGAAACTGTTCAGTCTTTACTCCCACTCTTCAGTGCCCTTTCATTATGTCTTCTTTTGGTCTCGCATGCCAAGCTTTGTCATCAGATATTATCTGCTGGCACGGCACTTTAGGCCTGCAGTAAACGGTGAAGCAGTTTGGTAAACATGTCCTCCTCTCACAGAGCCCACATTCATATCTGCATCCTTGGTGAAGCAGAGGGAAGACCCTGACAACGAAAAGATCTATATCTTTTTCCGAGAAAAGAACTCCGATCAGAATCCGGAGGCTGACCCCTGGATATCGAGGGTTGCCAGAGTTTGTAAGGTACGCTGGACACTGAAAGACAAGCATGGCCTTTGGGGGGAGCTAGCAGGGCTTTGATGCTAAGAATATGAAATATTGATGAGGCTGTGTAATATGATCGCAAGCACAAGAAGGTTATTTTGTCAATCGTTCCCAAGGTCGAGGATAAACTTTGACTTTACATATGAATGTGAAAGGATCATTCACATGGTGTGTTTTAATGTAGTGCATAAATCTTTATTTTGCAAGATAAGCCCAAAAGCATAAACTATTTCTTCCTCTAGTTTCTATTAGAATGAACAGACGCTGAGTTGTTGCAGACCTCAGCAGAGTTTAATGTCAGTGTTCTAGTGTTGGCTGTGTCTCCCACAGTAACCCCTCTTGAATTTGCCCAATAAAGAAGTAGAAAGGCCACCATCTGTCAAATCAGTTTGTTTGATGTTGAACGGTTAAGGTCAGCCACTATTTACAGTAGTTTTATGAGGAGAGTATAACGCACTGATATGATCATATTGAAAGCTCAGGCTGTCAATTGATAACCTGGTAGGACATGAAGTATTTACTTTAAAAAAAACAAAGGGAGATAGCAGAGTGATATCCTGCGGTACGTGAATACAATGCCAGTCTTTGACAAAGGCATACACATGAATAATGCATTAGTGCCTGTCTCATTTCCACTATACCAGCACGAACAAATCAGGCTTCTTCTATCTCAATTAACTAACGCGGCATGCTATTATTGTGGTGAAATACAAACTTTTCAACACCCTTGTTATTTGATATTTGTGCAAAACAAGACTTGCCCTAACAGCGGTTAGGTGTTTCATTCCAGGTGTCATGGTCCAAGTAAAGGCAGTCCTCTCAAATAACAATTAGCTGATGAATTTCAGTCTGTAAGAAAAGTGAAAGAGCGTCTTCCTGTCATTTATTGGTGTCATTTTGCAGGTAGATGAAGGTGGATCAAAACGATTCTTCCAGAACATGTGGACATCTTTCCTCAAGGCTCGGCTTGTCTGCGGGATTCCAGAAGAATCGCTCTATTTCAACCGTCTCCAAGACATTTATGTGATGCATGCTGAGGATTGGAGAGACACCCGAGTCTACGCCCTTTTCACGCTTTTCACAAGCAGCTGGTTAGACACTTTCCCTTCCTTTATTATCAGCGACTAAGCAACAACACAAGCAACATGCTGACAGGGCAACACAAAAATAGCTGTCACTTCAACAAAACTAATCCTGGCCTCTCTGTCGCTTTGTCTGTCTGTCGCTTTGTCTGTCTGTCGCTTTATCTGTCTGTCGCTTTGTCTGTCTGTCTGTCTATTTATCCAAAACATTGAACTAAATCCAAATCTGCTCCATAGGTAACCTAATTTAATATTTCTACCCTCTTATGCGAGGGTCCATTCATGGTGATTAGTCACATAAGATGAGTGCTCAGTTTAGTCTCACATTAGCAGCAATTTAGTATTGCACTTTGTCAAGTAGGGTGACTCACAAAAGAGATATCTTTTTAAAAAGATGGTCAAAATAACTTGATGGAGGCTTGTATGAAGGTTTGAATGAATTTGAATGAAAGATCTAATGCAAAAAAACAACAGCATCAGGCAATGGGACAGAATCATAACCCTGACCACCACCACTGAAATACAGATAACAACTGTCATTTGTATCCTAACTTGGGTTATCTTATTGCTCTTCTAGGAACTCCACAGCAGTGTGCATCTATTCAATAGGAATGATTGAGGAAATTTTTGAGAACTCGACTTTCAAGGGCTACAACAAGGACGTCCCAAAACCAAGGCCAGGAACGGTAACCATTTGTTTTGTTGCTAAGTTGATGTGCAGAGACAACATACTTCCTCTGAGGGTTTTATTTGTGTTGTAGGCGTATCAGATGTTCCAGACTGTAGTTTAAAAACACAAACACACAAGCATGTGGAAAATGTGTGTCTGTAATACTTATCCCCATCAAATGTGGTTCAGTGTTTCCATCTGTAGATTGAGATTGTGGTTTTTTACATGAAGTCTGTTTAAGTTCAACCCTGTAGCTGAGGAACTAAAGAGGCCCCACAAACATGGGTACATTTCAGAATTTCCTCTCGTGGTAGTAAACAGTTTTCTGACCCAGTGAGTAATGGTTCCTTAAAGGAGGTTTACTTGTTGCCATATTCAGTTTAAAGCTTCAGTAAATGTTTGTCTTACTTGTTTTTATACAACTTCGGATACCTTCTGTATTGTATACGTTAAGAGTTGCTTAACCTGAGTCTCCTACAAACATTCAGTTTACGTTCTGTCTTCCTACAGTATACAAACTACCTATGAATGACAAAACAACAGCTTTGTGTCCATCTATTTTTCAGTGTGTAAAAAACAGCAGGGCGCTGCCACTGGCCACTGTCAATATGGTGAAGGATTACCCAGAAATGACTGACTGGGTTCACTCCGTGCATTATACAGCTCCATTTTATATAAGCAGCAACAACTACACAAAGATAGCTGTGGACCGCGTCCAGGCAGCAGACCGGCACATGTATAACGTTCTGCTGCTGGCTACTGGTATGTTCAGGTTTGGGAGGAAATACTATGTACCTGGTTTTCTGTACTTTGTTTAGCTATTCTTGCCTTGTGTGTTTTCCTGTTGATCTGTATTCTAATCATGGACTTACTGTAATCTCTGCAAGGAACAATGGGCTAAAAATACAGCATCACTCCCAAAATAACAACGCTACAAAATGCTGTTTGTGTGCTGTTCAAACAGATTCAGGGACAATCCATAAAGTCTTGGAGTCCGGGTCAGAACCTTTCATCATCTCTGAAACACAACTCCCCAGCTATTCAACCATAAAATCAATGAAGCTTGTCTCCAAAAAGGTATTTATAATGCCTTTTTAAATGTCCCGCATTGTGCTGCAATGTGTTTTTGTCAACCCATTGGAGAAATTTTATTTCTCACATTTATTTTTTTTATGCTGCACTAATCAATATTATAGATTAAATGATTATGTGTAATATGGAAGGGATCGCTTGTAATACAAAATAATAATTATAGTTTGACTTTACACATTCCTTCAGCTCTACAGAGCATTTCAATATCTTTAAGCTCACTGTTTTGGTTTGCCGGTCTGCAACTGCAATGCTTTAGTTTTGCTCTATCAATGCTTAGGCTTTCAATGGTTTAAAGTGAAATTATTTGTGTGTCTCCCTGTGCACAGAAAAAGTTAGTGGTGGGTTTTCCAGAGAGAATTTCTATCATGGACCTCCAGAGGTGTCAGGAGTACAGCAAGTCCTGTGCAGATTGTGTTCTGGCCCGGGACCCGTACTGTGCCTGGACAAAGTCTGGATGCACCCCGACTGTGGAATGTGGAAGGTGTGGAAAGTGTTCATACCAACAACTGACAAGTTAACAACACTGAAATAGCTGCTCACAACGAAATGCACTCATTGGAACATGTGTTTTTTTTTTTTTTTCAGTGGCTGCATTCAAAATATCATTGATGGGAACATAAGTCTTTGTCCTGCATCACAAGAAGGTAACTAAAGATGAGACTGTTATTCATACAAACCTGATAAGGACTCAAAAACCTTTGGTCACATCTCTATTTTGTCTTCTTTTTATTCTTGTAGAAGAAAAACTAGTAAACCGGACCAAACGGGAGACAGCTTCACCATCACCAGTGCATTTGAGGACAAATTACACGGTCCCCCTGAGTGTCCCTTTCTATCTGTCATGTCCTATAGACTCCTACCATGCTGTCTACACCTGGGAGCATGGAGGCCAGAGCAGCCCTTGTCTCCAAATGCAGTCTAACTGCCTGCACCTCATCCCTGCCATGGCACACGAGAACTATGGCGGCTACGAGTGTGTTTCCAAAGAGAAAGACTACACCAAAGTGGTGAAGACGTATCAGCTTACAAAGCAAAAGATTCCAGTTACAAATAAAAACACTGAGAAGATCAACAACCTTTCAAAAATAAATTATGCATCAGCTGTTGCGCCGCAGAAGGCTTGGATCGCCCTTGGACTTGCAGTGTTGGGAATTTTCAGATAGGATTTGCAAAAATGACTAACACTCCCTTTATTTTGAGAATCTTTTCAGTTGGTCCAGACCTTATGTATGAAAATGTGGCATAAACATCCTCAGGCCCTTTGTCCTTGCTATTGCTCTCAGGCCAGGATGCAGGCAGCATTAAAGGAAATCCAACAATAAAGTTGGCAACTCGCCAATTCAAGCAGGAATACTTCCTAGTGAACATAAAACCTTATTTGTGCAAGCTGACATGTAGCTGTGTTTGGCAGATTAGTTAGGTTTACAACTCTACAGGAACATGCTGTAGCCAAGTTTATTTTCCAAAGAGAAGCCAGAACAGGGAGAGGTTGGTGTGATGGAGGAAGAAAGCAGCATAACCGGTCAGCAGCAAACAGAGCACGTTTGTTTGGATCAGCTGATGATCAGTCAGTTACCGCAACATCCTTGATGAACTACTGCAATGTTTTCATTGGGTGAGCACTTTGTTCATTTCTTTTAAGACAAGGGAAAAGGGGGAAATGCAAGAAGTAATCTGAAGGAATTTTTTTAACGACACTTTAGTCCGAACCAAAGCACACCTTCAAAAAGTT
Source organism: Pholis gunnellus (assembly GCF_910591455.1). Taxonomy (NCBI): domain Eukaryota; kingdom Metazoa; phylum Chordata; class Actinopteri; order Perciformes; family Pholidae; genus Pholis; species Pholis gunnellus. The sequence continues at coordinate 11,375,334 of NC_136533.1, read as the reverse complement.
GTGATCATGAGTGCAAAAGCTTCTGTTCAGAGAGCCACAGACAGCCCAGTACAAGCAAGTGGGTGTAGTAGGAGTGTGTGCACGTTGAGGTCAGAACGTTTTTTGATATCAGAGTGTTCATGGAAGCCAGAAACCCTCCCTGAGTTTCCCTGTTTTGTTCAGCCATGTGATCAGCGAGGCATTTGGAAAATGCAATGAAAACTGTTCTGCCGCAGAGCAGACTGTCCGACTTTGGTACCTTGTTAAATTTGCAAATTCCTTTTTGGCAAAACATTTTTTGAATTTCGCAGTCCACTAGAACAGATTTGAGATGGTGGTTGAAGGTGATCGTTTTGCATCTACAGTGTGTGCACATATCTTATATTGAAGCTAATTTTCTACTCAGTTATTTACATAAAAAAGAGACTAACTTTTGGCAATCTGTAACCCCTGTTGCCCCAGTGCTAATAACAAGATAAATGCTGAATAAAACATAAGCAAGAGTAGAGGAAAGTCAGAATGTTACATTGCTTATGGATTCAATTTGTAAAAGGAAATCCTCCTTTGAACAGTTACAAAGGCTGAATTTAGAACTTAACTAACTGAATTTAGAACTTAACTAACTTATTTATTATGTCAACAGTATTTTGGTACGATCTTTTGGGTTTCACACTGGAGATTTTTATACTTGCAAGCAATATGTGTCCTTATAATTTCAGAAATAGTATATTTTTGCATAATGTTAGCTTGAAAAGGCTACCTGAAGAATGTAAATGATTATTATTGATTTTCTGCTCATTGAAATAAAAAAGAATGGAGCTGACATTTACAAGTTGTACCTCTCTTAGATCCACTCGTAAGTGGTTTTGAGATAATAGTTTATTCTTCCCTAGTAGGTCATGCCTATGTGATGTGATGTGATGTGATGTGATGTGATGTGATGTCCTGCAATAAAACACAGGCAGCCTGATCAGAGTATCAACAACCAAGGATCTTCAGCTTAAACTGTGTTATTCCTGGATCGACAGCCTCAACATGGTCTCAACCCTGCTAATGACGTCAATGATGTGAGTAGATCTTGTTTAGGAAACAAAATCACAACTAAACGTTATCTCTCTGGCCATTCCTCCACAACCATCCGAGTGGAAATCCTGCGTTCTTGTCAGATTTTCTTTCAGATTAGGTAATTGTAGTTTTAAAGCTTCGGTAGAATTCTTTGTATTTCTTTCATCTCAGATCTAGAATGAAATGACACATCTACATGGTACAGTCAAATGTGATTTCCATTTTCGGATATTGAATACCTCTAAACTCTGCCACACCTGAAACAAAAATAAACTGCTGTGTTTGTTCTGTTACTGAGGCAAGAACAGGAAGGAGGAGCACAATCATCTCGGCGTGTTAGTTTATGTGACCAAACCCTGCTGTTAATATGTTGGGTGGTTGTCCTTAGTTTAAAATAAACATATTTTCTTTCAACACTACAATGACTTGACATGGAACATATGAAGTGAACTAAAATGTGTGGGATTAGGCTCCACCAATACCATAAATGATGTCAGTTGTTTTCATCTGAGGTTACAACACAGACTTTTGACAGTTGAGAAAGAGACTGTTGCTTTGTTTTCAGTGGTGTAGGACACAAAAGGACTACAGATGAACCCCCCCCCCCCACACACAGTACTTGCGTCTTGCCGGCAGGTCACTTTAATGAAGATCAGGGAGTATCTGTCTTAAGCCGGAGCTGACCCGACACCTGACCTGACAGCTCAGTGCCAGAGTCTATCTAACCTGTAGGCTGCTGAGAAGCTTACTCATATAGGGTGGAGATGTCAAATGTGTTTTCATGTATCTGTGGTCAACATGAGTCATTGTTTGAGCCACCCTGTTTAATTCAATCCAGACCCTCTCTGCTCAAACTGGAGACAACATGGTTTACTGTAGCATCACTGATGTATTTTTATGTAAGCCTACTTTAAGAAGCACTTAAGAGTATCAAGAACTATAAACAGCCCCTATTGAGTCTGGATTGTGCCACACTGCAGTCTCAACTGTGAGATACGGTGACCGTGAGCTTCTGGTGCTTCTGCTGTGATCTGATATGAGCCCAAATAGACCTTGAGCCCCAGAGGACCTAGACCATCATTTACATCCCCATGTTTTCCTGCTGTGCCTCAGGAAAAGGAAAGTCTACTGATGGACCGCCAACGATAAGGAAATCTTTGAACAGAAACAAGGACACCCAACTAATGGTTCATGACTGGAACCTGGAACCTGGTTTAGAAAGAAACTGTACATGCTGAAAATAACAGATAATTTACATTATGCAAATTATGTTCACTATTTCTAAGAATAAACAGTATCATTTATTTACAGGGTTGTTATTTGTACAATTATTATGCAGATTCTGCCTGTAGTTGCAGCCTTTTGACAGGAGAGGTCACTGTTGTTTCACAGGTCTGACTAACTATAAAAACCCGTCTTACCCTAAACTGAACCTAAACCTAACCCTTTTTCCAAATACGTCTTAAGATAGTCACTAGTGTGACCGAGCGTCCTGGGTTCGTGAATGAGGGGCACTTTTAAGACGGTAATAAGCGGAGTCGGGAGACCAGACATCTCGTTCAGCCCAAGGCTTCTCTCTTTATTTGTGTTCCCCCCCCTTCGACCAGAGGCGGGAGTTGCTTTACCTCTACGGCAACCCTGAAGGGACATATCATCTCCAATACAAAACGATAAACATGAGACATGAGTCTGTTACACTAGCCTATGTATACATTGAAACTGTTGTAGCTTGCCATAATCATTTCTCCCTTTCTATTCCAGAGTCCAGTAAGGGGAGGCTTCAGTTAAACGAATCAAGAGAGTATCTTTCAAAGTCACCACAAGACACTTTGCATGTGTGGTTTCTAGAATATCAGAGAACAACAAACACATCACAATGATTAACAACAATATACTGTAACAAAGAACGCAGTCAAAGTTACACTGAAAGTCCCATGCAACTTTGTCCACATCAATACAACATCAGATTTACTGATCTAATTAATCTAGAAATAAAAATATTTTTGATAGTCTCAATAGTCTTGAGATCCATCGCTAATTTGATATTGTATATTACACATTTAGCATAGTTGAGGCCAAGTGGTTTGTTTGTGGAGAGGCGTGGGTAACCCGCTGAATCCCACTCGTGATATTAGTCCATTTTTTTTTTTTAATTATTACTTTAACAGCTCAGGGATGTTCGAGCAACCTGTTTGTGCACTTTCTGAAGATTTTTTTCACTGTGAATTTGCACTGTCAGTTCTGTTTTTGAATAAAGGGTTGCAAATTAATGCTTTTTTGTTTTTTGTTTTTTATCCGATTCATCGATCAATCGAAGAAATAATCGATGAATCGGATAAAAAAACGAAGCATTAATTTCCAACTGGAAAAATCGCGTGAGGCTGTGGTGCAATAGCCTATCAGCTTTGAGATGTTTCTCCTGTCATCACTGACACCCTGCCATTGTTGAATCAGGAAATTAATACTGTAGCCCAACTATGTGTATAAGTGTGTGTGTGTAAACCATATAGTGCAAACAATGAATAGACGCTCCCATATTTACGTCTAGATGACGTTATTGTGAGTGTTGATGGAGCTGCTACGATGTTAGCTTAGCCTAGCACCGATCGATCCGAGCTCCATTGAGAAAACAAGTACAAATGGGCATCATTACGTAGTTATTTCGGAGTCCCTTTTTGTCGGTTTATTGCAGTTAAATCACAGCCAAATCAGTTTATTTTGTGTTCATACAGCTGTAGTAAACAGCCGACGTGTGGCTTGCTAGACACAGTGAGCTCGATGAAATCCACAGAGCTCCTCCGGACTATGTTATGAACCAGACATGAGGGCGTTTAGTCTCCCGTGATATCTGGGACTTCCACAACACATACTAGGCAGAAATACAGGTTATTTTTTCCACGGTTGATGGCGGAAAGTTGAACGGCTTTCAGGTCGATAAGCCGCGCCCCCTCTCCAGCGCGTTCTTTGTTAGCATCTAGCTTTGATTGCTAGGTCCTGAAATGTGCCGAGTGTGCGCACTCCTTGCGAAATGTCAATATGGTATTGTAGTAATTCTAATAGTTGATGATTGAGTTCTGTTTGGAGTATGTACAAATGGCTTTAATATTATTTTAACCCAGGTTCTGAAGTTGCACGTGGTATGCGACATCATTATATCCGTTTCCTAATGAGTATTTGTTCGATGGTCTATGATAGACAGTATCGAGAGCCCCCCCCCAGGGCCCCCCCAGGGGGCAAGAACACGGAGGACCCGGAACATCTGTATCTTTAATAGTGAGGACAGAGATGGAATCCCTCACCAGCTGGAGAGGGGAAAAGCCCCGTCTGACGTCAACAGTGACTCACAGGGAAAACATGTTCCCTCCACCACCCTTCATCTACGCTGTCCACGTCTGCAAAAGTCACGTGAAAGGATCCACTACATATGAGGACTCGAGTTTGTTCGGCCATTAAACTTGTTTTAGAGGATTGTAAACTCCGGGAAGTGATTGATAAGACACAGGAATTGAAGTTAAAATTGGAAAGGTAAGATGATTCAGTAGTTAATGGGGCAGTTACTGTCGGAAAAGGATGAAAAAAGAAGCATCCAGATCTAATGTGGAAAACATCGCCCTGTAGGGTAACTCTGATAAATCACAAGGGCATATATGTGCAAAATCGACCTCTATGTAAACTGACATTGGAAATTATGCCATTCAACTCTTGCTAAAAGTGAAATGTTTTTGTTTAACTGTAAAAATCTAAGGTGTTGTCACCAAAAAAGCGCCAGTTTGTCCGCACAGTATTGTGGAGACGCGCTCAGAGCAGGAGAGACCACATGACCCTGACATTGCTGCAAATATGACACTCAGCATATGTGCATTTATGCTTTTCTAATGTGCTCGGACTTCCACACATGTCTTTTTAGTGCAGTGCATTGGTTAAAGTAACATGTGAAACAACAGGAACTTTGCTATGTTATGCGTTGAATCATATTGTATGACAGCAGTATTCCTCTAGGGTTGTTTTTGTTTTCTGTTTCTTTCATTTTACGAGTTTAATAAAATTCTGAGCTGCATTGCCGTGTAAAAGCTTCCACAGTGCGTTTCCGCTGCTATAATGGATGTTATGTTATTGTCTGGTTAAAATGTGACTTTCCATTAATGTCTGATAATTGATGCTTGCAGGTGCAGAAAATGGCGAGACGGCTCCTGCAGCTCCTTGCCTTGTGGACAACTGTGGTTGGCAATGTGCAGTGCTGTCCAGAGCTCTGCAGCTGCCAGGATAAATTTGCCCACCAGTTTGTTGACTGTGCTTACAAAGACCTGCTGGTGGTACCAGTGGGTCTCCCCACCAATGCTACCACCGTGAGCCTTTCTGCCAACAAGATCAAATTACTGAAAAGTAAAAGCCTCATCAATATCACACAGGTCTCCTCTCTCTGGCTGGCCCACAATGAGATAATTACAATAGAAACCGACTCCTTGGCCCCCCTGATCCAGCTACGCAACCTGGACATCAGCTACAACAAAATCGTGAACTTTCCCTGGGAGGATCTGCACAACCTCACAGCCCTGCAGCTTCTGAAAATGAACAACAATGAGATGGTGAACCTTCCAAAGGACGCCTTTTCCACTCTCAAAGACCTACGGTCGCTGCGCATCAACAACAACAAGTTTATCACCATTGTGCAGGGTACCTTCAGTGCTCTCTCCTCCATGTCTCACCTACAGATGTTTAACAACCCCTTCACATGCTCCTGCAGCCTGGAGTGGCTGAGGGATTGGATCACGACAATTAAGATTTCCATCCCCGAGCCAAAATCAATTGTATGTGAGGCCCCTGAACACCTAAAGGGTACAATGGTGACACTGTTACCCAAACTGGACTGTACGCAGTCTAACTGCCTGCACCTCATTCCTGCCATGGCACACGAGAACTACGAGTGTGTTTCCAAAGAGCAAATGTTTCCAGATACAAATAAAAACACTGAGAGGATCAACACCCTTTCAAAAATGAATTATGCATCAGCCGTCATGCCGCAGAAGGCTTGGATCACCGTTGGACTTGCAGTGTTGGGGATTTTCAGATAGGATTTGCAAAAATGACTATTTAAATTTGCAAAACCCCATCGATATTAGCTGCAGTGTGAGCAATGGACATATTAGTCCCACAGTCCACTAGAACAGATTTGAGATGGTGGTTGAAGGTGATCGTTTTGCATCTACAGTGTGTGCACATATCTTATATTGAAGCTACTTTTTTACTCAGTTATTTACATAAAAGAGACGATGGAACTTTCGGCAATCTGTAACCACTGTGCTAATAACGAGATAAATGCTGGCTAAAACATCAGCAAGAGTAGAGGAAAGTCAGATAATCAGCTTAATAATAATCTATTATACTTTAGAGCAATATTTTGCTAAAATTTTCTAACATTAGCAACCAAAAGCTCATATCAGACCAAGTAGACTGTAGCAGCAAATCCAGAGTGTAATAAATGAAGGAGTGGTGTGTTTCATTGCTTATGGATTCAATTTGTAAAAGGAAATCCTCCTTTGAACAGTTACAAAGGCTGAATTTAAACCAGAAATGATTCTTTAATATGTTTAACTACTAAGCTAAATCATTTATGATGTCAACAGTATTTTGGTACGACCTTTTGGGAGATTTTTATACTTGCAAGCAATATGTGTCCTTTATAATTTCAGAAATAGTATATTTTTGCATAATGTTAGCTTGAAAAGGCTACCTGAAGAATGTAAATGATTATTATTGATTTTCTGCTCATTGAAATAAAAAAAGAATGGAGCTGACATTCACAAGTTGTACCTCTCTTAGATCCACTCGTAAGTGGTTTTGAGATAATAGTTTATTCTTCCCTAGTAGGTCATGCCTATGTGATGATCTCTCTTCAGCTTAAACTGTCTTATTCCTGGATCGACAGCCTCAACATGGTCTCAACGCTGCTAATGACGTCAATGATGTGAGTAGATCTTGTTTAGGAAACAAAATCACAACTAAACTTTATCTCTCTGGCCATTCCTCCACAACCATCCGAGTGGAAATCCTGCGTTCTTGTCAGATTTTCTTTCAGATTAGGTAATTGTAGTTTTAAAGCTTCGGTAGAATTCTTTGTATTTCTTTCATCTCAGATCTAGAATGAATCTAAATAACACATCTACATGGTACAGTCAAATCTGATTTCCATTTTCGGATATTGAATACCTCTAAACTCTGCCACGCCTGAAACAAAAATAAACTGCTGTGTTTGTTCTGTTACTGAGGCAAGAACAGGAAGGAGGAGCACAATCATCTCGGCGTGTTAGTTTATGTGACCAAACCCTGCTGTTAATATGTTGGGTGGTTGTCCTTAGTTTAAAAAAAACACATTTCCTTTCAACACTACAATGACTTCACATGGAACATATGAAGTGAACTAAAATGTGTGGGATTAGACTCCACCAATACCATAAATGATGTCAGTTGTTTTCATCCGAGGTTAACTTACAACACAGACTTTTGACAGTTGAGAAAGAGACTGTTGCTTTGTTTTCAGTGGTGTAGGACACAACAGGACTACAGATGACCTGGATTGTGCCACACTGCAGTCTCAACTGTGAGATACGGTGACCGTGAGCTTCTGGTGCTTCTGCTGTGATCTGATGAGACCTTGAGCCCCAGAGGACCTAGACCACAATTTACATCCCCATGTTTTCCTGCTGTGCCTCAGGAAAAGGAAAGTCTACTGATGGACCGCCAACGATAAGGAAATCTTGGAACTGAAACAAACAAAGCAAGGACACCCAAGTAATGGTTCATGACTGGAACCTGGTTTAGAAACAAACTGTACTTGCTGAAAATAACACAGAAAATTAACATTATCCAAAATATGTTCACTATTTCTAAGAATAAACTGGATAATTTATTTACAGGGTTGTTATTTGTGCAATTATTATGCAGATTATGTTTGTAATTACAACATTCTGACATTAGAGGTGACTGTTGACTCTGCCTGTAGTTGCAGCCTTCTGACAGGAGAGGTCACTGTTGTTTCACAGGTCTGACTAAAACCCGTCTTACCCTAAACTGAACCTAAACCTAACCCTTTTTCCAAATACGTCTTAAAATAGTCACTAGCCTATTTATACATTGAAACTGTTGTAGCTTGCCATAATCGTTTCTCCCTTTCTATTCCAGAGTCCAGTAAGGGGAGGCTTCAGTTAAATAAATCAAGAGAGTATCTTTCAAAGTCACCACAAGACACGTTGCATGTGTGGTTTCTAGAATATCAGAGAACAACAAACACATCACAATGATTAACAACAATATACTGTAGCACAGAACGCAGTCAAATTTACACTGAAAGTCACATGCAACTGTGTCCACATCAATACAACATCAGATATACTGATCTAATTAATCTAGAAATAAAAACAATTTCAGTCAAACATTAAAATAAACATTAAGGACACAAACATGTCAGAAGGCAGAGGCTGAGTCTTGAGATCCGTCACTAATTTGATATTGTATATTACACATTTAGCATTGTTGAGACCAAGTGGTTTGTTGTTTGAACTGACGCTGAGTTCACACTGCAGAACACCAGACGATGGCAGTATTTGAACACGAAATCAGTCTCCTCAGACAGTAACACTAATCCATATGACTCAAACATTTAAGGAACAATTAAGACTTATGTTCATTTAAAAATAACAAGCTTAAAGTCACATGCATCTAAAACAAACCAGTGGATTAATCAGGGCGATTGAGAACTATTTCCGATTAAAAAGATTAAGAATTACACATTCGTAATTTACCTTAAAGATGTTTCTAATCTATTAGCTTTCTATGCCACTTCCGGTTATAACACAATCACTAAAGTTTACAAATCAATAGTTGCGTCACGTTACATAACAGCCATCAAATGATTTGCATCTGATGTGGGTCAAGATGTGTCTTATCTCACTGGACTCCTCTGAATTCAGCCTCTTGTCTGTTTATTTGCTTCTTTGTTGTTGTTCTCGTTTAATATTAAAGTGCAATTCATTTAATGCAGCAGTGATGGAAATTGTGTCTTGAGCCATAGTGCTCGCAGCACAACTTGACTTAAAACCCGTCAGTGTGTTTGGAAACTCTCGTCTGTGCTTCAATTAAAGACAATAGGCTGCAGCCAACCCGAATGAGGTCAAAGATTAGGCTTGGGTCGGGGTAATAAATTAAACATCGGATCCTAAATTATTAATTTTCTTTGAGGATGGAGGACCCGGAGCATCTGTATCTTTAATAGTGAGGACAGAGATGGGAGAGGCTGCGCGTTCACGGCTCCTTCTCTCGCTCCGTGGCGTCGGGAACGCGCAGTGAATCCCACACTTAGCTGGAGAGGAAAAAAGCGCCGTCGGACGTCAACAGCGACTCACCGGGAAAAAAATGTTCCCTCCACCGCCCTTCATCAACGCTATCAACGCTGTCGACGTCTGCAAAAGTCATGTGAAAGGATCAACTACATATGAGGACTCGAGTTTTTTCGGCCATTAAACTTGTTTTAGAGGATTGTAAACTCCGGGAAGTGATTGATAAGACACAGGAATTGAAGTTAAAATTGGAAAGGTAAGATGATTTAATGGGGCAGTTACTGTCGGTAAAGGATGAAAAAAGAAGCATCCAGATCTAAGCTAATGTGGAAAACATCGCCCTGTAGGGTAACTCTGATAAATCACAAGGGCATATATGTGCAAAATATACCTCTATGTAAACTGACATTGGTAATTATGTCAATCAACTCTTGCTAAAAGTGAAATGTTTTTGTTTAACTGTAAAAATCTAAGGTGTTATCACCAAAAAAGCGCCAGTTTGTCCGCACAGTATTGTGGAGACGCGCTCAGAGCAGGAGAGACCACATGACCCTGACATTGCTGCAAATATGACACTCAGCATATGTGCATTTATGCTTTTCTAACGTGCTCGGACTTCCACACATGTCTTTTTAGTGCAGTGCATTGGTTAAAGTACCATGTGAAACAACAGGAACTTTGCTATGTTATGCGTTGAATCATATTGTATGACAGCAGTATTCCTCTAGGGTTGTTTTTGTTTTCTGTTTCTTTCATTTTACGAGTTTGTAATGACATTCTGAGCTGCATTACCGTGCTTTGATTCCCCTTTAAAAAAACAACCTACTCAATAAAACACATTTGAGTGGATATGAAATGTAAAAGCTTCCACAGTGCGTTTCCGCTGCTATAATGGATGTTATGTTATTGTCTGGTTAAAATTTGACCTTCCATTAATGTCTGATAATTGATGCTTGCAGGTGCAGAAAATGGCGAGACGGCTCCTGCAGCTCCTTGCCTTGTGGACAACTGTGGTTGGCAATGTGCAGTGCTGTCCAGAGCTCTGCAGCTGCCAGGACAAATCTGCCCACCAGTTTGCTGACTGTGCTTACAAAGACCTGCTGGTGGTACCAGTGGGTCTCCCCACCAATGTTACCACCTTGAGCCTTTCTGCCAACAAGATCAAATTACTGAAAAGTAAAAGCTTCATCAATATCACACAGGTCTCCTCTCTCTGGCTGGCCCACAATGAGATAGTTACAATAGAAACCGACTCCTTGGCCCCCCTGATCCAGCTACGCAACCTGGACATCAGCTACAACAAAATCGTGAACTTTCCCTGGGAGGATCTGGCCAACCTCACAGCCCTGCAGCTTCTGAAAATGAACAACAATGAGATGGTGAACCTTCCAAAGGACGCCTTTTCCACTCTCAAAGACTTACGGTCGCTGCGCATCAACAACAACAAGTTTATCACCATTGTGCAGGGTACCTTCAGTGCTCTCTCCTCCATGTCTCACCTACAGATTTATAACAACCCCTTCACATGCTCCTGCAGCCTGGAGTGGCTGAGGGATTGGATCACGACAATTAAGATTCCCATCCCCGAGCCAAAATCAATTGTATGTGAGGCCCCTGAACACCTGAAGGGTACAATGGTGACACTGATTCCCAAACTGGACTGTATGGCCCCTACTGTCACAATAACCTCCCAGCCCAACATTGAGAACACAGAGCTCAACGAGGGATTCATGGTCATCTTAAATTGTGAGACAAAAGGGAGCCCCACACCACAGGTCAGCTGGGAGGTGACTGCAGGAAATCAGAATTTGTTGTTCCCCTTGCCGTCCACTGGAGAGATTGATGACACGCCAATCAATGATAAAACAACCAATGATCGATTCCTCGTCTTTAGAAACGGCTCTCTCATCGTCTCTCGAATGAGTAAAAAGGAAGATGGAAATTACAGCTGCTCTGCGGTGAATGAATTAGGTAGGGCGGAAAGCAGTGTTAAAGTGGTTATGGCAGTCACCCAAAAACATGGCAGCGACTCAAAGCCCGATTCTGTGCTGGACAAGATCCGTCCATCTGGTAAAAAGCCTGGAGAGCCCAATAGCTCAAAAAACAATGTGATCAACTGGACCAAGCCTGACGGAAAGACAAAGGGCAGCCCTGAAGGTTCATCAGACAAAAGTGCCAGCCCGGGGCAGGGCGGCGGTGTTTCAAAGGACCCCACCTTTGCGAGCAAATGCGGCGTGAGAGAAAGCAGTGAATACATCTCCAACCACGCCTTCAACCTGAGCTTGGATGACCTGAAGCAGTACACGTTTGATTTTGGTGTTATTGCGTTAGAAGTGTCAGAGACGGAGGCCAAAGTGCAGCTGAATCCGCTGCAGCTTCCCAGCAGCAAATCTAACCTTCATGTGAGTCACACTGAAAACCAGGAAACGGTGAATAAAGAGGCCTTTGGTCTGTCCCAGTCCTCATCCAGTAAAGCCACCTTGGACATGCTCTACCTCTGTGTAAATACAGGCAATGGACACTCCATGGTTCAGTGGTCCAACATAGAGGAGGGGGTTAACGCCTATCGCTTCCATGGTTTACACCCTGGCACCAATTACACACTTTGTCTCACCTATGGGGGGCAGGACTGCCAAGTCCAAGTGGTCTTCACAACCAGGAAGAAGATCCCCTCCCTGCTTATCATCGTGGTTGTTAGCATTTTCCTACTGGGTCTGGCCACTGTTCCCTTACTGGGGGCCACCTGCTGCCATTTGTTATACAAGTACCAAGGCAAGACCTACAAGCTGATCATGAAGGCTCAGAATCCAGATCAGCTGGAGAAACAGATGACAGGAGATTTTGATCCCAGGGCGTCTTTTGTGGAGTCAGAGAAAACCTTCGACCCCAGCGAGTTAGGCGAGGGAGAGGCTGATGATGAGGAAGGAGACGGGGAGGTTGAGGGGAGCGTGGTGACAGAGTCCATCCCCGGATCCTCATCCAAAACCAACCAGGAGGAGTTTGAAGTGGGCTCGGAGTACAGTGACAGATTACCGCTGGGAGCGGAGGCAGTCAACATCTCGGAGGAGATCAACGGCAACTACAAGCAGCCAAGCCGCTGAGCTCCGCTGACGTCTGCGAGTATACTGTAAAATATTTTACTTTCAAGCAGCCTACATTTAAGTCTGTAACGCAACCACTATCACTTCACGTGAACAACGATGGCTTCTCATACAAAAAAAGGTGGATCTTTTACATTTTTTTTTTACCTCAGAAAGTAGTCCGTCAATCACTTGAGATTGTGAATTAATTCATGTGACATTTGTAGTCTACTGTAAGGTTAAATTAAGCAACATCAATTTACAATGCAAGCACAGATTTCTACAGTTTGTAAGACCTCAAAACTGACAAGAAAGCAGCAAAATGTTCCCTTTCTGCAGGACAGACACGGTATGGGCGCAAATTGTGCAAACTGTGGCGCGCGGAGTTCAACGGAGGCAAAAAAACAAACGATGTTAAAATGTATTTACGGTTTAGAGAGCAAAAAAAAAAAAAGAACAAGTGCCATATTTTTTAAAAGCCATTTTAATTAAAGTGACATCAGGGACCAATTGCTCTGTCTTAGCTGTGTGCGTCTCTCTCACCGGCCTATTGCCATGTCCTCAGGTGCCGACACTGCGCCTCCACTTGACTCGTCCACTCGCAGATTTGGATGGCGGTATTTGATTAAATGATACTAGATGCAGATATTTGGTTTCGGTGCTGACCTGCCCGCTGTCCTGTGAGACCAAAACAAGGGAATTTTCACTTTCAACTGTGTTGTGCTTGACGGGAAATCCCAGGTAATTTACCCACAAAATGTTGTTTGACGTAATGTAAGGCTTTAAAAATGTGCGACTTTGACCTCTTAATTAACGGGTGCTTGCTTACTCTCGCTTTTTACAATGAACGTGTCCATGGCATGTCACGTAGCCTATTTCCTTGTGTGGTTTTTATTAGTGTAGTCTATAGGACTTTAGATGTTACTGTCAACCTGTGATGTAAAGCCATGTCAATTGAAATTATTATTTTTTTACGACGGTGAGTTTCTATGAAGCCTCAACAAAAGGACGCACTGGGTGTCTGGCGGCTTCACTGTCTTGTAATTGGATGCATATAGTGAGTTTTTGTGAACTGTTGTAAAACCAAACGGAAAACAAAAGCCGTGACCTTTTAAGATTTTTTGATATCATTTTATGTAAGTGGAATTAATAAAACATGAAACTATACCAAATATCTTCTGGATTTGTCTGAATTATTTCAGAAAAAAAATTAACATTTTCAAAATGTATCTGAAATAATAAAACATGTAATAACCTATAGCTTACAATTTGATACTTCCAGTTTCGATTCAGATTTCAGCCCAGTTAATTATTATGAATGGATCTTTCTTCTTTTGATGCCTTTTCATTATGGGAGTTTGTTTCGATGTCTGTCATATTTTTCTATATATATTGCATAACAAAATACGAAAAACAGGCTCCGCGATTTTGGAGTGTGTGTTTATGTAGAAGGTAAAGAAAACTGCTGCGTTTGAAAGCGATGATCAACACAAAGCCTCCCTTTGTCTTCATATTCATTTTGGCCCTGCACAGTTCATTTCGCTTAACAGCATCACACCATGCATTTAAAATAACCCACTCTAGAATTAAATATTTTAATACTTTAAATTATGTAAAAGAGAAAACTATTGTATAGGTTTTATTTACAAAGTGATCAGAAGGAAAATTCGGGAGTTCATATTTTTACTTAAGAGTCGACAGGATAATGCAGAGACCACGATGTCAAGTTGGGAAATATCAGAAACGAGAAAAGACAAAAATAAGAAACCGCTGGAAGCAGCAAGTGGTTTGGGACTTAGATCTACAAATAAAACAGAAAATACATAGTTTAATTTGTCTAGTAGTTCCTATTCCACAGGTTATTGTTAATTACACAAAATGAGCACAATTGAACAAAAATAAAAATGATTACCCTGTCCATGAAAACACCTCATTATGTAAATTCATAAATAGTGAAATAATCAACATATTATTACCCTCATTAAAAGGATGCTTCAGTGGAATGCATGCGTTTAGTTTGGGCGACAACAAATTTGCATTACCTGCCCTATATGATAAATACATATTGGAAAACAAATGCGATTAACCTACAGGTTAAAACATAAAGCAAATTAGTGCCATCCCAAAATAAGCACATAAATGCACAGAAAATGACACACACATAATGACGGTGTTCAGTTGGGAGAGCAGTGCCACACAAGCTCTCACATCAGACAGGAGACGGTGGCCCTCATATAAACAACCAGTTTAACATGAAGAGCACAAAGAGGAGGCACAATCTCCAGGCAGGAAAGGCTTGGTGAATATCTCTACATGTGGCGCTGGACTATAAGTGCACTTATAGTGGACAAATAATTTGACTTTAGAACTTGCCCAAAACCAGAAGAGACTTTGTACCAATCCTTAATCAGGGTTACATTCATTTTCAGTTGCTGGCAGCGGTCTCTGCCTCCTTGGTCGCTGCCTCCTTTTTGCTCCCCTCCTTGGCGCTGCGGTTGAGGCTTCCATTCACAAAGCTCTCTGCGGCCTGACGCTGGAAGTGCTTCCTGGTTCCAACCAGGGAGGGGTTGTTGACCAGAGTGTAGAGGAGCTGCCAGTGCCGGCGGGCCCTCTTTGCACTGGAGACTTTTAGCTGTTTCTTCTCCTGATTGACCAGCTGGATCCCTGAGGACATTCAGAAATCATGATAGCACCAATGGTATGTCATACATAAGTCATATTGTCACAAGAATAACCTTTTTTTTAATCTTAACTGAAATGGGAAACGACTTTAAGGCCTCTGAGGACCAGCTTCAGAAAGAGTAATAATAGAAAGCAATCATATTCTAATCCTCTAAGCATGGAGCCAGCATATTGGGCATGCCATTAACACACTGAAAGCTTAAGCCCCTTGGGCTACATGAATACGAAACAGGCAATTATCGTAGCTCATCTGTGTAATCAGCATACTGGAGAACTAATCTTTGTAAAACAATAGATTATTTCTGATAAAGCATTGTTCTGTGGATGCAAACAAGCAACATCTCCACAGCACATGTGTAATTGGACTCAGCTGTGACAAGAAGCCAGGCAGAGTTGAATGATGCATTTTCCTGCTAATTTGTCACTATAATGTCCTCTTGTCATTCCACGTGTAGGCGACTATCACCTACAGATCAGCAACCAGCCTCAAAGTAGCTTCTCATATTTTGTATGAATTACATAAATTATACGTTGGTTGAATAATGTGTATAACGGCAACACATAGGACTACATTGTCTCTTGGTGACAGAAGCTGAGGGCTCAGACAAGTGTGGGCACGCCATAATGGACAGCTGATTAGTTTATGACAGATTTGATTGAGACTAGCAGCAGGACTGTAAATTATTCCACCGTGTGACTCAATTTTCTCCTGACATATTAAATCAGAATGGCTAAGCTTTCATTTCTTCTACAGTGTTATGATCTGATTATGTGAAACAGTGACCTGCCACTAAATTCTCAACCTCTCTGGAGAAATGAAAGACGCTGCACTGACTTTAAAGATAAACGTTCATATCTACATTAGAGGACAAGACTGGCTTATTCTACATTTTTCTTATTATCATGAAAAGACGAAAACCAACAATGAGTTGATCCTTCAAACAAGTATTGCCTGTGCAGCCAAAACCAAATGCACCTTATTCATCTGGGCCATAGACCTCCACTGTCATCCAAAAACGATTAGAAACAACATCAATGAGCCACATTGTTGCACACATTACCATAAACATGGACACTGTAGTTTATTTTTAAATAAATTCCCCATACATCACCCCGCTGTTGTAAATACCCAGTAGAGCACAAAATATTTACTAATGCCATGAAATAGTCCCCAACAAAATGCATGATTTACTGCAGTTTGACGAATATTTGACTAAAACTACAGTGCCCAGCTGTTCAAGGAAATTATTGACCTTTTTAAAAAAAATAAACAACATATTTGTGACCCGTTTTCTTTTCAGTAAGAATGAAAGTGCTTGTGTAGGGAACGGGGTCGGGAATTAAGAAATTATTCGGAAAGGACTAAGGACTAAAAGAACGACATAGAAAAACACCAGCCTCATCCTTCAACTGTATAAGAATACACTGAGCCCACAGTGTGAGCTGAATCATCATCACTTAATGAGTGTAGACAAGATGTGAGGTTTGTGCTACAGACCCTCTTCAGCATCCCGTGACCTCTGTGCAGCATTGCTCTCCTGGCCCATGGACTGCAGCAGCATCCCGCAGAAGGCCTTCATCACAGGGTGCGACTGGCTCACCTCAATCTTTAGATAATGAGCATAGCAGCGGTAGGCTGCAGACAGACACGGGGAGGGGGGATCACTCTGACTGGGCAAAAGCAATAAACATATAGGACTACACCCCATGTTGGCTTTGAGGCAATCACACATAATGGGCCATACAATCACACTTCCTTTTTTTTTTAAACCACCTGCTTTTTCCTGACAACAGATGTCTTAAATCTGCAGCCATTTCAGAGATCGGTGTGCAATTAGAGTCCACTGCACAGAATACAGATATCATAGGAGCTGCAGCGGGCTGCTAGCTGGGTAAAGTGGAAAGGATACGCATTTCTGGCCTCTAAGTAGAATCAGTAAAAGTGCATTTGCTCACAGGTAATTGCTTCTTTTTAAGCCTCCACAGTGAAAGCGGAAAAAAGCACAGTGTCATATACAAAGGTAAAAGCATGATGTTAATAGCAATGAATATGTTAACATTGTGTGTCTGAGACTAAAAGCAAAAGAAATGTAGGAAAATGTAAAATACATCAAAGACATTGACTTCCCAAGCAATGCCTTGCTTTTTAATTTGAGCAAAAAATTAACCCAGAGAGTCTAAGGTACAAGCTATCCTTTGTATAAAGATTTATTTTTAATGCAGACAACGTTGAACTTGACCTACTGCTTTAGACGGGTCAGCATACCAGACAGTGACATTATTGGTTGTGCTGATCACCGTCTGTACTCAGAGCAGAATAACCCTCTCACCTGGGTCAAACGCCTCCACATTGCGGTTAAGAAGACTGATGTCCATGCGTCCCATGTGGACAATGTTGAACAGAGCTGTGATGATAATGCGCCACGCTGCCAGTAGCACCCCGATCAGAACATTGACTGGAAACAGCAGGTACGTCAGCAGGAACAGATTACCCCTGTAAGACAACATAGGATGCATTAAACATAGAGGACAATGCTGCAATTATCTGACAGTAAAACCATAAAATGAATGAACGTGAGATAAAACATGGCTTTGAATATAGTGACTCACCTGTTGTCTAGGTCTCGCGTGCCTGCTGTTTTCTTGATGAAGCAAAACCTGCCGGTGATATGTTGAATCAACACAGCCAAGAGAATCATCAGCCAGAAGGGCCTGAAGGGACAAAATCAACAATCAAACATCTCCTGCAGTGATAGAAGAAAGACAGAAGGCACAAAAAACATTTATGTAACTGACAGAACAATATATGACAATCAAGCCATCACTGTGCAACATACAGTACATGGAGAATAATGTTGCTGTTGATTGAAAACCTTTCCAGGTGTCAAGTCTTCAGAAAGTAAGAAAGCAGCCTCAATTCTATATTAACCAACATGCATTTTTGAGTGATCCAAAACAGGGAATTGAGATGTGATGCTCACCACATGCTCCACAGGATCTGAAAGAGAATCAGATTCTCTCCGTGCAGTACAGGCATGATGACGAGGAAGACGGCGACCAGAAGGCAGAGGAAGAACACCATGGTTTGGACGATCATGCCTGCAGAGGAGAGATCAGAGTGTCAGGGACTCACAGATTACAGCCTGTCCAACATCCTTCAAATCTACACGGCAATAGAAATTGTTTCTTATGTGAAACCTTGAGAACAGAATATGAGATGTATCCAAAAACAAACATGAAGGGAGTTATGAACAGACAGAGTGCTATTAATATGGCTTGACATGTTAAAATGTAATGCCTGGCTGAGGCTATTTGGCCTAATTGAGGATATTTTTTTAATCTGCCATTACTGTTTTACCACTATCTGATGTACAAACATAGCCCCTCTTCTTTGGGGTACAGCAGTATGCACAGTTACTATATGACGCACAATATCTGAGGTTTAGCAGCATTTCTAATCAATACAAACTAAATAAATCTAAACATACTGGAGATATGGATAACAGGATAATCTATATTCTCGACGTGAAGTATTCAATATGTAACTGTACCGATGCAGATGTGAGCTGCAGTGAAGCTGGTGTATCCCATCCAGCAGACCAGTGCTGGTCGCGAAGGCCTGATACTTCTCTGGCAGTTGTAAACATTATAGACATCTCCTCTGTACAGCCCCTTCAGGTTTGACCTACAGATGCAAAAACACGATCAAGACAATGCAGCACTATGCAAAACACAAACTGATTCATCCAGAAATGTACAAATTACTTACTTAATTGAAGAGGTGATTTAGCATGGGATACGACCGAAATGCAATTCAATATTCAACATGGAAACCCATTTCTTTTAATACGACGTAATTTATGGTAATGGCACAGTATTTCATTTCTTATCTTAATAGCCATTTTCAATTCTAGCTGCAGAGTAAATCCTATTCTGTCTGGATGATTAGTACTCTATTATGTTATAATAACTCCTCTGTGAACCATCACAATATAATGAAGGAACCACAATGAGAAGCACGCTCATGATTCTTGGAAACTTTGGGAAGAGAATAGAAAAGAAAATAAGGAAAATACAGCTATTGCACCTTTCTTTTTCACACCTACCGATGCAGAACCATGGACCGCATGAGCATGGCCAGGTTGACCAAACCAGACAGGGTCATTGCTGAGATATAGCACACTGCAGGGATAGGAGCACACCACATTCAGGTTGTTCACCGTGGGAGGGTGTCATTCATTGACAATTAGCGTGGCAAATACATGCTGCTACAAGCTTATGAGGAGGGCCATGTTAATGTTCTGCGACTCTAATGTGATGTAACTGAATAAATACATGTATCATGCATCTCTCATATCACTAAATGGCTGCTTCTCCTTTCTGGTCTCACTCACCTTCTACGCACCACATGTAATGAACCACTATTCTGACCACTTCATGTTTGTCTGGAGACAGCACAATCTTGAAGCCATTTAAAACGTTGGCGATGTCTTCATCGACTCCCATACGGGCAAGCTGGAGCTGCGGCACTACTGCCGAGATCAGTAGAAGACCCACCTAAAAATACCAAAACAAATAAAAATGAATTACTGGAAAAGAAAACATCAACCAACCAAGTCAGTCAACTTACCGTGAGGTGAATACAGTGTGTAGCACTTAAGAGTCTACTGACTGGATTGTAACGTCTAATAGCTATGGTACTTACCTGATACAGGGTAATAAATGACACCACACCAGATATAGCCAACTTCAGTGGAAAACGGAAAGCTGTTTGAAAAATAAGATGCAGTAGTTATACAAATTTAAATGACAAGACAACACTTGAAGGCATGACCAGACGTAACACAAGACCAACATGTTTACCTTCCTCTGGTGTATAAATATATGACTTCACAGCATCAATTATTCTTTGAGGGAGCTTTGGCGTCTCTGAGCTCGATGTGCTGAGGTGAAAGGTAGACAGAGGCACACATTTACACCACACTTCAAAGAATTCATGAGAATGAGCGACCTTGGATGTGGAAACATTTTTCAACCAGTTATGATTAAGTTCTTCACAAAAATGGCAGCAACAGGGCAGCAATCTATTTCCATTCCACACCATTATTGATATTTCTACTGTAATAGATATGTTTTGCACGTCATTTTTCTCAGATGAAAGTTGAAAAAGAGATAAAAGAAGGATCGGCTATGTGGGAGTAGTAAGTTTAACCATTATAAAATCGTATTATTCTACACCCCTCAAACTGATTGTAATTGGCTAAACCCAAGATGATAAATGTTAGAACTGTAACAAGAATGTGGGCACATTTCTTCAGTATGTTGGGTGGGATTCCCCACAAATGTGTCCTTTTAAGGGGATCAATCGGTCATTTTACCAGATACCTTAAAAAAAGTAACATCCAGCAAGACAAGTTAGGTGAATCCAAGTCTCTCGTTTTAGGGAAAGAACTCCCACTCCAGCTTTAGAATTAAACAGCTGGCTCAAGCTGTTTGCATTACTTTCTAGCTGAAGACACGTCTAACGCAGCAAATCAGGTGTGTTACTGATAATAGGCGACAATTCTCACCTGATTTTGGTGGGCTTCTTCTTCTTGAGGATTTTCTTCACATAATCTTTGTAATAGCTGCTGCTGAGATCCTAAGAGAAAAAAAATGGACAGCAATCACGAAAGGAACCAAATGATATTATAAAAAGTAAATAGGTTAAGATAGAGCTGCACAATTGTATGATTTAATTGCTTTTTGGGGTCACGCTTGAGTTTGGCCTTCATATTCCTGAACTGCTTTGTAGGTACGTGGCGTTACAGGTACTGTTTAATTTGTAATTATTAACATGTGGAAAAATATTTGGTCACAAAATAAGCCTCCTTAAGATAAGTTGTCACAAAATAAGCCTCCTTAAGATAAGTTTCCGTATCTGTGCAGATTTATGGTGTCAGGTACGTTCCCGTGGGGTGGGGGGTGGGGGGGGGGGGGTGGGGGGGGGGGGGGGGGGGGTGCGAGGAGGGGGGAGGGGGGAGTGACACTTCAGGCAACCGCATCAGCCCCGGCTTTGTCACACCCGTACTGAGATTAGCATCACATAAACACAGCATTGTGTCTCCTCAGTGAAAAAACAAGGCAACCTTGTCATAATCTGCTCAAGAACATAACGTAAACCAATAACGTCAAATCTACTTAAAATGATTAGACTGGCATGCTGCGTTGCACTTCACATTTTCCCTCAGCCTAGACTGTATGAGCTCGATAAGCCCCTTGATTAGAAGGTGGCTTATAAAGGTTCCTCACGTGAACAGATTCAGAAGAAATGTGCGTCTTAGAGAGATTTTTTTAATAGTTCATGCTTAGGTGAATGTAGAAAACCAAGCTTGTATCCAGTTTGTTATGTAAGCAGGCCATTAGTGCTATAAGGACTGTGCAACCAACCTGGAGCAGACATGCAAAGGAGCTGCACTCAGATGAAGACTTACCTCTGAAGCATTGTTCTTTTCAGTGCCATTAAAGCCCTTGAATAGAAAAAGGGGATACTGGAAACTAAGGAATGCCAAGCAAGCTATCTGGGGCAGGCTGGAGAAAAGGGAGTAGTGCTTGTGTATCTGCAAAAGAAGAAAAAAAGAAGAAATACATGTTAAAACTACATCGTATTGACACAAAAAGGGGACACAAATGGCTTTGCGTGACGTGGTGGGAGTCTGCATATTGGCCAAATGGGATTCCCACCACAACACAAACATCTGAGACCTTCATCAACCAGAGTCGATTGATTTAGTGCCATACAAAATGCTCACATATTTAAAGTTGTTATCATTACGTTTTGACACCAAATGCCATCATATAATAGTGTGCGATCTTTCTTTTAGCCATGTTTAGAAATAAATACTATACAAAATATAATATTTAGTCAAATGTATTCTGTTGTCTTCGTGTTAAGCTTGGTCATGCAGATCAGCTCAAATGTTCCCTGCAGCGTTTGGTGTGTGCCAGCTCATGGTGGGATCATCACCACTATTACCAAAGCCTGGGTGTCTCTCTTTAGTGAAACACACTAAACTGATTAACTGTGACAAAGCTTTTGATTAAGACTAACAGACAGTGGAACTAATTATTTTGAGTCCTAAACATTCATCTCAGAGAAAACCCAAACAACGTGGACAAAATCTGGGATTAAGTAAGGTTGAAAACTCCAACCATATGTCCATCTGAAAAGCCTGATATTCATCTCTTCAAATCACATCTCTTACATGTACTACGGACAAGCTTTGTTTGGCAATTAATGGGTTTCCAGACGAGAACAAACCTGCCTTTTCTCTGAAATAATCCTTAAAACTCAGACAAATGACACATTACAAAGAAAGTTAATCCAGTGAGAATATAAATAACTCTAATCCTCATGAATCTATTTCTGTCTCAGAAAAGCAGCTATGGATGCCATCTTTGCTTACCAGAGGTGTTTTGGGACAGTCAATTTTCTGCCAGACCAGAATCCCAAAGTGCGTCCAAGACAAGAGGCTACCAAGTACATAGCCAACTTTATTATGTAAAGTACCACATGCCAGGAGAGGGTAGTATAGTGCGGGGTAGTAGAAGACTCCCAGAATCACCCAGTTCTCTGCAAATACAACAAAATTGTGTGAAGACTAAGCAGAGCATCAAAAGCAATAAACACTGATTTTTTTGTGATTAATGCTTCAGTTTTACACTTAAAAGACCTTTTCTCACAATGTGTGGAAACTATGAGGGATCTAATATCCAATTCTGCTGCATAGTCACTATATTTTCGACTCTGCTGAACCTTGTACTTTTGGGGATTGTGTAAAGTAGCAGGGAACCGACTCCTTACAGTCAATTCTTATGTAATTTCATTTCAGAAAAAAAAGCTTCTTGTAAAGATTAGTTGAAAATAACAAAGACACATGGAAACAAAATAATCCAATTACATAACACAGATATTTAACACAAATAATGTGTGTGTGTCCATTTGATGCTGCCTAATCTTCCTTTATCCACTTGTTCAATAGAGGGACAGTGACACATACACTTAACTAACAATATAAACAGTACAAAGTGTAAAACAATCTGTGTAAAAAGTGAATGCAAATAGGCTGATGCTAGTGCAGGAAGAACCAAGATGACTTCCTCACGTTTATTCTCTGTGTCTGTTGTGAAGGGGAGGGGGTTTGGCGATATGATCAGGCCCCACAGTTTGCACAGGAGCACTCCAAACACAGCCACTGCAAGGCCCTTATGCTGCGTATGATCCAGGAAGTTGACCGGACTGTGAAATCAAGCAGCAGGTATTTAGAGCCCACGTGTTACCAGCCTCACATTTGAAAGTCACTGTAGTATAATCAACTTTGAGCCTTAAAACTGGGTTGAGATTGAAAAGTCCATCACAGTTTTGCACCTCAATTCGTCCAGGGAAGGTTCACTGAGCATGAAAGCTCTCATCAGCACCAAACCCCACAATTACACACATTCACACCTGGAAGTTACCTTGTCTGACCACAGCTGTATCTGTTGGCCACTGTGCAACTCCAACGGAGCTGAATTGGAGGCTAATTGCTCAAGGGACATCAGCAAGTCAAACGATTGAATTTGTGCCGAGAACATTTGTACTATTAATTAATACAAGTTGCAAGTACACACTGCTTTAGAATCGCGTTTGTGTTTGTTTTGGGAAACACCAGTCATCCGTAACTTGAGAATTAGCTAAAAGTTGCCTTTATACAATGGAAAACTAACGGTTATTATCTCATGTTTTCCATATTGTTTATGTTCCAACAACATGAAAATGCAATAATAATTTCATATTTCGAGAACAATATATATCACAACATTGCATGTTTTCTGGTAATTCAGTAAACAAATAAAATAACCAGAAAGTGTTGTATACTCTTGTGTACTTCACAAATGAATAGTGCTGACTATTTACTAATTTATCATAAAAAGACGATAAATTACCATATAGAATTATTACCCAGCTCTACCTGCAGTATTTACCTCTTTTGCTGTATGTTCTCTCAACCTACTGTAAGTGTCTATGGAACATAACATACTGAAATGAATGGAAGCCAATCACTGCCAGATAAATAGGAAATCAATCTATAAATCAGCTGTTTACTTGGAACAAAGATCAATAGTAATGTAAATGATATGCAATTCACTGGGCTAGACCAAGCGAAGCTACAAGTACAGTCCCATAAAAGCAAGTAGCTATTTGATTTCACATTTAACCATAGTGTTTATCGTCATTCAAGAAAGGAGAGATAGAAAATAAAATTCAGCCTCACCTGAGTAAACCTGAGAGTCCTTTCTGTCTGTCGCCCACCTTCGTGCGTCTGGCTAAGATTGCTAGGATCAGCATGACAACGAGCTAGGAGGAGGAAAAACGTCCGTTAGCCTCATCTACACAGTAGCATGCAGCTGTGGATTCCCCAGGGTTCAGGCCTGACCCTGCTTCAAACCTGCCAAACCCCGGTGTCTCATTAGTGCTCCCCATGGTTGTGGTCTGAATGAGTTA
Source organism: Pholis gunnellus (assembly GCF_910591455.1). Taxonomy (NCBI): domain Eukaryota; kingdom Metazoa; phylum Chordata; class Actinopteri; order Perciformes; family Pholidae; genus Pholis; species Pholis gunnellus. The sequence continues at coordinate 11,350,672 of NC_136533.1, read as the reverse complement.
TCATCAGTCAGGATCACTGACCAGAGAGAGTTCAATGATCTGTTATGACCTGTGATACATTTAGGAGGATGATGGCCCTGCTCTACTTCGGAACAGTCTGGACCGACTACCGTCTTTAAAGCAGACATCAGAAGAAGAGAATCTACCCTAAATGTTAATCGTAGTGAACAATACTAGATTTCACATTAGAGTGACAAGATTGGTGAATCTTCTGCACTCATTATTATATTAGATTCATTTTTCATTTGTATTACTTGATTCATTTGATTCTATGGAAATCACGTGGAGAGCAGATATATTACATATATATATTAAGTCACCATTTTGGGGTCAGGATCTCCATAAAAAAACATATTGATAGGCATATACAGTCATATTTTGTGAATCGTTCAGTGTGGCCTACTCCTGGATCCGGATCGTGTGGTCCTTGAACTAGGGCCCTGTTTTCCACCAAATTGCATTAAAACCTGTTCCCAACTTTTTTGAGACATCCTGTTAACTGATAGCCAAACAATGAATGAAAACATTAGACAGGGCTGACTTCGATAGCCAAACCGTGCATAACTTTATCACAGGAAAGAAAATCATCATCTCTCTATGTCACACCACGAAACACGGTAAATGTCTGAAAACAAGGTGCGACATCAGGCACCCAGTGAGTTTGAACATCATAACAGCGTAATGTTGCGTCACATTAATCCAACAGAACTTACAGATATTGCAGTGATGCATATGTGGTAGAGTCTGTCATCAGCAGTAGGGTCACATGGAAGGATTATTCTAAAAAAAAAGGAACAAAACATCTACACATGAGCAAAACAATCAAACTTAAGACTCAAGGATTTGAGTCACTGAGCAGACCAACACCTATAAACCTTTCACACGTCACTGTCAGGACCATTTGTGGCAGGAAACTTTGTAGCTAAAATCCCACAGCAGAGATTTGCATTTAAACGGATTGGTATCAGCGTGACACAGGAAAACAAGAAATGCCTATGTTCAAGTTCCTGTACAGTGGAAGAGCAGGGACGCCTGGTCATGGGGTAGTTATTACAACTCTGATATTCAGAGACAGCCTCATATATCATATATTTTAGGTTGGGAGACTTATTAAGGAAAATGCTACACTCACTGTATGATCTGTGAGCATAGAGATGGCAGCTTCCAGAATTAATGTTTTGACATTTTTCACAACAACCTGTCCAAACAATGTGTGAATTTGTAACATGGCAGAGCGTTTGTAAATTTAAGGCAATGTCAAAATTCTCATTCAGAGCTGGCTGAGGAGGAGGCACAGCAGGACATGTTAGTGTTTACAAAGCAGCTAGCTAAAATATAGTGATCTACATTAGTGGCAACCACGACTCAACACAGTTTACACGACAGCCAGACAGTTCATTAGCTTAACATGGTGATAAATGACACTTGTTCCATCGTATTGCTGTCCTACTGTTCATCTGAGGCCATTATTAAAAACCCGTATTCTATTAATCAGTTGGTGACAATGTACAAATGGAAATGCAATTTAGGTGTAAGAAACATCCCAAAAAGAACTGGAAATATTGCATGTGTCCTGTTGCATTGTGGGATGGGCCAGGAGCGAAGAATGATGCGATAAGACTGTCAGTATCAGCTTTGAATCGTACATCCTACTTTGTATGGAACACTACATCTCTTTTTGTGTTTGAAATTGAAGCACTTTGAAATTGAATTTGAAAGTATAAACAGAGTTATTTTGGGTTTGAATGCACTTTTGCTAAAACTGTCGTACTTTTTCTGGGGCAAAACCTAAAACCTGTGTTCTCGGGGCATGAAAATGAGCCAGCTTCTCCTGAAATACTGAACAGAAACAAGGCCACACACTGACACGGGCACCGTAGAAATGTGCCAAGTGTCACCTAATATCTCAACGAGAGCTGGTTCTCACTGCAAAATTGTTAAGACTAAACAGTTTGAATAACTATTAACACAAGTTAAATAACAGACAAACTGGACATTTTGAGTTTTATACAAACAGAAATAAAACATACTAAACTAAGTTCACATTTAAGCCTCAAATAACTAGTCTTAAATCTTCAATAAGACGATTAGAATGTACTTACTCTGCTTTAATTATGGACGGCAAAGGATCCAGGTCTGGGTACTCATAGTCATCTATGACATCCTTATCCATTGTGCTGTCTCTTTTTTCAACAGGTCCAAAGTCTTACAGGAGGCTGGAGTACTTTTAACCACAATCTGTGCTGACACACTGTTGCGATCCACTTGACTCAAGAGATAAAAGTGTCTCCCAAAGTTGTGCTCAGTTGCTGCTGCAGAGGCGTCCTTGCTTCCCCGTGTTCGGTCTAGCCCTCACTCACGTTACTCTCCCTCACAGCCTGTATTCAGGTGCCCTCGTCGTCCCACTGTGGAGCTGAGAGTAATGTGACAGGTCCTGGCTGCAGCGTGCTGCCTCCACCCTGCAAAGGCCCTATTTCAGCTGAGGGTTACCACCACACTGGGATCCTGGGGAGAGAGTGAGAGGGGGGGCAGTGTGTGAAAGGAGGGAAAAAGTGGAGATCTGGGCAGCCAATCTGGAAGGCCACCTGCGATTTACAGGGATTACATCTACTTTTGGGCTTGTGTTATTGGACCTGTGGCCGTTAGTTGAAGAGGTCAGATATGCAGAGTTATAAAAACTCCAGCTACTGTGGGACTGTGTGGGTAGCTGGGAGCGATGAGTCTCTCCCATCAGAGCCGAGTATCACATTGATAAAAGGGAAATTCAGGTGTTGTTCCCCTAAGTCATGGATCAATTACATTTGTGAAATGTTACCTAGTGGAACCAAATAAAGCCGGATGGATGAACTGCATGTTTTCAGGACAGCCAGTCAGATCACACATGATAACTCTGCACCTTCAGCTTGATAAGGATCAAGGAAGGGTTCATTCAACCCAACACTTTGTCTTCTGCAGATAAATGCAAATAAAGATGTCCATGGGCATATTCATGTGGAACCCGTTTTATAAACCAGATACCTGCATCTATAATTTTCTCTACTGGTATCAAGTTATGTTGTTCAAAAGAAAAACATGGTTTTACCGAAACTGTGACAACTGGTGATTTCCAAACAGCAACGAAAGTCATCCTGTAAACAACTGATAAAGATCAGAATGAGGGAGGGGTAAACCTACGTTTTCAACATGATACGAGTACATGATATGCTGAAATGGATTTAACAATAGGTACAGTCACACTGCCCCGAGGACAGGAATCTCATGGAACCTTTTTTTTGTCATTCCAATGGTGTCTTTTGTCAGCTCATAAGGCACACATAATGTCCAACAATAAACATGGACAACTCTCCATTGTATGGACTTACAAAGGAGAGTAGACTTTATAATATCAGCCTTCGAGAACAAATTCAACTTACTCACAGTCATCTCAATCAAAACATTAAAAAAAAAAAATCACCAAAGCAAAATCTATGGCACTGTTGATAGTTACATACCACTTGTGTTTCTCCTACTTTCCTGTAAACAAACATTAGTGCCAAAAAGGTTTGTTGATTCATTGATAGGGTGAGCAACAGAAAATTGATCACTAACAGTTTTGATCATTCATTTATCATTTGGTCATCTGCAAAGCAAAAATGCCAAATGTTCTATGATTCCAGCTGCTCAAATGTGATGATTTGCACATTTTTCTTCTTTCCAAGTTGTTTTATTGGATTTTCTATTTCAAAATACACAAGATAAGAGAGTATACACAAAAATAGTAATAATAACAGTGTCTTAGCTTGCATTACAATTGTACCAGTATATGATTATATTTAGGCGACAGCACCACGAGAGTCAGAGAGAACAGGAATGTACAAAAGCACATAATATACCCACAAAAACAAATAAATAGATTTGAAGAAATAAAAGGAACCAAACAAAGGATTCAAAAGGAGCCCATTGCAAATGACATCCAAGACACATATCTTTTCTTAGGCATGGAAGAAGACCTGAGAGGTGACATAATTAGAGCCTTTCCAACCCCAGCCTCACATCAGGAGTAACAGCAACACACCCTCACAATACTCAAATAAATAGGTTTTATGAGATTTGCAGCTTTTCAAAAAAAATTCAAAAAAATTCACCAATGGGTTTTGGGCAGTTATTGAGAAATTGTAATGGGCATGTTTACTATTCTCTGCCACTTTATGGACCGACTGATTGAGAAAGAAAAATAAAAAGATCAATGATCTCAATACTTTTTGGTTAAAACTGAATAACATGTGATGAGTAACTTATGACAGTGAACTTATGACAGTGTGACCTGCTCATCTCTAACCACCAGCATCAGTAGTGGCTGAGTCATGACAAAACTCTGTTACAGATTCAATTCTATCAGACTCAAGCAGCACTGGTGGATCACAAACAAAATACTTTTCTTTTTCTTGGCTTTTCTTCCGCCACATCACAGCTTTTGGCTATCAATTGTTTCTTTCTTTTCGTGTGCTGTCTCTCCTGTTCTTCTGAAAAGAGAAGATCTCAAAACAGGAATAGGACTCATTTCTTAGATGGCAGAAAAGCTAATTTGGACCGCAGGTGTTTTCTATTGAATTCAAAAGAATGAATGACAGCAGCGACAGTATAAAGAGAGGCAAAATGATCACACAGACCCTCCAAGTAAGTAAAGCACAAGCATGTGAGTGCTACAAAGACAGGCCGAGGTCAACGGTCATGGCAACACCTGAGCTCAAATGATTTTCTTCCTGCAACAAGTTGCACTCACTCACTCACATTCATTTCTGGAGATTGTTACATACACAAAAGGTTAAATATATCTTTTGCAATATCTCTGCAGAGATCAATCCTGCATTCAGCTGCCGCCGACTGAGACTAAGTCAGTTTTGCAACACTGCCTCCATGTCAGCATACACTCATTATGCCGGGATTACAGTCACACAACTTTAAAAAGCAACAAAACGTCCCTAACACTCCTGAGAAAACGCGGTTTCTCAAGCATAGTAAAGCACTAAATCAAATGTGCTCCCGAAGAATAAGCAGCCCAGCAAATAAAGGGGTCACTGAACAAAGAATGCTTTGAACAGTTATAATTACATCACAGAGAGGCACAGTTTGATTGAGCAGGACAGTTCACTTGTATCAGGTTTAGGGAAGTCGGCGCAAAAGCCCTTTGGTTGGAAATATAATAAGCACAACATAATCATAATTGAATTACAAATGTACTTATCTATTTCTAACAATCAAAACAGCAGCATCATCAACTGTGACAAGTCAGGCATCCACAAACGAATTAAACGTGCGATACTCAGTTAACAAATAGTTGCAGTGCTTAAAAAAAAGATACTAAATCAAAATAATATTGCATGAATATAGAAAAGGTTGACGGTACCTTTAAAAGTTCTTTGCCCACCCCTCCATGACCATTTCTGCTGCCAAAGCCCTGTCATAGTAAAGATGCTCTCCATAACTTTTCATACTGACTTTCATATCCACAATTTCATCATGTTGGTACTTTTATGAACCCACACTTTGTTAAACTTGCATGTATTTAAATGACACTTTATTTTATTTAACCACACAATGAAGCGGACTATTGGCAGATTATTGTTGTCCTACTTCCCACAGCTGAGCATGCGTGTCCCTGCTTTCCGTGAAAGGCAGCTGCAGCCCGGTGCTCTGGATTTTGTTTCACACAGAAAATCATGGACAAATTTCATGCCTTTGAAGTTGAGCCTGATCTTCCGACAACAAAGAGACGTTCATCCAGAGAGCCACCACAGGTAACTTAATCACCTGCGCGCCTCTGTTTCACGTGCACTGGACTAACTTATCTGCGACTTACATGAAGAATTAAATGTGTTTTTTATGTATATATGATTCCACCGGCGTTATACTGACTTGCTGTGTCAGTGTGGGTGTTTTTTGTTTTTTTTAATGAGCCAAACATGCTAATCACTTTTACGCACTCTATGCTAGGCTAACGTTACTTACCGACCGCGTGCAGGTGTGCTGCAGCACCAGGTGGGCGTGGAAGGTGGATTAATATCAAAGCAGCAGTGTTGGTACCAGCAGGTCATTTTACCAAGCGCCAAAGGCTTTAAAAAGGCTGCGTTTTGTGCATAACCTGACCATAGTTAACAGTTCAATTTCTTCAAACATGTCCACACTGTGGCGTATAGCCAACAAAATGCTCCACAGTGTGAAATCAGGATCTTACCTCATGTTAACCTTGAGCTCCCTTGGCTTGGGGGACTTTAAATGACTTGAGTTGTCATCCCTTTCCCCCATGCACCCACCTCGGAGAAGTTTTAATAATTACATAAACAAAACAACAAGCTAGACAGCAACTTTTCTTTTCTCTGGACACCTCACATGCCATGTGTGGTTGGGACTTTGACCGGTCTTTATCTTGTTGTGTTAAGAACATCATAAACGAGACTAATGAGGTGACAAGTAAGGTCAAGTTCTTGATAAGAATAAGAACGCTGACATCTTGCAACATATGTATTGAACAATGCTAAAGTCTTTGTCATTTGGGTGTGCCTTTTTGGATGAAAATTATATTTTAGCCTTTATAAACCAAAGTATAAGTTTGCATTTGTGTTTTAGCTGTGTCTTAAGTGTACTCAATGACCTTTGTGACAGCCTGCTGTTTTTTTTTTGTGTTGCTCTGTGGACATTTCAAGCCAAAGAGGAGATCGTTCCTGCCACAGTTGCATCGGCATAACAAAATGTTACTGTATATTTCTGATTTCCCAGAAGTTCTGTGAAAACGATGCAGGGAAGGAAGCTGAGGTGATGCACTGAGAGCAGCTGGTGTTCACTGTGTTCCCTCATGTAGTCAGACCCTAATGGGTTAGTTAGGGGCTCTATCCAGGATCCTAGACCAGTTTTGGGGTTACAGCAAACACCAGAACTTCATCCAAATCCAGCCCCGCATATAACTGGAGCAGTTACATAAAAAAATGTCACTACTAATATAAGCTTCTTGTGGTTTTGGCATCACTGTATCAGGATTTTGTGCACAAAGATGCAATTCACAAATGCATTTCCACTGTCTTTGCACTGCCTCATTAGTGACAACAGTGCAGGGAAAGAGATATTGTCTTTATTGACCTCAGAAACAATATTCTGTTCATGTTTATATGATCAACATAATTTGTATTTTAGGATTTTACCTTCAGGGCTAACACAGCTAGTGAATGTGTGTCCATTAGTTTGAATTGAAGAACTGTTTGTTATTCTTCTCTTGCTTAGCTTCCTGCCTCCGACCCTGAAGTGGAAATCTCAAGTGCAAGTTCTTTATGCGTCCTGAGAGTCCTGACTTGTTCTCTTACACACCAGCCAAAGATGACCTTCCTTTGACCGTCACGTGAAGGCAAGTGAGTACATCCTCCCCTGACTGTTTCCCAGTAATTCGGTCTACAGACTCAAAAGAACTCCCGAGGAAGCAAAGTAATCACACCACGAGGAAAAGCACAGCATCATAATTATTAACTCGCTGACTTCGCAACCGAATTAGCAATCTGCCATCACAGCTGTCCTAATAAAGAGAAGCAATTCGATTCTATGATAGATTTTATTTAGTTATACTTGGTTTTGATTTAAGATGCCTCGAATGAATAAAACAAATCCAATTGTATCTGCCTTGAAATTCCAGCATTTCGTTGTTGGCAAAGTCGATCCAAATTGAGTAATATTGAGAAATATTGCCTCAATATTAAATCATGCCTCCTGAAGGCCTCCTGGGTGCAGAGGGCTAATTACTGGGGATATTTTTCTGCGGCTCAGTCGGCTGCACTGCCTCTGTCATAATCAATGAGCCTTGTAACACTCAATTAGAACATAATTGGATTTGTGTGTGTTTGAGGCTGAAAAACATGTACGTTTGAGCGAACATGAAAGAAGTGCTTATCTCTGTTGACAGCTGTAATGAAGTTGGATTGGGCCGGCCAGTTGTACATTTCATAATAATTCAGTCACTCCCTCTCTCCACCCAGATGCCTCAAATTTGTCTTAGTTAAAAACAGCTTGGATTTACATTATCATGTTTAATTACACTTGGGCCCATTGCCAAAATACAATGAGTCCTTGTGTACCGTACACATTGTTGTATACAGTGTGGCTGATGTGGCATAGTATGACATTTACATTTACAAAAAGCTGTTGTTTTAAAGGTGAATAGATTTTAATTCCTTTTAATTTGTGTGTGGGGAAATACATCAATACTGCATCTATTAAATTTTTACGTTTTTAAATTTCTTCTTTTTGGAATAATTACAATTTTGGCAAAATCAGTACACAAGTCCAAATAAACACGAAGGATATTCAGTATATACTGATGATTTGTTTTAGCTGAGCTTTTTTCATTTTACTTTGACAAAAGCAATCAGTGTGATTAAATCTAGAACACTTATCCAGAGCATTTTCTGGCCCTATAATGTTAATAATCTGTGGTAGATGAGCTCTCATATTGCATTTTGACATGTAAGGTTGATTGAACCTAAACGACAACTCAAAGAAAGAAAATAATCAATTCCAGTCTTCAGGTCGTTTCTGTTGTGATATATGGCTGTTATTGTGGTAGGCCGGGGAGTGAAAGATTTATTTCCCAGCTTATGAGTGCTGAGAATGGGATGTTATATATAAGGAGCCTGTGACAAGTACAAATCTTCCTGATAGTTATTAAAGTGGTCATGATCACTTTGCTGCAGACACGCCGGTGTGCAGCGCTCAGTCTGTCGCGTTCCTGCTGCGACTGCCTGACAAGCGGCTTGAATTTACAGCGGGGAGGCAGGGTCGTGTCTGAGTTGCTATGTGATAATCCTCTTTATATAACTGTTAAACGCCTTGGCAAACACGCCGCACACACTCAAGAATTAGATTGGATTTTTATGATCTATTTATGTTAAATGACAGTCAACATTCAATGTTTTTACTGTCGAAATACATTTCTAGACATCATAGTTGTGTATATTTACGCTGACTTTCCAGTTTATTAGGTACAACTATAATGTTTCTGTGTGTAAATGGAGCTGTTTTAAATATTACCTTATAATATAATGCAAGGAAATTACAAATGAATCAATACTTTCCTAACACAGTGTGGCCAAAACTGTGTTATGTGTTGTAGTGAGATAAAAAGGATGAAGCAGAGTTTCTAAATGAGAGAAAGGATGTTATTGATAAGTATTTATTGCTCTTTTAGACGGTGTGTGTGTGTGTGTGTGTGTGTGTGTGTGTGTGTGTGTGTGTGTGTATGTGTATGTGTGATATCTGTTTTATTTGGGGTGTTGTGTGTGTCAGCGTGATAGATGATGTCCTTGCCGTGGCCTCTATTTTGTCATTCTGTGTGTGTGTGTGTGTGTGTGTGTGTGTGTGTGTGTGTGTGTGTGTGTGTGTGTGTGTGTGTGTGTGTGTGTGTGTGTGTGTGTGTGTGTGTGTGTGTGTGTGTGTGTGTGTGTGTGTGTTGTTTGGGTGTGTGTGTTGTTTGGGTGGTCTGTGTGAGCATAAATTTAAAGGCTTTGGAGATATGGGTCATGTGTGCAATGAATTATTGGTTTGCTGTTGAATTTCGGATGTTGCAGTTTTATCTCCTCACCTATAAACAGGAGTTTAAAAGTTAAATCACATTTTATTTCCTGGAATCAGGAGCACGATTTGCGTTGTTTGTTTATTTTGTACTTTGCTCTTTAAGAATGGTGTTTCATTATTTAGGTGTTAGGGAAAGACCAGTAGCTTTTAATACAGGGACAATATAAAAAGACGGGCACTGTCAGCAGTTTACGCTCAAATTCAAGGACTCAAGAATAATTTATCTACATTATGCAACACAGAGTTGCACAACGAAATGCAGTTGTAGCCCATTTGCTACACAAGTCAAACATGACGAAACAACACAAAGACAGCAGTGCGTTGCTGCAGTTTTTGAATTTGCACCAGGAAGAATGTCAATTTATCCCAGAAAACATGCTATGAATATGAATTTCCCCATCAAAGCAACATGTCCTGTGTCAGTCTGATGCAGGATTTGCATTTCTCACATCTGAGAGTTTTTAAATTATGAAATTAGAAATTAAATTTCACCCCAGAATGCCTAACCTAATTGCTCTCAAAACTGAGAAATTTGCCAAAATGTCCCAAAAGAGCTAATTGAGGGCAAAGAAATACTGATTAGTTATTTTAGGTTTGAATCTCTGCGCACACAATATTTAGCATTTTATATGTGTGTGTGTGTGTGTTGTTGTTTTTCTTTTGATATGTATAGCATGTTTTTATTAAATTCTTAACATCTGTGCTGTATAAATTGGAACCCATCTTACCTTCATTATAGTATCCTGGTTGCTCTCATCACCACTGTATTAAAACGTAGAAACATTTAACCTAACATTGGATAAAAAAATGCAAAGTATTAAATGTCTTGTGTATTTTCCATTGCTATGAATCAAACCATCCTTAAGTGACTCTTCCATGCTGTTTGTAAATCCAATGTCTGGCAGAGCATCATTTGTGCCACAGGGCCTGAATTTGACCAGTTTTCATAAGAGAGCATGCCCCCCCCCCCCCCCCCCCCCCACACAGTCTGCGAGAGTCCGATTTTTCTGATGAATAATGTATTCATAGTCTGAAGCTGCAGACACATCTCACTGTGTGTTCAGAGATGCTTGACTTTCACACGTCTCTGCTGGAATGAGGCTGAATCGAGAGCTTGTCTCGGATATGAACAGCTGTGGGGAATATCCTGCTATGTACAAAAGACGGAGAGAGAAAATGTATGCTATGATCTTTCTAAGGCTACACCAGGAGGCTTTATAATGGCGACTGTAACACCCATGGTGGAACTGTGGCTGATGGCTAGATTTACATATTTTTGTGTGCCCATTCTGAAATTCTGAGATGTGAGATGTTAATACTATATGCTCATCGGGGGAGAGTCTTATACCTGCAACAGAAATGATTATGGAGTCTGAGACTTGTGGTTTATAGCTGAACTGGATCAATATTAAGAATGAAATTGCTTCCATTGGGCACAAAAGAAGTCTGATTAGTTCTCCTTTCATAACAGAAATGCTTGTAGCGTAGGAATGATGGTTTCTACCTGGTCTCCTGTCAGCGTAGGGATTTTGACCCGCAGTCATAAACCGTTCCTGTCCTGAGGTGTGTTACTGAAGCGGTTGTTTTGTGAGAACAGAGACGAACACCCGGTTATCCTGAAGAAGTCTGACAAATTCTGACAGAAAAGAGATAAAGAAACGTTACACTGTTGATGTAAGGATCTTTATTACAGTTTGATGTAAGAGCACTTTGTTTTTATACATGCAGTATATTCATTATACATTGATTTCAGTTAAGAGCTGTGTTTGGATTTTTTGAAAAAACGAATTCCATCTCTCCCGTCCCCGTTAATAGATTGAAGTGATTTCTTTGAAGACAGGGAAGTGGTCAGCGGGGTGATTTGTAAAAGTCAGTTCAGCACAAATGGCCAGCTGACCAGACGATCTGGGTGTTCTCTGAAGCCGACGGTAAATCCCATAGAGACTGTGGAGCTGTCACACCGCATACGTCTCCTGCAAAGATCACTCACGCCAGACTCCATTAGCAAAAGGCTGCCCTCCACATGTCACCACTTGAACAAAGACACACGTATTCATCCAACATTAAAGCAGGAATGCTGGCAGCCATAAATAAGGTTTTGGTAAACACGGTCTGACACAAGAAAACAGCTGGTGTAATTTACAAATGACAATGTTGTGTCATGCTTAAACTGGAGTATTTTCTGTAGGGCGTGATTGAAGTGTTTCGACTTGAAACAGATCTGTGATTAAATGACTTTCAGATAATCTGAACTGATGTGTTTCAGAGTCAGGATCAGATGATAAAAGAGAGTGGCTGATTCTTAAAGACAGGATTTGATTGTCAAAGCAGCATTTGTGTCACCTCCTGCTACTGTGTGTGTGTTTCATCAAACCTGCTCTGTGATCTGTCGTGTAGACGGTCTGTGATGTTATATGTGATGTTATTTCTGCAGCTCAGCAAAAGGTGCACTGTTAAATGATCTATCCACATAGAAGAAATCATTATTACAATCATTTACCGGTAGTGTTTTTATGCATTTTTGCGAACATATGCCAAGTATTATGTTACTGCAGTTGCGATTATGGTTTCCCTGATGTATTACCAGTATTGGTTTTGATATCCACCTGCTGTCACAGTGACATCATGGTATTGATTCACCGGATGACTGCCGTGGAGAAATGAGTCACGTTTCCCGGAGAGGTTTGACGATAAGCCAGTAAGGAAACCCCCTGTGGGCATGCTATGGGCAGGGCAGAAGACATCATGTCGCTTCTTATTCTTCATTTCATTTTTTATTTCAGGGCTCTTAAATTCTGCTTCAAAGATGATTTATGACGCACTTTTCATAACATCACAGTCCTTACTTCCTCAATAGGCTGCCACAGTGTGATTGCGCCTCTTTGAGCTCAAGGAGTCAAACAGCTCTCATGCGCGTGACCCAGACCTTAATTAGTATGGCAACAGATTGTCATTTGCATGTTCGTGCCGCAGTGAGTAGATGGGAGGCGGCTTCCATGTGAGGGAAGGATGGCGGCACTTCAGGGCCAATTTGCTTAACAGACCCCAAAGGTGCAGTCAATTCAGAAGTGTTGTTATTGTAGCTAATTATAATAGTGGATACATTTATTTCATCTTTAACAATTGTGTGTGCTGTACATGTGCAGTAAAAGGATAATTTGTGTGGAATTAGCCCCAAAAAACTGATTTCTTTTTTGTCAGATTGTATTTCTATAGAGCACATTATTCAAAGTGACTTTTTTTCTGAATTGCTTTGTGTATTTGCACTATTTGAGAGACAGAGAGATAGTGTTTGAACTCCACACTGTTCACCGTCTCCATTATATATATATATCCGTTGATATGCACAGCAGATAAGAAAACTCTACGGAGCGTCATTATTTTTCAAAGTGTACCCTGATCTTGACAAAAGATCCGCCTTTTATCTGCTGGGAATTTCTGCCTCTGGAGAACATGAGCTGTGCAGCACAGTAAGGCTCCTCCTTTTATTTGGTAGGCAGCAACATTTAGACGTTACGTGCCCTCGGCTGTTTGCTTTAAAGTAAAAAAAGCCTTTGTTCTGGCATTGATCTAACATCTATTCTGTGGTATTGGGCTGTGGTTTTGTGCAGTTATTGCATTGTGTCATGTACCATGTTTGTGTTTCCACTAAAAGCTGGATCCACATAATCTATACCATTGGGCATTATTTCATGACATGTAAACAGAAAAAACAAGCTACATAACAACAACAACAACATGAGAGTGATTTGCTGACCAGGTTTATTGTTTTCCCATCCTGTGTTCAATAAATGTTCCTGTAGTAATCCTTTTTTTTTTTATTTTTTTTTTTTTACATATAATAATACATATATTTTCTCCTAATAAGAACTAGGATTGTACAATATGTAGGTTTTTGCCTTCCATGAGGTAAATCATCTGTTCTCACCCTGTGTTGAATTGTTTTTTTTACATCATTATCTCTTATATATCATTTGTCAGGCTGGTTGTCAGTTGTACACATGCTGATGGCCACTTTAATATCTCACATAATCACTCATACTGCTATCAAGCTGCTAACTACGACTCATGCAAATATTCTCTGCAGCGATTTGCATTTACGCTGCTGACACTGACCAATTGTCTTTTATCTGTCTCCTGTATACCCGTAGCTCACTGATTCCTACACATATTATCTCATATCATCTGCATTTTTCTGATTAAACAAAAGAAGTAAAATGTTTATTTTCCTGTCCTCCATTTGGACCTTTCCCCTGTATCTTGTTGATTGACAGCTTGAATCCCTGAAATCCTCTGCTGACATGTTATTGCTCTGGGTCAGAAGCAGGCAAACGGGAGTCAGCCTTCATTCTCCCCGATATCTACTCTTTGCTCTTCCTCCCTGCTTTTTTTTTTTTCTCCACTATCTTTCCTCTTCCTTATAAGATTTCTCGCCCTGCTCTGAAATATTGACTAGTCTGGAGTCCCGTGAGATTGAGCTAGTGGTGTGTTGTTGTCCATCAGCAGCAGCACAGAGTTTTTTTGTTTTTGTGAATCCCAAAAAACAAAATGTTCTTCTTTTTCTGAGGCGAGGGTAAGGGCAGAAAATAGATGATATATATATTCATATATTATCTGTTGTTTGTGTGTCAAAATTTGCACCCAAGGTCAATTCATTGCAAGAATTAAGCTTTTTAAGATTATTAGTCAGGATAAAATACTGAGAACATGTGACACACTATCTGCCTACAATTAAACATATTAAAATAGAAAACACTTAAAGGCCAGTGTGTAGCATTTAAGGGTATTTATTGGCAGAAATGGATTACAATCATAACTAAATGTTCATATAATCAGCTGAAACTAAGAATCGTTGTTTTCTTATTACCTTAGAAGGCTTTCTTCATATCTACATAGGGAGTAGGTCATCTTCAGAGTCCGCCATCTTTCTACAGTAGCCCAGAAGGGACAAACCAAACACTGGCTCTAGCAGGAGCCTTTCACGTTTTCACCTTACCTGAAGGCGACCGTAGTTCAGTGACACGCTTTAGAGGGGGAGGTGAGCGGAGGGGTATTCACCGTTCACACACTAGTGCTTTAACAAACAAGAAACAATTGTTCTTATTGTCGAACTATGGAAAATCAACAGGTTTATCTTTTAATTCCACATTTCATGACTATAATGATAACATTGGCTCAGTTTCATCCGCGTGTCTCCAGACATGTCAAGGATTCACTTTGACCAATCTCCACACACGGCATGATATTATCACACAGACTTGCTGAATCATTCAAACTTGAGCGTGAGGTTTTGCCTCAATATTTTGATAACTCTAAAGGTTATTGAGGATCTTCTGGTTTTCATCACAACTGTTTAAACCCGGCAACCTGCGCCTGGAAACCTTAGGTTGTGCAGGGGAATGCTGCTTCACGTGGCGCTGGAGAATACCTCGCTGCTGAAGATGAATGCTGCTTCATTGTGCTTCATTGTGCTCAACTAATTATTCCAGTGACAAGTGTGACATCACCCCCCCTCCAGCTTTGAACAGAGGTTCATGAACAGTATTGAGTGGCTCAAGGTTGCCATCAGATGTGACTTTAAATTGGCTGGAAACCCTGCTATGAAAAGCTGCTGCTGCACGTACAGCAGTATGTGTTGTGAAATTACCTGTTGCTTAGGAACCGGTGTGACTTGCTGCATGAGAGCAGGCTTTGTCAAGGCCTCTGAGCACAAGAATTCTTCAACTCGTGTTTGTCAAATCTACATTTTTGGTATTTTCCATGTACTGTAGATTGTATGGTACTATGTGGCTCAGGTGTTAAAGCAATCTAGCCATTTTATCTTCCACTCATCTTACTGAGGAGCTCTTTATTTTCTATTATTATTAAATGTCTTGTTGTGCTAATTTGTGAATGATAATGGCATAATCAGCATATTGTGTTACTCATTCACTACTTAGCATATTGTTTTGTTGTCTAATGTTTGCACATTTCACAACCATCCTGAGGGATGTGTGAAAACATCTTTTTCAGGTTACAGATAATTCCTTCCCCACTGAATGATTTAAAGATGAGGTTCACAGCTATTTGAAATAGTGTGAGTGTCATATGTCAAGCGTTACA
Organism: Pholis gunnellus; assembly: GCF_910591455.1. Classification (NCBI taxonomy): domain Eukaryota; kingdom Metazoa; phylum Chordata; class Actinopteri; order Perciformes; family Pholidae; genus Pholis; species Pholis gunnellus. The sequence continues at coordinate 11,334,979 of NC_136533.1, read as the reverse complement.
CAATACACATACTTGAAGATTACACAATCCCATTAATGAACATCTTAGACCTCTTCCTGTGAACATGAGTGCACATGCTTGCTTCTCACCAGTTTGCAAGACTTCAGCTAAAGTATCTAAACTTTTGAAAATGTTTGAATATTTTCTCCTTATTATTAAGTGGTCTCATCACCTTTGAGCCAAAAAATGTCATTACCATTGGTCAGGCGTCCATGTCAATGTGGGAAAATATGTTATCTATATCAAACTAGCCATTGTGCAATGATTGCCTTTGAAATATTGTGCTATTGAATGTAAAATAGATAAAGTAAAAGGCCAATATATCACAGGCACTTTACCCCCGATGAGCACCTTTAACCAGTATGTGAAATACAGGGATGGATTGATTGATTGAGTGATACATACTTCAGACCCCACTCTTTAAACAAATATTTGTCATTTAAAATTGTCACTGTCTTTTTAAAAGCATTGTCCAGCAGTATTCATTATTCAAATTGCAAAACATTTATTCACAAATATGCCTGCAGAAAAACATAGTCGTGCTATTTCCTCTTACTGTATATTGCCATTGAATACCCGATTGTTTCTGCAAAGGCCAATTAATGGTTAGTGCCGTTGCAAGTGGTCCGCAATGCAATCTGAAGCAGCTGAATGTTTTTTTCTGCCCCCACATCATGGTTGAAAGTTGTACAGCGACACATACGTGTGCGTGTCGGGTAGAGAGAGAGAGAGTCAAGTGTGCTGTGTGGATTCGGTCAGGGCATAGTTGTTGTGTGGTTGATCAGTTAGTTAGCGGTTGTATGAGCGGCCTTATTAACAATATTATCTTTGGTGAGGTGTGTGTGTGTGTGTGTGTGTGTGTGTGTGTGTGTGTGCAAAGCATGTATAGCGTAGTTGATTGCATTGACTTGCAGCCATGAAATCTTGCATATTGCGCTGACAAATCTAACAAACTTTGCTGTGCTGTGAGAGAACTGTGCGGGGGCGAGTTTATAGTTAGTGGCTTTTAAATGCAGCTAATCAATGTCTTATTATTGCACACAATGTCTTTGTTTAGTGAATACCATTGAGGGAGTGTAAAGCCATGGACACTGTCTCACCCTCTCTCCCTGATTAGCACTCCCACTGTGAGGAAAAGCGCGGGTCGAATGGAGGCGGCAGACGCAGTCGCCATCAGTGGGGGCAGCATCAGAGGAACAGCAGCACTTCAAATAGAGGTTTTCAAGGCATACAGTCATACATTTTTCATCTGCAACCGGCTTTGAGGCAAGAGAGGGGGCAGGCTCCAATTGAAGGCTTCTAACAACAGACCAGGGCTTTCAGAGACAAAAGGTAGACGGGGGAAGGGCACTTGAAATGAGAAACAACAAAAATCCTTTGTTTACAATAGATGAAGAAAGAGCTGTAAACAAAGTCGATGTTTAGCTGCCGAAACCAGCAGCGTGGCAAAAATCACGCCAGCAATCAAATGATAATTGCCGAGCTACAATTGTGAATTCTGTATGCCTCAAATAATGGCTGCCACAACAACAAACTTGAATAGATTCATAAATTGCAACCCACAACCCTTTTGCAGTCATCTTTTTTTTTATTTATTGTGTAAACACCAAACAGGTTTTTCTTTGATGGCGTACATGGCACATTATTTTGTGAGAAAATATAATAAAACATATGTTTTCATATACATATAACAGTATTGGTTTGCGTTAGATTGTACAGGTGCACCTAATAAAGCGGCCGCTGACTTTCACACAGCCGTTGAAGGATTTTTATTGAATCATTTTGAAAAGCACATTTACATACACGCAAACAGTTGCTAAAGGCTACAGTATAATAATGTGAACACCTCATATTCTAAGCATGAAGTACAGGCACATGTGTATTTTTAGTCCTATTAGTATTCTGTAAATATTGAATGGGCACTTTCAAGACCCTGCTGTTCAAAGACGGCACCCTATCTCATAAAAGTATATTGCCCGTCTTTGTACAACTAAACCTCCACAAAACCATCCTGGGCCTTTGTGTCATATTACAGGTGACTCTTTATCTGTGGGGGGATCAGAAATATGAACCTGTGCTGTGGTAAGTGCATCCTGGCCATAAAGTGTTGTCCCTCATCCCATAAGCAGACAGTGGAGCTCTGCAGAGCGCCTGCAAATTTAATGACTGATTTTCCCGGCACTGCAGAGTCCTCTGGGTGCAGAGTCTGGCTGGATGCTAATGCAGCCTGACATCTCCAGCCTTGTTTAAACAGCCTACCTTATCCTGAAGGGGCTACTGCAACAGCAAATAATTAAAGGCAACTTTGATAAAGAGATCCACCTAAACACGACTGCTCTACTTTTCCAGTACACTCAGATCTCAACTTGGTCTGTTTTGATCCTGAAAATATTGTGTAGGCAGTTTGTGGAAGATGACAGCACTGTGCTCGTTTCAACACAAAATACAAAATTGAACTCATTCACTGTTGAGTTTTTTTTTTTTTTATGTATTCAGTGTTGAATGAATCCAACACGTCGAGTACAATTATGTATAGTTTGATGCTTCATACAAAATGTATTCTCATACATTTCACATATTCGTCATCGTCTCAGCTGAGAGCAGTGACACTCGGCACATCTTCACATGCATTAGTTCAGATGATGTTTATTCTTCTATTTTGTAAAGCTAATATGTAGTTAATTTAAATGTTGCTTAACCGAGACCCCTTAATTACTGCAGTAGCTAGAAACCCCAGTTGCCCATACATGTTTGGTCGCCAGTTGCTGTTTCATCCTCCCTGTGGAAGTCCATCGTCGGCCTCTCCACATCTCTCTGGAGATATTGCATGGTTAAGAAAATATAGCTTCCTCACTGCTGACAAGTGACTCAAGGCAGTTTTTTTAAAGTGTGTCTTAAAACAATACTAAACATAACCATATATACATCCTCCTGTTCATTCCATTTTTTTCCATATAGACAATGTTACCATTTCACGACAGACTTGAACAATTGTGAACCTATTTATTAGAAGAATTGATCGTCTCATAGGATCGGATTGCCCGATAAATGTTACTTCCCCTCACAGACTTTGTCTATAAATGATAAAAACGCGAATGCGTTTATTCAAATTTCTAGTCAATATTCTGGGTCAAAGCCTATTAATCCCGGCCTGGAAGCCAGATTCAAAAGTTTGGCGAGCGATGGTGGAAATATGTATGTATGTATGCTGTGGTGAGTCCAGATCAAGCAGCGCCATCGGGATGAAGCTATGCATTTGTTCAAGAGATTAAGGGCAGCGTGGTGTCACAAGGGCAGTCAGGCCTCGAGTTGTATGGCTGGAAGCAGGTGGCACGTTTCTTACCTCTTGCTAAGAGGGATTAGGCCCTCGGAGGGAGAGGGAGCATATTTGATTAGCCCGTTCAAAGGTTTGGGAGGATGGTGGGCTGTTCATGTGATTAGCCAGGCATTTTGAGCTGGACTGATTTATGTGGAAGTGTGTTTTGTAACATCTTGCGAAAGACTACACTGTTATTTCAGTGGAAAGGACCTCTTGCCTCTCTGCCTCCTCTGGAATTTGAAAAGAAGCTCAGATCAGCTCAAGTCAGACTGCTGCGTGTGTGCACACATGAAAAGAAATTATTCATACTACTCTGAGATGTTTAAAAGATAGAATATATTTATATATGTGTGTGTGCTAACCTGTACTGTACTGCAGCCCGAACAAAAACACCATTTCAGAAAACACCATAACATTCATCTCAGCTGTGTATCGTACAGTTAAGAAAAAGAAGAGACTGACTAGCTTTATTAGAACAAAGCAAATCCTACGAGTGTTATCTCCTCAGAACATTGCATATGTTTGCATCTCTACATTCACAGGCAGAGTGGAGTGGATAGGTTCTGTGGGAGGAGGAGTCAGGAGGTGACCGGTTGCACCCACCTAGCCCACACACAGCCCCTCCCGGGAGGAGAGACTCTCCATTGAGCTGCAGGAGCTGCAGGCCTACGGGGAGGGTGAGCGGCCAAAGAGTACAACACCACCAAATAGGACGGAGTTATCGGTTAATGTTGCGTTGGCTCTGCTTCAGATTGAACGTTACAGAACGAAGAGCTCAGAACGTGTAACCTTATCTGCCTGGGTCAAGGTTGACCAACTTACTGTGGCTCATTTTATTGGGCGGATTTTTGGCAAATCCCTTCTGATTTAGAATTGTATGTGATGTGCTAAAAGCCCTGAATGGTTTCAAGCAATCCCACTCCATCTGTTGCTCAAATATGAAGTGTTTTTTTTAATCCTGTAATTGAATGTGTTAAAGAAGAGTTTATTGTTCAACACGAGATATGTCAAAATGGAGACAGACTTTATAACTGATATGTGATGTCACAGTTGATTGAAATCATGGCTGGTGTGCAGGCATCGAATCGTGAAATGATGCAGCTGTTTGTGGAGCTTTGGCCGGTAGAAGCACTTGAATTTAGCCCATGGATTTAATGCTTCTAGCGCTTTAGATGTATTTCTGAAGAGTGAGTTTTCATTTTCAGCCTAACTGACTCAAAGTGAAATGCAGAGCTTTGTTAAGGCTCAATGATGTGTTTAGATAATATGGGTGGCTTCTTAAAGTCTCCCTGGTACAGTTAACCTTTCAAGTACCGACTGAACTCCCAACATCAAGAGAAGAGAAACGCATTGATATGCATGTGTCTCTGAAGTCTCTTCCACCGAGGAAAAAAAACATTCATTTGGAGGTGAAATAATTGGGTTTATGCTTCAGAAAAACGGTTGCACTTGACTGGCCTCTTTCTGAATGTTAAAGCAACATATTTCCCTCTGTGGTTTGTTGGGAATATTGGCAGCAAATTGTACAGATCTGTGTAAAAATTGCTTTACCTCGATGTGCTCGCCGGCCCAGGAAAAGACTTCAGTGCTGATGATAATTGTCGAGCACGGGTCTGCTCATTCATGGAGCGTGGCGTCTGCCTGTTAAGTGACAGAATAATTACACACAAAGCTAAATAGGGCTCTCAATGAGTGTGGGGAGTGATAGCAGTGGATGTGGAAGGAATACTGATGCTCTAACAGTGTTTCTGAAGCCTCCTCCCTTTGTTCGATTCCCTGCTTTATTTGGCCACGGCTGCCTCCTCCCCTTTGCGGCGAAGCGAGCTCATTGGAGGACAAGTCACGTGTTGGCGTTCAGGTCCGCAGCGTGAAGGATTCTAACTGTTGCTAAGGTATTTTGAATGGTTAGTTGACCGTTAAGAGGAGTTCATTTGCTTTCCATCTTCACCTGCTGAATGCTAGGAGACTGCATGGAATGTGTTGAAAGTGTGAAATCTCAGGATTACTCAGTTTCTCATCAGCAGACCAGACAGTCTGCACTGTCACTTGTTGTCTGGGGTGTTGATGGCTTCAGGCAACATTTTGTAATTGAGATTTGACCCACATCGTGTTGGATTTCTTTATATTGAACGTCTTTTAAATCCTCTGCCAAGAGAAATTTGGCAACGGCTCCTGCTGTCTACAGATAGGTCTCTTTTTAAATAGAAGTACAAGAAAGCGCTCGGGTTCACCCTCAGTTCAGAGCTCATGTAGAGGGAAAGCTATTTCAGCGCTGCAGACTGAGCACATCATTGAAGGCAGCAGTCAGAAGAGCTTCCTTTAAACCCAGTTATCTCTGCTTCTCTTCACTTATTTTTCATTATGTAGTTTTAATCTGAAGTTCCTGTATTTCTGTGAGTTAATGGGATGGTTTCTGCTTCCATTATTTTCTTTTCTTGTATGGCAATTACACTAAAGGAATGACGTCTAATGTAATTGAGGTTCGAGTGCAGATTCATTTGTGTTGTAGCCATAATCTCTATTTATATAATCCCTTCTTTACTAAACTTTATTTAACCAAGAAAGACTAATTGAATTTATAAATCTCTCTTTCAAGAGAGTCCTGCCAATAAAGACATGCAGTTGAGTGTAACAGACAAACAACATAAGACAGGTAACACAACATATGCCACAAATCAGAACAACCCATCAATAGAACCGTCTTTCTGTCTGCAGTGATGGTACTACTGGCTGACAGTCGGAGCATCACCCCTGCAGCCTTTCCACAGCTACCATTTGGCGCCAGTCCAGGTGAGCTTACCCATCCACCCAAAGACATGCACTCCAAAGTCTCTCTCTGGATCACAAACTGGTGCAGGGAAATGTGTTCAGTACATGTTACTGCACTACACTGAAGGTGACAATGTGTCTGCGTACCTTTCACTGCCTCCTTGCACCTCCACCTGTCATCCGATTGGTATGACAGGCCCTTATGCCCCATTGGTGTTACTCCCTCTCCTTCAGCTAAACTAAAATAAGCTCAGTCGAACGCCGTCAGCAGTTGTCTCCTGCTACATCTCCTCCTGATACACTAGTTTAAATTTAGGTTCACCTCAGACCACACACACCATCGTTATGTCTGCGTAGAGAGGGGAGAGGAGAGCCGCTGGCCCTGTCTGTGATTCTGGGGGAGCTCCTCATCACGGCTGCACGGAGCAGCATGAGGCTGGGCTGCCTGGCTCTGTTGGTATTGAGCAGGGAGGAGCGCCCCGAGCGCAATCCATCAAGAAGGAGCCGTTTGCACTGTGGGAATTGACATGAATAATCCATGCTTTCTTTACCCTTTCCTGTGTAACTATGCGTATCCCATTACATTCTCGGGTGCCTTTCCTTCAAATATCCAACCGCTGTGTTTATATAAAACTATTTATCTTGCTCAGTAATGATTTTATAATGTCTATATATAATTGGGAGAACAAAACAATGCTGATATGTTGTGTAGATCGTCTGATATGTTATTTATCCTTAATTTAGTGTGATCAAGATATTCTTGAGATTACCTTAAAAAGGCTTTTGAGAGATGGTTATTTATTTTAATGTAAATAATGCATCAAAATATCGAACTAATTTTGAGATTTTTCTTGCCACACACATTTGCTTATTTTGAGTATTATTCTTACTGTTATTATTCCAGCTGAACTGTATTATGAGATAATCTTTGTTTCATGTGAGCAGGACTTATTTTGCTACTACTTATATTTTATCCATGTACATTTGTAATTAATCAAATCTCCATATATGGCATTTTGTAGTAGCACAGAACATTCAGTTTATTATAGGTATGTTCTGTGAATTAGCTTGATACTCCACAGAGCTTTGGCCTATACTCTTCTCTTTATTCTACATCAAATAGTAATAATGAATATCTTTATTGTACTGATTATAAACAATATTACCGAAACAAGATCAGTATAACTGGGCAATAATAGAGGCGCCTCATTGTTCTTAATTTGTGGTTGTTGGGGCTGAACTGTCAGACAGAGCTGGGAGATGAAGGGCCAGTGGTCTGGTTTCAGGTTAAATCAGCTTGGAGTTGGTTGAATACGGTGCGTAAAGAACAGATTTTATGGATGAATCGGGCTTTAGGGGCTTTCTAGTTTGCAGTTTTTTTATGATGGTCATAAACATTGATTTGTGTAGCGTTTTTAATGGAGGACCCTCTTGAGAGCTCTGAGCCGTAATCACTGTTTGTGAAGTCCTGTGGTTCTAGTTTTTTATTTAAATTCCCCAACGACAGATGCTAGTCTTACTAACCATCAGCACTATTTCTTGCCAGGTGAATTATGCAGTGAATGCTGCTGCTGAGGAGATTTCATACTACAGTGCTGGATCATAGCTTAATGGACTACTGCCCCACTGTGGCAGTAACATTGCTGTGACCACCACGTCTGTTTCTTTCCTTTACTACTCCCATTTACAGCCTTCACTGGGTTTGAGTTGAGCTCACTATAAACCCATCCAACTCAAGCTAGTTTATATATTTATTATCATCCCCTCATTTCCCTCTATATGCCTGATAAATGGATAGAATCCTCTGGCAGTGATTCATATCCAGTGAGACTCGAGGAGGGCTTTACGAGCTCTGGATTTGAGCAATTATAATGTGGACAAATCATTTTGCTTTCATGAGATCTTAGAATATCTGATAAGATATCCTTTTTTTTTCGTAGCTCTGTGCCAGCGGGATGAAAAAGATGCTAACTTAATCAAGTAAATTGAGAATTTGATATCAACTGAATCTTCCCATTGATCTTCTGCCCACCAGGTGGTATTGAATAGCAAATGTCTGCATGTGATGCTGCATAACTTAAACGGACCAGTAGAGATGTGCCATGTTTGCAGATTGGACAGTGTGATGGATTTGTGGTTTACGTCCCTTTTCTCTCCTATATCAGTCTTGCTTTTAGGCGCTCCTGCAGGCTATGGAAAAGCCCAATGAAGAACGTTCTACAGTAGGCCTTCTGCCCACCGTGGCCAATATTGTCCCTCACTATCACTCAAACAGGTCAGTCAGAAAAATATCCCCCCAGCTTTTATTCTGCCTCCATGAGCAGTATAATCAATATGCTCTGGCTGTATTGTGCAGCTGGTGGGCGAGGCCGGGGGCTTCTTACAGAGAGGGCAAATGCACACCAGCATGAGCACATCCTGTAACGCACTAATGCACCTCAGGGCTCTGACATCAATTAAGAGAGACAATGGACAACTGTCCTGTGCATTGCAGGCTAAAAAGCTTGAACGTGTGAAGAAAAATGTGGGCGTTGTGAAAGGAACCGCCATTACCGATTAGACCTCTGTTGTGTGACATTTTGCCACCGAGGTCCCCTTTTAGTTCTTGGTCATTTTTTAAAATAATTTACGTAATCTTTTAAAGGAATAGTTTGGCATTTTGGTAAATATCAGTATTTGGAGTTGGATGTCAGGATTTGTACACTCATGTTTGTAGGCCAAATATACAGTCAACAACCGTTTAGCTTAGCTTAGCGTCTTTATGCTATGTTTTAAATAGCAAGCTTCAGAGGTGCTGGCAGTTGGATTTTGTTACATTTGTACAAAGCCAGGCTAGCGGTTTCCCGTCGTTAGCTAAAATAAGCTAACTGACAGCTAGTCGCAGCTTCGTGATAAGTGTACAGATATGACAATAGAGTCTATCTTCCTGTCTAACTTTGCCAAGAAAACAAATAAACATTTCCTCAACAGAAGGCAAAGAAGATTTATTTAAATTGATTTCCTTTACAATATTCTGTAATAGGTGTTAATTATTATTTCACATTAATAAATCTCTTTTATCTCTCTTTTCTGATCTCTGATGATAACAACAGTGTTAAAGTGTGTGTGGAGAGTTCTGTGTGCCGCCTCTAACGTCTCAATATCGTTTTCAGACTGGGTTATGCGTGTGAGTCTCGCCTGTCTGGACACAGTTGGAGCCTTTCTGTCTCTGTCTCTCCTGCACCTACCGGTCTTCTAATAATAGCAAAGCGGTTGCCAAGGTGCAAGTGGTGAAACTCAATGTTTTATTTATTTTGTTCGCTCAAATGGATTTTCTAGCCTGTCGGAGCCTTAATCTGCAGCAGGGACGGCGGTCGACGCCCACATCATGTTTTCATTTATGTCTTTTTGTGAGTGGGGGTAGCCATTACAAATTCTTATCATTCTGGAAGTCCAGGTGCAATCTTCTATTTCCACAGAAGCCATGTTTCCATCATTCATTTTAATGTAGATGGCATACGTATTTATACATATATACCGGTACTAAGAGCTGAACATTTTTGTATTTTGTTGAATTGAAAATATTTTTTGATACTAGAATTCTAAGTAATAAATTATTATTTTCAATAACAACAGTTTTTTTAATGTGTCATTTGGGATTTAAAGGATGTTATGATGCTTTCCGCCCCACAAGCGGCGGGATTGGCTTTGACAACTAAATTCTTTCCACCCTCCTGCTCCCACCTTCCACACCTCACTGCACAGGGCTGACTGCAGGTATGCTTGTCGTGCTCTTTTTGGCCCATTTTAATTGGGTTTCCCCCTGAAGTGCTTCCAGAGAGACAACGGGAATATGTATCCAAAAAGCCTCCAGATCAATTCAAAAGCTCTGTGTTTCTCTTGACGGCTGCTACTGAGCGAGCATGGGCAGGGCATGGCTGACATCCCAGAGTCATGGCGGGGAGCTGGAGTCTGGAGAACCAGTATGTCTTCCTCTCCTCTCTCAGAGAGCTCTGTTTGGTCACTTGCTATCACCGTCTGTCACGCCACAGAGCGCCGTGGCCACACACTCTTCTCACATGCATCTTTCCATCCTGGCCATGATGGCATAACGTTCCCTAACATACTCGGCACCTCAAAAAAGGGAAACATGTCATCCTTGTCTTCTCACACGGTGCTAAAAAGGCCTCACACTCCCCCCGAGGGAGCTCTACTCTTCCTCTACCGATCGATCGGCTGAACCATCGCCTTCATTCATCTACTTATCTATCCGTCTTCCTGTCTTTACGCCTTGGTATTTGTCTCCCGTCTTGCTCATTCAGGATCTCTCAATAGCATTCGTTAGTAATCAATATGTTCTGTCCCTCTCGGTTTAGAATATAAATAATAATTTTAGTTTTAAGATGGATCTAAAAAGCATGACATCCTGCATGCTCATGCACTCATTACATACAGTGAGTGGATTCCCTCCCACTGATGCAAATCTCTTACTTTGTAATGTATGCAGCCTGTTTGGATTTTGCTTTCCCTAGCAGTTCTCTTCCAAATGTTCCTTAGATTGCTTTTTTCCCCTCTGCATTCAACCCCCACACGAGGAGTATTGATCGTGCCAGTGCACTAATTATCCTGTTTGGCCTTGGATGTTTATGTGAACCGCAGTCAGTCTTTGATCGACATGTCTGGATTTCTTGCATTCTCGTTAAAAGAAGAAAAATAAGCCGTTTTGATTACAGAAATAAGAGTATGTTGGGTTTTTGACTCCTGATCTTTGTAAAACACGTGTGACACCTTCTTAAATGACCAATATGTCTATCTGCACTCATTTCCTGTGCCATAACATGAGCTCTTAACTTGGCTGATCAGCACCTATGTGTGGGTGTGTATGTATGAGGGCAGTATTTACATATGCATTCATGCATATGGGATTATGCTGTATGTATGTGTGTGTGTGCACGCGCCTGTGGGCAAAAGTACAGGTCGGTACATCCTGCTCTGCCACCATCTGTGCTCAGGCAGGCAACAGGCCACTTAATACACACTCACCCTCTCCATACAGCCACACAGCTCTGTTTTTGTTTGTTTAGTCTTTGTTTATTTTAATATATGAAGATATCTTCAATTCTAAATAACAAATATGGGCCAATCATATGCCAACATGCATTTAATGACATTGTGCAAAAACAATGTTCAATGTATAGTACAATTAATGAGAGCTACTGTGTGCTCAACCTTTTTTCGTCAGGTAGGTGCTAGCAGGTGACAATTCAGAGAAAAAAACATCAGAAACGATAAAAAACAAAAAGAATACCTATGGTCGACAATATACAACAAAAAACTACCGCAAACTGTCGCTTACATTCAGAGATATTTAGTGACAATATTTCAGTACATAGACGTTACGTTTATTGTTTATTTCTATAAATTTAACTTCAATAGCACAGCTACACAGATGGTCAGCTTGCCATTTTTTCACATATAAAATATGTCTTGAATTGACAGTTAAGGTTTAATGTTAATATTAAAAGTATAATTATTATCATTAAATCACAACACATGTTGATGCACCAGTGGAAAAATGTCCACCAACACACGGGGGGATCCATGACCTTAGATTGAATTATACATGTATTTGCACTACATTATGATTCCAGATACAACCTCACACTGAATGCATTTCCGTGATTAGAATTTCAGTTCCTTCTGTAATTGTCAGGAATAATGGTGGTGGATTGGGAATCAATAAGGAGCTCGAGACTCTGGTGACCTTTGTGTGCGCTCAGAGGAGCCCCAGCCAATGACATTTTAAGCTCAAAGGTCCCCATGGGTACGCACTCATCAGGCGGCGTGTAAATGACACTCTTGGCAATCCCTGTGTTTCTAAACAGTGCTCAGCCTGGCAGAACATACAGATGCATCGAATCAGTCCGCAGAGTATGTTTGACATAAGCCGTGCCTGCACATAGAAGCATGTAGCCAGATAATATTGCAGGTTGGAGACAGGTTTCAGAAAGATGCAGATATGGCAGACATAAATAATTCAGTTGTTCGGTAAAGTATGCAGATCTGCTTTTTACAAGTCCTAATGAGCAGAAACATCTGTCTGCCTGGGGCATATTGTGACCCTTTTAGCCCCTCTCCAGCCAAGTCCATTTCCATTGGAGTCCTTTGTTTGGCACCGCTTCCTGTCCTCACCTGGAGGCGCCCTCCTTCTTTGGGTTCTCTCCCAGGGAGTTAGGCTGAGTCGTGCTCAGTATATGCGGATGCACACCCCAGCGTCAATACCATCTGCCAGCTCCCCGAGGGGCACCAGCCAGGTGCTGGGCACGCTTTCACGCCCGCTATGCCACAACAGCACTGCCTGCAGCGATCAGCCTCGCTGAGCCAACTGTTGATCATCCTGTCCTTTCATTCCCGCCCAGAGACTCATTATTAACCCAATGGCACGCTGTGCTTAATATAGATTTACAGCAGTCTAAAGATGGATTCAAAGTATGTTCGAGTTTTTGATGAATCCGGATAATTTCATGAAGCCAAATTGAGCCTTTGTCTTGTGTTGCTTAGCTCCTCCCCTGTGTTTGCTGCAGGTCTCCCAGGTTGTTCCCCTCGAGATGCAGCTTGTGTTGAACCACAGCTTTCACTTTCTGGAATGACGCAGTGCCACCATGTTTACTGGAGCTGCTGCTCTGATGTCTGAGCACTACTCCATAACCACAGGTAACATGGGGACTAAGGTCAAACCTGTACAGGGAGAAAATTTAGAAACTAAACTGTTGTTAAGTCAGGAATGTTTACACAGTTTTTAATGTGCCCGGAATCCTTCCAGCAGGGCCAAGTGTTTCTAGTGTTTACTGTATGTTTGTGATGTATGCAGATAACTCATTCATGACTCCTCCACCAGGAGCTATACAGGAAGCTGATGTCAGAAACACAGCAGAAGGGCATGAATGTGAAGCTCCCCCCTTAAAGGGTGAGTGAAGGGCTTAATTGTCTCACTTCACTTTGTAATACTTACTTTTGTACAGCTTTATTTAATTATCTAGTACAAATCGTCATGACATCAATAGCCATTCTTGGTGAGTGGATAGTTCTTGTTGGATTGTTTCCTTAATTGTTGCAGTTTTGATATACAGTATATACAGTAGAAGTGTGGACACTTTCAACAGTCAACATGTCTCATTGATTCAGATAAGAGTCCAGTCACAAAACTTATCAAAACACTGGTATCTTTTTACCCGTTTACGTTTCTGTTCTGTCAGAAATATCCATATAAGTGAATATAATAACTCAACACTGCAAATCCTGAACTAATCTCTTTGTGGCAAACAACCTCTGTTAGCAATTTTCCCTGCATTACATAGGTTGAATCATTTTGATAAATAGTAGTTTACCACATAGTTCTTACACCTGTGATAACGACTTATATATAATCATAAATGGATGAGTTACTGAGCCGCAGTGGCTTTAATCCCTATTTTCCTGTATTGATACTTTTGATCTTACAGTCTACATCTTAGAGGCACATTTTATCCCTGTTTTCAGTTGATGCTTTTATGTTAGAAACCCAACATATCCTCAAATGATATCTTATGAAAAGTTATTCCTCATTTGTCACCGTTAACATGTGTACCTCAAAATAAAATTCCATCTTCACAGGGAACATCTTGGTTAGGGTTAGGAATAGATCAAGGTTTGGGTTATAATCAGTATGTTTGAAATACTTACGATCACCTAAAAGAAAAATACAGCTCATATTGAAGTCTACTTTTTCAAAAATCAATTTTCCTTTTAATTTTTTTTTAAATAGAGCCCCCCAGGTAGCCGTGGGCCACAGGTCTCAATTCTCAGCTCAGTTACTCAAAAAATATGTTCGCCACTTGCCTGGAGAGGGTACTAAACATACTTTATTGCTCTTTAATAATTGCTTTTCAACATTATTATCTTAATGCAGCCCCTTTTATGGGATCTAAGAAAATACCATTTACTAACTCTCAGGAGCAGAGTGACAATCTCAGAGGTGATGCGTCCCGGTCTGTGTCTCTCCTGCTGTTTGGCTCTTTTATGAGGCCTGATTCATTGGCAGGCCGTAGCCATATGATATTAATAGCGGGATGGCACTCTTGTGTGTTATGCTCGTAAGTATTATGCTCTCGGACAATGATTCTCATAAAACGGCATTCCCCAGACTGTCACTTCAATTTTATATCACAAATGACTGCAGAGCTTTACTTTTGAGTTCCTTTATACTCTGCTAGAAAATCAAGAGTTCTTGGTGTTGCAACCCAAACTTGGGTTCAAGGTCACAATGTATAGCTGCATAGAGGGGAACTTCATGCATAATGTATGCAATATAGCATTCATTGCTAATTAGCACTAACAGGAAAGGATGCCCCCAGATTTCCCCTGATTTTAGTCTCATTTGCATAAATATAATGGGGCACCAGAGAGTGTAAAGCCTAACGTCTGTCCTCCCCTAGGGGAGGAGGAGAGGTGTTAGGATCTGGGTGCACAAGTGATAATTGTTAGCGATCTGTTATTCTGATGCCCAGACCATAAACTAGACGGTGTAAAGTGAACAAAGAGACTGTGGCTAGCAAACAAATACAGAATGAATACCGTGAACCCGAAAATGAGGCAATGAAAAGATAAAGCTTTTACTCAGATGATTAGTTTGTGTCCAGGGCAGCAGTACAATTAGCTCCTTCTTTTAGTTTGACAGATGGATATTTTCCACAGCATTTCATGGGGTTTTAGACAAATGCAATAATTATTCAATGCTGATGAGAGCAGATTGAGATCAAACACCAGCGATTATTTCTGTATAAATGTAAAAGGCTTTGATGGAAGACTCCTTTTAACATTTGTGTTTCCTAAAACTGGGAATCATAAAAAGAGGGCTGAATAATGGTGGTGATTTGGGGGTTGCGGTTTGAGGGGAATGGTGATACATTATTCACAGAGGTGGGGGCCTTAAGTGCCAAATTAATTTGTTTTTTCTTTCCAGTTGGATGGCAGAATAAATAGGCGCTGTCAGTCGTGCAGTAAAGTGCCGTGCATTCATTTAGACAAGTGTTATTGCTGCACTGGAGCAGTACGGTTTTAGCGAAGCAGGCCAGCCTGGTGGGTGGAAGCTGCGTAATTATCTCTGGTTCCTATGATGGCAATGATTGCTAAAACAGCCAAGTGGTCCCAGAGCACAGCAGGTCTGACTGTCAGGCTGCAGGTTGGTGGGCCTGTTGGCGGACGTGAGAGCACGTGAGCAGTTGGGTTGGTTGTGACTGAACAGACCAGTGCCGAGATTTGTTAATCTGTGATGACAATGGCACAAAAGCACACTGGTGGTTGTACAAATAGCTTGAGTTTGATTCATTGCATGCTAATATAGCCATGAAAACCAAACGTCTTCAAGGGGATCAAACACTGTCAGAACGCTTTCAGCCTCAGATGCTGCGTGTGTTACCTACTCCTTTACCATCAAGGAAAGCATTTACAGTTTTCAGCTTGCCATGTTTTACAACTCTCTATAATGATGTTGAAAATATTAAGGACAGATCGGTGTTGACAGATATGGCGTGGCACTGATTAAAGCAGACCAAGCAGATGTTTCCTTTTTTTTCCCTCTCTTTTTCCACCATTGCTTCTAAGCAACTCTGACAACGTGCAAATGCAGAAAACACAGACATCTGCTGCTTCTCAAAGAACCAGCAGAACGGAAAATGACTACTAATGTCGCTGGACTGCATTTATCAGTCTGACATTCAAAAGAGCTAAATGCTCTGCTTATTCTCTATGATACAGAGGGAACTTTGAGACATGCAGGACTTTCAGTGGTGTGAGTCAGATAGTTGATGTGACAGATGTTTGCCAAGAGATATGATTTCTATTGATGCTCACACACACAGCTTGGACTGACACATTTCCTCAGCTGGCTTAATTTTTCATTTTGAATCCCTGTGTCAATTTCTGTTTGTGCTGCAGTGGCTCAACTACTGCGGACAGACGGATGCATTGAACAACTTTTGTTAGAAATGTCATTATAACTAGCAGGCATAACATTTACACATACAGTGAACAAATACACACAGAATGTACTGTACAGTACACACAAAATGCACAAAATAGAGGTCTTATCCTCTTCAGTTTGTAAGTCTCTGCAGTGAAAATACTCACCAGGGCAAAAAAAAAAAATGTTTCATGTTGCCTCGCATCAGCCTGACAGAGAGTCAGAGGAAGATCTGTTCCTCCTCATACGGTTATGTGGTGAAGACACTTTTTGAGATGATCAACACTTACTCGGCTGACTAATGAGGTGGATTCAGAAGGGGCAAAGGGGTGGGTTGAATGTCTTTGTTAGACAGGCCTGCAGCCTCTTTTCTTGCAGCCTTGATCCCAGGGGAGGCCTCACAGACTGCCTAATTGAATCAAGTACACATAGTGCCTCCCCCTTCACGGCTCGGGCCCCTCCCCGTACGAGAGGAGCTAGGAGGAGAGCTCTGGCTTTGATGCTTTTGTTCTCCTCAGCCTCATGGACGGCGCCATGGGGCTTCGTTGCTACTAGTTGCCCGCTGCTGGATGGAGAGGCGCATCATCACTGCTGCACTCTGACAGTTGTTATCTCTGCAGATGTTGTCACTACACTCCTCCACTGAGGCAGATGATTGGTCTGTTTAGACTCTGCAACACCATAAATTACTAGTCCAGCTTTGGATAGAGGGAGCTGGCCCAACCAGACAGATCGAAAGGTTCAATAGCCCATTTAATCTGTATTTGATAGAACACAGAGTAACACCCCCACACAATAATTCATGTCTCAGTGGGCAGGTGGCCCAGACGAGCAGAACAAACAAATGTTAAGAAGACAAGGACTGTGTGACTACGCATAGCTTACTGCCTTGTATTTCCCAGACGCAGACTAAATGTCCTTGGTGCTCATCGCAGCTCAGCACCCTCATTTCAGAGAGGCAGATTGGAATTGTGCTTCAAGGAAAGGTCTGCTTATTAGATGGCCTCCAGATGCCAGGTTAATGAAGGAGCCATTTGTGAGCCAACATTCAAATTGCAAGATGCAGAGCAGAGAGTCCGGCGAGAGTCTGTCTCTGAGACGTATGCAGCCTCATCCTGATGGCCGAGCTCATTTCTATAAATGTCATGTTGTATTTGTTTTCTCCATACATTGTCTCTTGTGATCCAGTTTGCAAACCTTGACCTGGGTTACTTTAAATGGTTTCTAATGCAGTGCATGGAAGTTGGATTTTCTATATTGGTTTGAATGTTTTGTGTCATACTGAGGCCGCTCTAGGTACAAGTGTTGTACCAGCTAAACACAGGGAAAATAGTACGTCTGTAACTTTATTTCCCTTTGTATTATTCTTCCAGACATGAGCTGTTATCCTAAATGTGGACCATCCTTCAAAACTAAGGTCTTTCTTTAATCAAAATAAGCCCATTTGTAAAACTGAATTGGCTATGAGTAAGGCTCCTAAGTATTTATACAAGACTCCCTCTCCAGCCAGTAACTCAATCATAAAGCCGTGCCTGGAAAGCAGTATTGCAATGAACTTGGGTCCGATATGTCTAAGAGGCTAAAATGTGATTGTGGGGACTAGCTGGATTAGTCCAGTCAATGTGTATCCGCTCTTAATGATATTAGATAGGAGTCTGGAGAATACCTTCCAGCACACAGCTCTCATTTTGACGAGCCAAAGGAACGAGATAGTTTCACACATGATACAGGCTCTGTCTGCTGGACCGTCGTTCTTTCTTTTCAAGCGTATCAAGGTTACATTACCACTGCAAACCATGTTGTTATTTCTTAATCGCCTTTGAATTTCTTATATCAGCATTGTTAGCTCTGACCCCAGGCGTAATGCATTGACTATGTGGTGGTATTAAACATCCAGAATCTCTATTGCTTCATGCATTCTCCCAATGACTCCATCTTCCCTGCTTGAGGCACATAAAGGAGGGGTCCTTCTCTCATATTGTCCCTCCCAGGCAAGAGCGCCACGCCCAGTCCAGCTCTGTGTAAGTCCTGCTGCTGGAGTATCAATAATACATGTTGTTTAAACTGTATCTGATGAACAGGAACGTTACAGCACCTCTGCTTATTGCATGCAACATAACACTTATGATTGGGTTAAGTGATATTAAAACAAGTAGATGAATGGTATTGTTGCTTTCACTCACATGCATTATCTGTACTCATGTTAGCTTTATAATTGTAGAGTTATGTATTTTGAAGTATATATTGATTGTAAATCTACATGGGCTTTCAAAAGTCTTCTGACTGAGACTGATCAATATCCTCTGAGTACAGATTTCAGATTCATCAGACCTCCTTATATAGTATTGATTTTGTGCCCTGAAAAGAATCTGATTACTTTTTTCTCATCAGTCAGAACAAACAGAAGCTTGGTAGCAGCAGTCGGGTAGATCTGCTGTGCTTTTATACTTCCACTTTGCCTTTTTGTGACGTGCGACTGAAAGGTGCAGATATGAATATAAAGGAAGGAAGGAACGAGAGGAACAGGATGAAGAGCATCTTTATAAATGTTCTCCTTTTGTGTGTGTGTGTGTTTTTCGTCAATCTTGGGGTTTCTCTACTTTTAATTATCTTTCTACTGCTGGCTAAAATAAAATGAACCCTACACATGATATCGTTCAGAATTGCCATTCATTTGATTGTCAAACTGGTCTCCAAGCATTATCACCACCGACATTATTTCGACAATAACAGTACGCATGTGTGAAAGCCTTTTTATGTATCTTTTATTGGCAGGGCTGTGGTACTCCCTACAGGCAGGACCCCGGGTTCAGATGCAGCATTGTGTATGCAGTCCTACTCCAGCAGAGCTGCAGTGTACAGTAATTTCCGAGCCTCCTGCCGCCGGGCACTGTTGTGGTTTGAGAGTATTGCAGACAGAGGGACGGGAAGTGTGGAACTGTGCCCTGAATAGTAATAGCTTTACAGACGCCTTCCACACATTCTAGCTTTGCAGTTTAGACACAGCAGAGCGAGCAGAGTCTCTCAGCACTTCTCACACACAGAGGTTAGTGTCAGTCGATCAGATGACGGGAGATGAAATGGGGCCACAGTGACACCTGGTGGCTTTGTTTGGTCACTGAGGGGTCGTGTGGATTGTGATCTTCTGGTTTTGCTTTGACTGCTTTGGCCATTACAAATACATTGTCAAGTGAGAATCTACCTACGGTTTAGTAAACTGTGTCAGAACACCAATAAGTAATATCATTTTAATATAATTTGGGTTGAAGCTGGCAATTTTAGCTGCTTTAACTGAACTAAAAGCTTCAGAATATATATATATTCTTCTTCTGTTATGACTCCAACCACGACTATATGGCTTCTCTTTTCCTCATAAATGCCTTTTTGCCATGCTGTTGTGATTTCCTGTCTCTTTGTGTTGTGCCATAAATGGAAGGCTTTCTGTAGATAATGTAATCAACAAGGCCAAAGAGCATTTGGTGATGTCTAGTATATGTAAGTCTTGTGAAATGTAGGCAAAACCGAAATGATACGAGGCGGCCTTGACAGACAAAAGCTGGAGGAAAGGCTGTAGAGCAAACCCGGAATGTGTGGGAGGAGGGATCATTAATGTGGGCAGTTCAGTCTGAGTCAAAATACAAGCGCTGAGAGCTTTAGAGACCTTGAACATTGAGGGTCATCAAAAGCCAAGGTTCTGGTGCCTGTTATATGGAAGAGACCCAAGCGCGTGTTTGTAATTACCGGCATTTTAATCCGTGTTTCTAATGTATAATGTGGCACTAAAATACCAGAAAGAGACATTTATGTAAATTTCCTGGGAACCAATCTCTGCATAAAGCACTCCATGATTCTACATTTAGCAGACAGGAGAGTCATTAAAACGGCTCCTACCAGGCTTATTTACTGCTAATTCCTCAGTTGTTTACTTCTTTCTCCTGTAGTTCGCTGATAAGGGCTGAGTGGGGGTGCATGGAGCTCCTTGGCTCCTGTCTGCGGTGCAGGTTGGGCTGGGCTGCTCTGTTTGAAGTGCCATGCAGGGACCTGTATCTGTACCCGGCAGCCGGAGCAGACCGTAACACATTTAAAGCTATTCTGCAATTCCCGTCTCGCCACAAAATGTGTAACCTCGCAATCGCCTCTGATCTGAATACAGATGTGCTGCCGCGGTTGCTTCACAATGAAGCCGTTCCAGCAGTGTCAGCTGTTGTCCAGCTTGTCTTTTATCCGCTCAGCTCCAGCTAATGGCCTATCATCTGTCCATCTTAACAGGGCTGCTGAATAACCCAGCCTGGTCATTAAAGACCAGAGCATTGTCCTGCACAAAAAAAGGGGATTGAGGGTTAACTTCTCTATTGCGCGTTCTTATCTGATTTTAGAAATGTAAATGTCCCGTCAGCCCCACGTGCCTTTGCTTGTCTCGGTCGATGTGGAGCTAATGTAAGTCTTTAACCCTCTCATGGACCCCTGGCTAATGCGATTATTCCTCTCTGCACATGACAAATGGTCTTTTCCAAGGTAGCTATGACTGATGAATGCATACCAACTAGCACTCTAAATTGCCATCTTCTCCACAGTAATGTACACACTGGAATGGGAGCAATTTATGTGGTCATCATTTGGGTCCATTGACCCTTATTTTAATGGCAGTTGCTCTGCTGACCTGATCTCCCATACTGGGATAATCGAGATGCAGGCCATTTGCTTTCTGACACAAAGTGATCTGAAGATCTCCTGGATCTGGGCTGGAAGTCTGTGTTTCTCTGTACGCTTCGTAATCACATCAGTCGAGTTGTCTGACCTCAGACCCGGGTTTTCGGTAAGGGGTGTGTGGCTGGGTGTTGACACCATTGCATCACGTGTCTTTCCTCCGTTGTAAATTCAATCCAACTGACAGTCCTGCCAAAATAGGAATGATGTATTACACAACAGGCACGCCTTCCGCTCTCTCATCAATCTTCATGCCCTTTTCACAGCCTCAGACACGATGTGGCGTGCTTTTAATTTTGAGCGAAGATATTTAATTCATTTGGAGTTGTTTGTTTTTACCGGACAATCGTTGTTATAGCTACTGCAAGACTTTCAACTAGAAGCCTTGCTTTTCCGTTGAGTCCTTTTTCCAAAACCTACTGAAATGTTTGTTAGAGTTTGTGTTTCCTGCTTTCCCCTCTTGGGGGTCCCTTTTGGGTACAAGCAACATTAGCGTTTTGATGTTTCTCTGAACTATTCAGCAGCAAGCTGGCTTCGGTAAATGTCAACTGGTGTGTTAGTCGTTAGGCTTCGGTTGCATAGCTTTTTGGAAAGGTCATGTTGAGCCGGCAGGGAAAAGTCACTGATACTTGCTGTGCTGTGGCTGACTGCGACATGGACGCCGGCCTGCTGTTAGCAAGGCTTTAGGGCTGGTTGAGATTGCTTCATTGTCCCCAGAGGCTTAGTCATACTGCTTATACATGTTTGATTAGGATCAGGGAATTCACAGGAAGCACAGAATTTACACTACAGCAATCATTAGAAATTCAATGGCCTATAAATTCTAGTCTTGGTTTGCTTTTTGGTTTTGGGGAATGTGACTAATTTACTGAACTTAAGTACTATTTTAAATAGTTGCACTTTACTTGAGTATTTACATTTTATGCGACTTCTACTGCATACATTTCAGAGGGAAATATTGTATGTTTTACTCCTGTATTTGTTTAATTTCTGCAGCTACTTTCCAGATTTTAATGTTACAAAGACGTACTCCGTTTATAAACTACAGCACATGGTAAAAGACTAAACTACCTAACTGTATATAAAAATGCTCTATCGTGACATTAAAATGTAATTTACACATTGATACATCAATATTAACAATACAATTTATAGTTCTGGCCACAGGGTCTGATTTTCTGCTAAACTATACGTTTACTTTTAATAAGTGAATTTAGCTGATAATACTTCTGTACTTAACTTGAATAGGATTTTAAACGCCAGACTTTTACTTAATGGAGTATTTTTACATTATTGTACCTGCTTCACCACTGACTAATTACAATGTCAAAATCTTACCTGTAAATGCTCATTAACACCTAGAGGAAGCCTTCGATACTGTAGTCTTGCAACATTATGTCTAGTTCTTCTTTTATGATTATATGCTGCAGTTATGGCTTTTATTGGAAATGTAAGGGGACAGTAAAGGACCCTTGCTCTTTATTCTACACTAAAGCCTCAAGGAAAGATTATGTTTGACCGATTTAACTGTAGGTAGACGTGATACAGGGGGCGAAACAGGGGGAGGAACTATCTCTACTCATTGCCTTTATATTAAGCCTCTTGGAATCCTTCAGGGTGCTACCAGCCAGAAGCAAAAGTCAGTTAAATTCACATTTTATATCAGGCGATACTTGAGCTCCTCTTTGCTTCTGGTTAGAATTAAGGGGAGCGCTTCATCGTGCAAGTTCAGTGTAAAAGCAGATATTACCAGTTAGTGTGATCTAGTACAGAAGTTTAAACAATTCAGTAACACTAGATACTTTCAACAATTCGAGGTGTCAACGTGTGGTTTGTTAAAATCTGGAGGTGATATACTACTGAGCTGTTTGCACTCATTCACCCACACTTTTCATTGCGCTCAGGGCCGACCCTGCTTTTACGTGCTCGCCCTGTTTGTTTATGGAGCACTGTGGTTTCACGACAGCATAAGCGTAGTTGACAGATGTTGATTTACTGATAATCCTTGGCTTTGGTCTCACTGTGGACCCCATAAGGAGAGGGCTTGGCTGCCAGCCCCACACGTCCTTGAGTCAAAGCAGCGTGTTGCCCTTGACATACACCTCTCTCTCCATCCCTCCTCTCACTCTGTCGCTCTCTCTCTCTCTCTCTCTCTAGTGCAATATTTTATAAACCTTTATACTCACATAACGTCTCAGGGCAGATGTAATTTTATTTTGCTGACTGGGCACAGATATGATTACATGCAGAGCAAAATGTCATTTTCTCAGGGGAGCCCAGTAATAGAATGTTTGGTGACACATTTTGTCACAGCTGGTTGAAACAACAATTGGTTGAAATTCAATTTAGCATAATGTAATCGTATTGCATGTAAAGCCTAAATGCTGATAAATTACCAATTTGACTGAATTTGAATGGGAATTTCCTCAGATGTAATTCAGTGCTACAATGAATGAGGACTTTTATTGTTTGTATATTTTACAACAGAATTATGCATTTCTTTTTTCATCTTTGCATATTTGTTATAATAATAATAGAACTATGAAATGTGTACAAGTTTAGGTTATTATCTTATGCTATATTACCAATGTCTCTACTGGATATCAATATTAATGAGGCTTTTTGAAATTTTCCCAGCACACCCTGTGTCCATTTGGAATCACTTCTCCATCTGCAACCACACACAGTGTTATGATTCATCTAGAACACTTGTGAGCGGTGAGAAATGACTTCTCGGAAAACAAAAGTCAAACTATGCAACTCTTGCTTCTCTCTTTTATCCCATGATTTCTTGAGTAAGATCTCCACTGTTGCAGCGCGCACTAAAAAGAGGAACCGCCTCACTGCTTTGCGGAATTCCTGTGGAGTCCAGAGACCAGCTGTGTAAACCACTTCAACCTCATTTCTGTTTTTTTTTTCCTCCTTTCTGCGTCAGCTCTCCAACACCTCTTTTACTTCAGTGTGTTTTAGCACACTACAAGTATTTCCGCTCGGCTTGTCATGTGGGTGGCGTCATGGGACCGTTGAGGAGGGGAAGGACGGGGAGGATGCTGAGGTCAAATGCTGGAAAAGAGTGAATTTTGGGTCAGATGAAGGATTGAAAGGAAAAAAAATAAAAGGTGGTGGACGGGAAAGGTGGAATATGTGGAGGTATAGAAAGCTCCTGGGAGCCGCCTTGCTCTGGCAGGCTAATTGAAGCTCTGTGTGGCAGCCGGCTCTGAGCTGTCACTCCAATGAAGAGCCCATTTGCTGCATTTTTCAGGCTGTGTGCTGAATTCTGATGATGTTACCAAAGACCCGGGGACCACAGACAGACACTGAGACCCCCACCTCCCCACCCCGCATATCCTGCATGGGGACACACTGCGCACTCCCAAGCTCCCCGCAGATAATACGTAACACGGTCGGCGGCATTCTGAACACGAGCAGCAACTGCAAAGCACAAAATGTGGATATCAAGTATTTTGTAAATTTGTCGGGCAATCTCATACATGTTAATGTGATATTAGACTCTGCGGGAAGTGTTTTCACTTGTACAGTACAGGTTTCCCCATGTTGGATTAGAAGAGTTTATGTCTTCTAGCAGAGCACATAGCTGCAAGCATCCAGTGAATTATTTATCATGAATTAAAGCAGTCAGTTGTGAAAATATTTATCTAAAAACTGAACATAGTGGGCTCTTTATATGCAAGACTGTAACTGAGATATTCATGCATGTGGTTGTTAGTATTAATTTTAACTGTGTAAACTGGGTTTGGCTACTACACATTGTCGCTGTCCAGTTCTGCCCGGTTGTTCGTCTTTGTATGTTAAATATGTTGGTAGGATGAGGGTTAAGTTCACTGTTTTCATATGTATTCAGCATCTTTTTTACATTCTTTCCAGATGATGCTGATCAAGTATATCTGGAGATAAAGTGAGTGTCAGGCACAGTATTATATATATAATGGATGAATCTTTCTTCCTGCCCCGTCTTTTATCATTTAGTTTCAATCAGATCTGGTTCCATCAATGAACGTCTATCTCAGCCTAATGAGCTCCCAAGCAGGAGAGTTATTGATCCCTGCTATTGAAGGTTCCACATTTGCAGATAAGCATGTTTACACACACTACACACACACACACACACACACACACACACACACACACACACACACACACACACACACACACACACACACACACACACACACACACACACACACACACACACACACGTATGTAACCTTTTCTGAAAAGTTCAAAATTTGGAAATCCACCCTAATTTCATTGCATGACTTCAATCATTTTTACAGTTGAAATATTTATTTTGCTCAGTATTGGTGATTTGACAACAGACTCTCACTGAGTTGAGTGAAGCTGGAATAAATGCTCAGAGGGAGCTACAGGTGCTGCACAGCAATCACTTCGAAATCATTATTCAGTCCTCATCAACCTTATCCAGGCTAGGACAGGATTCATGTGGGGGCTGGTATTTACTGAGCAGAAACCCCCCGTTGAGTCCATTGATTGTTACACACTGCCTACAGGTATAAAGATAAGGTTTGATTTTGTTTTCATATTGTTAAATAGAAAAGTACAATGGTTTAGTCAAAGTAACAATACAATGGTGCAAAATCCTCTGTTACAAGTAAAAGTCCTTCATTCAGAATTTGATTTAAGTAAAAGGTTTTAGCATCAAAATATACTTAAAGTACCACAGTTAAAAGTATTATGCAGATTGTACAGTAGTACATTAAATGTACAGTAGTGAGTTACCTTCCACCACTGCAAAAGAGATATTTAGAAATACCAAACACCAAAAAATAGATTGTGTACCATTGTTTTGCTTTGAGCAATGTTGAATATGAAACGTGGCACTAGAGTGGAGCAGGAATCCCTCTTGTTGGCTCGAGAGTTGCTAAAGCTTGTGTTGTGGTTACAGGTTCATTGTTCTGACTTAATGACAGAGCTTCAACTTTTACATCCACCATCAGTTGCTTGTTCGCTCTTCTGTTAAGGACTCTGTTGGATTTCTGTTGGATGAAGGCCTCGAAGAAGACAACATCCGCTGGCAACCGTGAATCTCTAAAGGTATAGTCTCTGATAGTGCGGAGGTGTGTGTGTGTGTCGGAGGGAGAGCCTGTAGGAAAATAATAGATAATGACTCTATCTCATGTCAATTCTTTCAATGTGTGCTACCTAGCAACCACGGTCATTTAAGTGTGCATTGTATATGCAAGGCTCATACTTGAAGGACTCTAGGGCTACTGACTGAGAGCTCTCTTGTTATAGAGTGGGTACTGTATGCATAGTGATGTAACAGCCTTTATATTCAGGAGATGAAGAGGTAGAACAGGCCACACACAAGCACAGAGAGTATTGAGAGGTCATACAGTAGCTACAATGTTTTTGGGATAAAAGCTTTTCTGTAAAAACACAACTGGTGGATTTAATGTTGCCATTGCAGATGTACGGTAGTCCTCCCACCTTGTTATGGAAGAATATTCAGCATTTTGCTTGGACAACTAACGGACAACATTTGAACGGGGTTTCTGTTGTGTATTTCATCCTTGCATGCTGATCAATTTGGCTTTTCTGCCTCAAGGTCTGGAGTCAACGAGATCAATCAAGTTGAAACCCAATAAATAGGAAAATGTCTTGCTAAGCAGGTTGATAACCGCTCCCTTGGCTACAAACTGGAGTTGCAGATTTGAAAATGGTTGTATTACCTGTAGTTATTCTTGGGTTCAATTAGACCCCACAGAGGTCGCACCCCCTATTAGACTCCGTAGAAAACTGTTCTCATTAAATTTAGAAAAACTATGAAGTATCAATCTGATAAAACAACTTTAAGTATGTTTTTTTTTTAGTGGTTAAAGAGGGTCTAACTGAGCATTAGGGTGATGCTATTTCTAAGACAATTTCTACCCCAGTGTGGAGATGCATTTTATCACTGAAGACAATATTACATCTTCTGAAGGTTGGATACGATCTCCCATCCCATGATGCCCTGGCAAAGATCCTACCAAATGGCCGCTGTCATTTCAACGGAGCAAAGCCTGAGCTGCACAGAGCAGCCCAACGAGACCAGGAGAGACCAGCTGAGAGGCCCGAGGCGACACAGGCCAACAAACCCGACATAAACCACACCTATCAAGTCCATCATCCACATAAACGGTAAGAAAGACAACTACACGTTATGATCATTGTATGAATGATATTTTAGTAAGGCGAAAACAAAGAATTTCCTGGATTCACTTAACGAATGAGTTACTTTTATTACATGTGTTCATGCTTTAGACCCCCTCTTCATGACTTTGAGGATGATCCCAACATGGCAGAGATCACTGACCTCCAAACTAAGGTGATAAGACATAATCAATACTTAAACTCTTGAATCACTGAGTGAAGCAACCCCCATTGTCACGTTTAGTTAGTGAACAGTGACACGGGAAGGCCGGGTGAGATGGGACATTATGGGAAAGCAGACGCGCACAGTTGTTAGACAAAATGGCAGAAAGTCGAATAGATTAACATTTCTCAGACTGATTGCACTCAAGAATCGAGAATGATGAGGCTAAAACTTGTGTGAGGGTGTTATTTATGCAGATCTAGACATGTATCTCTCGTGGCTGTGAGCTTTTCTCTATAATGTAATTTATTTATTTACATTTGCTGCTTAGATTTCTGGATTGGCTGAAACCTATGTTCATCCATGTCGAGTTTTTGTTAATTTATGTAGAGTTTGGTTGATTTTATGATAGAAAAGCAGAGATCTGGGTGTTAATTGGACAGTTTCATAGTTTCAGTGCATACATTTAATGTGGAATACCACTAAAATTATACGTACACAATGATAATGATACCAGTATGGAAAAACCTAATTAAATATTACATCATCATCATCATCACAGTTTAAATCCAGCTGCCGACGGTCTGTGATGTCTGAAAGTGACAGTATGTATGACAGCAAGGCCACTTTAATGTCTTCAAATCACAGCGAGGGGAGGAAACCTCCAGTATTCACAGGCAGAGACGGAGACTCTGCTTTTATTTTTGACACATGATGGGACTCTCCAGACTCATCACAGGGAGCCGGCCGTCCCATCAGGCCTGTGGGCCCCCCAGCAGAGACACCATCTCATCGACAGTCATGATTGTCACCTCGCCCCTGCCCTTTCAATTAGATGCTCAATTTCACCCCTTGTGTCCCACGGGAGTCACAACCACACCATCCGAGATTGGAATCCCCTAATCGTCGCCCCCTCCTCATACATGCAGCTGGACCCTGCTCTCAGTCTCCATTCAATTCTGTCTATTGAATGTGATAGCGGAGCATGTGACAGAGCAGAGAACAATGAACACGTAGAAGCTGCTAGACAACACGCACATGCTTTACACAGAGACATGTCTTAATAACAGAGCTCTGCAGAAATACGATTCTGAAGCTAAAGTCAGTGAGGAAGGGCAACACGAATGTGAACAGAATAAAATGTACAAGGAATATATTTTTGTATTCAATGTTTTTTCAGTCTGTCCTGCCGAGTTTTGCCTTTTATATTTTAGCAAATGTGCTTTGACAGGAGGACACTCCGTCAATGCACAACTAGGATTCATTCTGCTTAAAGCTCCCATGACAAAGGAGCTTCACAGGATTGGGTGCTATTGTCCCTTTGGATTTGAGGAGCCGGAGTCAGGAATTCATTGTAACCAAACCTTAGACAATCGGTTACAAGAGCATCACACTTTATGGCATAATGTTCTCTTTTGGCATCCAGTTGTCCCATTTCTCATGTAATGTGCTTATCCGAACCCAAGAGAAATCAATTATTCATTGAGATGCTGAGACTTCGTGATAAACTGTTCATGCAATATGTACTTGCTGCTGGAATGTTTTTAAATGATCTTGTACAGCAATGTGTTGTTGACGACATCCTGGAGGATCATTGAAAAAGATGGCTCTGAAGAGACATCTAGTGGTGGTGATCACATAGAACCACTCAGCTTTAAATTGTGTCCCATCAGATATAATATAGATATAGTATAAGATAATACGTTTTTTTATTTACTAATGTAACAGGTTGCTTATATACATGACATAGTTGGATGTGCACAGTATATATGGGAGGATTATGTGGGTAGTTTTTAGTCATCTTCTCCCTTAACACCATCCTGGATGGCACACATGAAACTCAAACTGGTACAGTTTAACTATGAGCTCTACAGGGGATTTGCTTTCAAAGGTTATTAAAGGGATTAAGTTAGTCTTTTATTATTATTAATTAGACTAACAAGTATCCCATTTCAAGCAACTGTCGTTCTCTCCATTAGGAGATGGAAAACTATCGTTCAGCCATGAGTAGGATGGCTGAAGACATCATAGCACTGAGGACACGGGTGGTGACGTTGGAGGCAGAAAACAGTCAGCTCCGCACTGATCTGTCTCTGCAGCAGGACCTCGGCCGAGACCTGCTGGATGACACAGACATTGACGCCATGACCAAGGCTGAGACTGCTGACCGTATAGGTAAGCTACAGCATAGCGCTATGGTTTAGTTACTCAACCACATATTAGCCATTCATCTACATCCACAATGTGCCTGAACCAAAACCATGCAAAAGTAATGATTTGACCAAAGTTCTGCAGACTCAGTAACGTCAGAAAGTTGACTGTCCAGCCAGCAGTCCATGTTGTTATGGATTTAAGGGCATTTCATTGGCAGATGAAGTAGTGATGGTGAAAGGTGGCTCTCTGTGTGTTTGCTAATCCTTGCGAGTGTCTATTCCCAAGCAGACTGTGCCGTTTTGTGATAAGGCAGCTGATTTAGGCCACGGACCCTGATAAGCTCTGTGGGTAGTGCCTCCCTTATCTCCTGAAGGACAGTTTGTGACCCTCAGTGGAAAGATGTTCCTGAAGGTCCCGCTGCTGGCATCAAAGTAAAGGGACCAGATTTGAGTCCCATCCAACAGACACTCTATTACATTTCAAAAGCTTTATTGATGGCTGTTTTGATCATCATAGTTCAAATGTCTAAGCCTCAGAACTGACATAATAATCATTCTAAATTTGAAAAGTCATTGAAACTTAACTTTTTATTCTTTACAGAGAACTCTCAGCTTTGACAAACTTGAATGCCACTTTCTGATTTAGACGTATGGATGTAGCCAGAAAGAAACGGCACATTCCTACACCTATAAAAATCTGCGCAAATAACAAGCACAGGTATTATTTCCGCGATGTATGATTTGTATTCCGGTTTTATTTTAAGCCTCTCTGAGATTCAAGCTAGCCAGTGAGACCAGTAAGGCTGCCTCTCAAAGGGGCAGGATCCAGCAGCTGCAGAATGACTTGATCAAGGTTAGAAGATACACAAACACACGTTACACAAATACAACTTAATTCATTCGTGTCAGAGTGTTTATATAGTTTTCTACTCTACTAACATTTTCTGTGTGTTGTGCAGAAGAATGACAGTGAGAAGGAGCTACTACAACTTCAGAGAGTTCACCAGCTGCAACCGGAGAATCTGCAGCACCACCACAGTCACTTTGCAGAGATGGCAACTTTGGAGGTCACAGTAAAACAGCAGGAAAGGGTGAACAGTTAACTACAATGTCCGCTCTACACTTACTGGTATACCCGTCTCTATCACAACGGGGAATGCGTCTTTCTATGAATAATACCTTGAAATGTATGTTTGGATTATATCTTGTGTACTTGTGCCCTCCCCTTTTTCTCAGGTCATTGAGAAGCTGGAGAAAGCGTTAGATAGCAAACTCAGAGAGAAGAATAAACAGCGTGTTGATAAAAGGCTGGTGGTGAAAAAGCAAAGCGGTAGGTAGATTCAGTGTGGTGAAGGAACAATATGTTGTTTTCAAAGCATTTGCAGAAGCCAGAACAACCCCTCATGCTGTGTAGGGGAGACTGGCCGCAGAAAGGAAGAGATAGATTTGGCCCTGGCAGCAGAAAACACTCGTCACAGAGGAGAGCTGGAGAGGATGCGGCAGCAGCCTGCTCCAGTCATTATACAGCAGATAGCACAGGTACTCCTACACATTCAAGCCAGTATTCACACAGTGTGATGTAAAAATGGTGTACAGTTCAGATATGGTTTGAGGAATATATTTAAAAAATGTTATTGTACCACCCAAATATTGTCTTGCAGTTACTGAAATCTCTATTTGTCTTGTGTCATGTTCCCCTCAGGCAAAACAAGCACCGCCAGTCAAGGAGAAAGTGAGTTTACTAAATAAACTGGAGATGGCCGAGGCAAGAGTCCAAAGACTGGAGGCTCAGGTGAAAATACAAAGAAAATAGATAAATCTATTTGCTTTATAAACTTAGGAGTCACTGATCAGTCTTTCATTCGTGGTTAAGTGGAAGTTTTGGCTTTGAATTTATTACAGCTGGAGGAGAACTCTAAATTATGGGGGAGACAGAAACCAGAAATGTTGACCAAGCTGAGTGAGCACAGTCATGACTTTGTCCGGACAGCCACCGCAATCCACCGTAGCCGTCTTTTTACATAACACAAACTGTGCTGTGTGTAATTATTTGATTTGATCTGCTTCTTACAGAGGTCTGTATCAGAATCGTATCAGCAAAGCAGAAGCCTGTAAAATGACAAAGTAACGACTGAACTATTTACCCAGACTAAACATACACATTTTTACAACAGTTTTCTTTAAATTAATGTTCCAAAAAAAATATTTTCTAATTATATATGTTGATATTAAAATATGTAATAAAATGATATATTACAAGACATGTTTTGAATCAGTTGTATTATTTTATTCATCACTGTTTAAACATGGAATAAAGCATCTGTACATTCCAGGTTTTTTATTATATTGTACACACACGCTACATATTTTCATCATTGTTTAAATGACTCTCCAAATAAGAAACGGTACATATAGTTACTATTCACTGGTTATTGATTTACTGAGGTAATTTGTTCATGCACGTTTTGGGCTTTTTCTTTCCAAATGTTTTCTTGCTGTCCATATACATCTAAGGTTGGAAGATCTAATTTAGTGTTTACATTGTGGTGCTTTGTGAAGCCCTTCCTAGAAATGAGCCTGGCTTACCATGCACCACAGATTGTCTCTCAAACTTGGCGTTACCGACTAGTCTGTAGAGGCTTCAAAGTCAATATTATAGGTTTCTCTGGTAAGAGAATGAGCTCAAAGGTACTCTGCACTTCCACGTGGCGCTGTTTCTCCACTCGGAAGTTCTCAAGCATCTGCAAAGACAGAAGAGAAATGCACACAGTTAATATGCAGTGTAAATGAGTACAGTGAGTATTTTATTCTCTATATATCTCACATGGATAAGGAAGAGTTGCATCTCTGCCTCGGCTATTCTGCGTCCTAAACACTGACGGGGCCCGAAGCCGAAGCCCAGGCTCCTGAAGTAGTGCGTCTCTGTCCTCAGCCAGCGGGAGGGCTGATACTGCTCCGGACGAATAAACACTTTGGGGTCTCTGCCCATTGCGTACAGTCCGAGCTGAACCAGAGTCTAAACACAAACACAAAAAGGTGAACAGGCTCCCAACACTATGCTTAACACTTGCTTAGTTTTTGAAACAATTTATATTTTTAAGTGCCTCTCACCCCAGCCGGGATGTGGTAGTTTTGAATAATGATATCTTGTGTTATGTATCGTTGCAAGCTCACTGCAATTGGGTGTAACCTGAGGAATCACAGGGGAAAATCTACATTAAAGGACACTTGCAAGTAGATGGCAAAACGTGGTAAACAACAAAAGGCCATTTTCAAAGCCACTATGAATTAGTGGAAACTATTCCCTAAACAACTGACATCTCTACAGTATCATCACATATCTGGCACTGCCATTTTTTTTACACCTCAGTGTTTCCTTCAGAGCTCCTTTGACCAATGGAATCCGCTTCAGCATCTCCAGCATGTCTCCCTGGCTTTCAGCCCGGGCCGCAGCCACCTCCTCCCTCAGCTCCTCCTGGAGGTTGGGGTGCCGAGCTAGTTCATACAATGTCCACAGCAGCGTTATAGAAGTCTGAAAAAACAGAAACAGAATTATGCAGAAAGCCAAAAAAGAAGTCACATTCTGGAAGATAAATATTTGTTTTCTTACAGTATCCACTCCTCCAGCCATTAGCTCAGTGACACTGGCCTTAATGTCTTCAATGGACAGCTTGTCCAGCATGAGCAGGCTAGCCAGGACTCCTGGGTATTTCTTTGGAATGCCATCTTCCTGATGTAACTGCCTGTAGATGTTGTGAATGCAGCGGTCCGCTGATGCACCAAAACAATACCAACGAAGTAATAAACTGCTCCACATACAGTACAAACATAAGAAATAGAAAATGTGATTTTCATCTAACAGAAGTGAGAACTTCCTGGCGCCGGTGAAAGCAATACTTCAAAATGTTCATCCCGTTTGTTTTCTGGGTCCTACCTTGGTTGAAGATGCCATCCCAAGCCTGCACGTGGTCCCGCCACACCTTCGCTCCAATCCGCCTCAACAGAGCAGGAGGTATGTACAGCATGGGTGAGGTAGTCTTGAACATGAGGGTGATGCAGTCAATGAAATGTTGCACTTCAGGATCGATGTAGTCCAGCATCAAACCCAGACGCTCCCCATACAGCACTGAGCTCACCGCTGTGAAGAACAGAGCAAACATGAGACAAAGATGAGCAATAATATGGGTGAAACAAAAGTGCACTTACCGAGACACCGAGTGAGATCAATTCTACATGGAGATAAAAGTGGTTAAAGTCAGACTTACACTCCAGTGCATATTTAAAGAGCTCTTGAGAAAGGTCAGTGGTCCATTTGTTCTGGCCATTTCGCTCTATCTTTTTGTGAATTCTGGCCACAAAATCCTGCCCGACTTCGTCCAGCAAAGGCACAAAGTTTTCCAGCATCTTTGGGGAAATCACCTCCTTGTTGAGAATCACACGGTTTGATCTCCAGTCTTCTCCATCCCTGCGAGAAGATTGTACGTTAACTTCAACCAGCGAGGAAATTAAGCCACAGTAACACTGAGTAAAGCCTTGGTTCCACGAAAGTGTCGACATTTTGGTAAAACAGAGTTTATGCAGGTAGATCGGGATAATTAGAGCACGTACTTTAATAGAACTCCATATTTGCGATTCCTGTAGTCTCTGTATGACGTCCAGGCTTCAACTTTCAGCCTTTTAGGATAATGGCCCTCGGCTTTGAACAGGATAGCAGCATCTTCAGGATTGATGATATTCACACTTTCATAGTAACCTACTTTTTCTCTGACATACAGAGAGGGGAAAAGGGTTGAAAATACCATATCAGATGTTTGTTTTCAGAAAACATGACCTTGTGGATTTTCTGTCACAAATACTTAAACACAATTTTTTTTATATTTGGCCCAGAACATTCATTTCAAACTGAACTCATTTGTTTTGTCTACTTATGTTACTGTTTGCTTAAGACAGACCTTGACGATAAGTGTCGTGCAGAACTATTTTATCCTTTTATTTAAGAATTATGAAAACTGCTTTGCTTTCCGTACCTGTAAATGGGTCCAAAAGTGTTGAAGTTCTGTAACATGATGCGGTGAAGGTTTTTGAAGCCGTCCAGTTTCCAAAAATTATACAAGTTGGCCACCCCATTTTTCCACAGTCCAGGAATCTCACCGAAAGGCCTGACAGTGCTGCTGCCCTCGGAGTACACCTGTCTGACCACCGGCATACTGCTGCCGCAGCGCACACCTGTTGTCAGCGCTCCAATCCGGTACAGGGGCACCGTCACGGGGCTGCGCCACACACTCCACCTGGCCATCCCGACAACAGTTCTCGCTCTGCTCTACCTTCAACAGGCTCTCCCAGGGACATCTGGTGCAAAAAAAGTAGGCTGGTCTAAATAGTCTGCCCCCCCCCTCCCTTTGCTGATCAAGGCTCTCCAGTTGAACAGCACAGCCTATTAGTATTTACAAGTGTATTCAGCATTACTTACTGAATATGTAATCTTGTGTAATAGCACCCTGCAATCATCTGTATGTAAAAAGTGAGACTATTCCAACTAACATTAGGGCTTAAAGACCTTCAGAAGGTCTGTTGTCTTTGTAAACAAGCATTTGCTTTGATTTGTGAAGAAAGACAAGGCCATAACAGAAACTCTGTTTATAACAAATACAATCAACATATACAGTACTGTACCTCTAAAATTAAAGATTTAATAAATACACATACAAATGCACTTCATTGAACTTCATTTCTTAAAGCTAGGGTTGGTAATTGTAAGGTGAATTCCTCTGGTTATTCACAATCTAACCATGTTAAATTCCCTTTTGTTTGATTATGAATAATCTGATCATGCTCAAAAACATTTTTTGTTATATTTGTTGAAATTCTCTTCACATCCCACCAGCACTGTAATAAGCCCATCCAATCATTTTATCCGGGCCAAACAAACGAGTAAATGTTGTTTAAGTTCATTATGATCATTTTGGTGGAGACGATATAGAGGGAGGGCTGTCAGTCTTGCTGACTTTCTCATGACTTTTTGAGCCGGTGCTGCTAGCTGCCTTCATTGTTGCCAACACTGGGCTGTGTTTTCTGCTGGATCCTTTTTAAAATCTATTGTACGCTTTCTAATTTCTCAATATTTCCAACCCCATCTTTAAGGAGCTTTATGAGTTCTTCCAGCTTCATGGCAGTCTTAATGTCTCCCTGGATTTGGAGTCTGCCACTGGTGTAGGCAGCAAATGGTTGTAGCTCGCCCTGGAACATGGCCAGAAGGTCGCTGTCACTTAAGCTCAGTGTCACATCTGGCTCTCTGCACAAGGACCCTGCTCCAGCTGCACCGCTTCCTACAGAACACACACAGAGCGATGGAGATACTTGATATTTATCTCACTTTACTTTTGTTTTCTAATTAACTTAAACAGTTTAGCTTTATCAGACAGATTTGCATTGAGCTGCTTGACTTATCTGAATGAAAATGCTCTCATAATTGGGGCATATTTATCACCTTGGCTCAAATCCACATGGTAACTGTGATGCTGTCCATCTTCCGAGCTTATGTTGAACTGAAAGCAGGCCCCAACCTGGTGGACCAAAGTTTCTGAGAGCACGAGCTTGACCCGGCCGAGCAGCTCGTCAACAGAACCTGATGTGGTCACAACTTCCTGAGGGGCACTGCTGAGCTCATCTGTGAAAGTTATGCTGTCGTCTGAAGAGAAAAGACCCAGGTGTATTATACAACAACATCAAACTGGGTACATGTTGTACAAAAACTGTCATGTTAGTGTGAGGCCATACCTTTTTGAGGCTGTAAAATGCCACTCTTGCCCAGAAAGTGCATGGCCAACTCCTGAATGGGGCCAGCGAGGCCTTCAAGTCCAGGCACAGAAGGTGGCATGATGAGGGATCCAGAGGAGCCTTCCCCGGGTGCTTTGAGTACAGAGCCCAGGGTAAGCTCTACCCTGTCCACCTCCAGCCCCCAGGGTCGAGTCATCTCATTGATGTCCATCTGTACAGAGCAATAAAAAGGATGTTAGTTTGACGTGATACAGTGAAAAGCCAGCAGAGAATAGGTCCAGTGTTGTCTCACCCCGAGATATTCTCCAAGTTTAACTCTCCCAGTCTGGATCTCCCTGACAGTCTTCTTAGACAGGCTGTAGGTCAAAGCCTTCTGTGCAGTCATCCTGGTTGAGGCATTCAGGTCCTGGACTGAGAGCACTGACATGACGGGGCTCCAGATCCTGAACTGGATGTCTGCTCCCACTGACAGCACGCCGTCATCCATAGTAATCACCTACAGCAGCAGAATTATGTTTTATATGGGCTGGACAACCACTACTGGTCATATGACATTTGTCAAAAATATAGAGACATCTCCTCTTCATTCTATTGACTAAGAAATATTTACTGTGTAAGGCTGACTACAATTGACAAATGCTGGCCGCTCAGAAGGAGAGTCTTGACACTTTAACTGTATTGAAATGCAGTAACGCATTTCAGCGATGGTTCTGTAGTTACTATCTAAAAAATGCATACGGAAAGGTTAATAACAATTAAAAAAAACAGCTCATAACTGTGATAAATGCTTAAGCTTTAAAAACTAAACATTGCCATCGGCATTTAATTCTGAAGTTAATGTGGGGCAAAGATATGAGACTAAAGACAAAACACTCAGCACATGAACCAAGAGTGACACCTGTAGGACAAAATAAATAAAAACAGATTTTGCTTGCTGTAATCGTTCCGCCTGTTTAAACAGGTCATTAAGAGATTTACGTCAAATGGACGTGATGGGGAACAAACTCCACAGTCCTCTGTGCGTTCAGATGTTTATCTGAAGGAAACGTGACTGACTAGACTTGAAACATTGTGAACCTATCCTTTAATTATATTTGAATGGTTTGTGTAGTGTAGGACAATGTGTTGAAACAAGTTCTCCATCACTACTGCTTCGGTAACTAGTGATGAACTCGGTGTCGTGGTTTACCTGGCAGGGGGGGATGTTGAAAGCACGGGTGCGCAGGTCTACTCTCTGCCACTGGTCAATGAGGGGCAGCACAAGGACAATACCAGGGCCCTTGGGAGGACCGACTCGACCCAGACGAAACACGACTACCCTCTGGTAGTTAGGCACAGTCTACGAACAAGATGAGTCAGAGGTGTTTGTTTTCATTCTCTGACAAGTTTAGTAGACGTGCTGTAGGAATAACTGATGAGAGGTTTCCCCTTACTTTCAGTACAAACCATCCTGTTATAGGAAATGTTATGAATGTGAAGATGTGGACAAGGAAGATGACAATCAGGTTGCAGATCCAGGACAGCCATCCTTGGGAGGTATCTTAAAAGACAAGAAACAAAAAAGTCTTCGTCTTTAAGGTATTTTCAGTTTATGATGTCATCTTATCTGTGGCTGTAAGGGGAGCTCCCCACTTGGGAGACTAGAAATCCTGCACTACAAACTGGGTGTGTGGGGTTTGAAAGATGAGATTTTACCAGGAAGGGCTTCAGGAAACATGATAATGCATTATGGGATATGTAGGATCTAGTGTTTTAGAGCTTGACTCATCCTAGGAACTTAACTACAGGATATGTCATATGTTGTCATTTTCATTTGTCTCATGCAAGTCCACCAACCTTTTAAGAAGTTAATGTGCAATGCTATGTAGTGTGGCATATGTTGTACATACATTTATTATATATTTTATGTACTTTATTTTTGATCAATGTTTGTGAGTGCGTATTGTATTTTACCTGAATGCAAGACTGATTTCCTTTGAGGACAATAGAGTTAAAGGGAACATTGGCACAAAAAACACGATAGACTAATCGTAATAATACTACCAACAAATCTCATATTTAGACAGTAAAATAGTTAAAGGGCAATGCTCTTATTGCTTTAATTAGACTATTTATTATACCCCACAGTCGTATATTACATTACAATAGCTCTCATGACCCCACACAAAGACAGCTACCATAACTGTTAGGTTCTTACCGGTGAAGTCGTTAACAGAAACATTGGGGATGTTGTCAAAAGAAAAGCCTTGGTAGTAGCCGCGCTGTGT
Source organism: Pholis gunnellus (assembly GCF_910591455.1). Lineage (NCBI taxonomy): Eukaryota > Metazoa > Chordata > Actinopteri > Perciformes > Pholidae > Pholis > Pholis gunnellus. The sequence goes on along the minus strand of NC_136533.1, from coordinate 11,296,674 downwards.
GAAGCTGTCAGTGTCCACAAACAAGCCAGGAGTCCTCGGACTGGTGGTGTCCTTCTGAGGGAGCTGCTGATACGACTTGCTAAACATTGTTGTTTCTTATTTAAGGCAACTTCATGTTAACTATCAGTACATGCTATGAGCCCAAACCCTGTCGAAGTAAACAAGGTATGTACTGTTACTAAAATAGAGGATGCTTTAGCTCACTATGCTAGCTAACGTGAAGTTCTTCCGTGTTTTTGCTCCAGCTCTTCTTCGCTGTGTTTACTGACGGCTCGTTGCCTCTTCGTCAGTAAATATGCTCGTTACCGCCACCTACCGTTGCTGTAGACCAACTGCAGTTTACATTCCAGGACATACTGTGGCCCCACATTGATAAACCTGTTTCTTTTAAGGTCTCCCGTTTCAGATATGTTTGCAGTCAGATGTTACTGTACTGGCTTTTACAGTCAGATGTATTATTTTTTTTTTTGTTGTTGTTGTCTGATTCCATGGAAAGGTCCCCAAGGATGGAAGAAAACCAGTGATCCTGTCATTAAGTAAATATTATTCAAGAGACAAATCATAATAGATCTGGACCATTATTGAGTTTTGGGGGCAAATATCGATGTTTAAGAGTTTTGATAAAGAACACAAAATTGTGACCAAGATATGAGAGTAAGGCAGTTAACAGCTCTCTGGTCTATAAATGACCTCAAACAGCTAAAATTGGCCAATAGCCATTATACAGTCTCAATTTAATACTCTGCCTCTTTATGATCTACATAAGTAAACAAGACCATCAGCAAGAAGATTGGCTATTTCTTTATAGTTATTCTTTAAGCATGTCCTCTGTGCCACCAGATCGGATTTTGTTGTAATCATGCAGGTTCACTAGAAACTCCTTCAGCTCAGTCTCCAGCGTGGCCTACAGTTGCAGCCATCCCACGCCGACCGACCCGGATCTGGATTTGCTGCTGCCATCTACCTGCAGTTGGAAGCTCTGGCGGGAGGGAGGACAGCTCAGCGTCTCCTCCTCCTCCTGGACTTGCTGGGAGCCAACACTGACATCAAGCTGCTGGAAGCAGCATGGATTGATGGATATTCTCCGGTGATGTCCTCAGCAGTAGCAGTGGCTTTAAACTTCATGGCGTTCAGGTCCGATATTTCACTGTGCAGCCCCGAGCTGCTAAATCTTTCACAGCAGCATCTTTGGCTGCAGCGTTGAATCAGAACCAGGACTATGAGAAGCAGACTGTCAGACCCAGCTGCAGTAAAATGAGAGGTGCTTGGAAACACTACCACTATTGTCCACATGGGACTGCCAAAATCAACACAAAAAGAAAGGTTGTTGTATAGCTTTAATAAGAATGCCAGACACTAATACATTTGAAAGAAGTCATAACCACAATATGTGAAACAAACAGAAAACATGTTGCTTGAGGGTTGGTTTATGGCGTTTTCCTAGCAGGTTTCATTTGTCTTTCCAGTGTTCTTGATTAGTTAGTGTCTTAGTTTTTGAACATGTCACACAGCAGCTTCTCCATGGGTGTGCTGCCAATGGTTGTGCGAAAGAACAGCTGCTCTATTTTCTCAGAGCTCACAGAGTGGAGGGATGGCAGCAGAAGTAAAAGTCTCCCAAACCTTGATGGACGAGAACAAAGGAGAGTGAACTTCCTGTTTCTGTTTAAGCTTTTACATAACAAACTTGTGTGATGTTTTTATGTTTAATGATCTTTGTAGTCAATCAGAGAGAGAGAGTCAGGCTTACCTGGCACTTTGGCTGGGGTATAGTGAATGGATGTGCTGACCTAACAACACCTGTGACTGGTCCTGCAGATTCTCCACCTGCTCTGGGTTTTTGAGGCTGCGTGTCTCTGCAAGTCAAACAGCATGACATTAGTTACAATGTCCATTCAGTAACAAATGCATATTGCTGAAGGATTAACTCCTCACCTGGCTTGAACAGTACAATGGCTTTCAGGCAGGCAAATTCAGTAGGGTCAACTGCCAGGGCCTTAAAGCGATTAAAGACCTCTTCCAGGATGCGCAGGTCAGCTGTGGGGAGGCTGATCTTGGCCTTCTGTGTGGGAGAGAGATCTGGCAGAGACAGAAGAGGACAGCTGTCCATGGGCAGGGACCACTGGATGGCACACAAGAGGAACATCTCACTCCAAGCTTCCTCAAGGAGAATCACCTGAGGAGGTCACAGAAATGAATGTTATCAGTCTGACACACGATTTACGTATGTATCTATACAAAAAAAGTGTCAGTCAGTCTCACCTGGTCTCGAAATGGCAAGTGAGCAAAAACAGGCAGATTTTTTGCCCACTTCACAGACACGAAGAGGAGTCGTGCCGATGTCTCATATATACTCTCTGGACAGCTGGACATGTACGGGGACAGACGGCAGTCAGAGGGAGTCCGATCTCGCCCTGAATCATTGGTTGTCACATCAATATTCTCCTCCACTGTGCATTAAAAAGAGAATCACACAAATGTTTAGGCTAATAGGAGTACTATATTGTATTTTTAGCCTTTGTTGTTTTTTACAGTTCACTTATTTATTATACCTTTACTGTTTGATTATCTATTGTACTTGTTTTGTTTTAGTATTTTGTTCTGTTTTCTACTGATGTCTCTTGTTTTTCCCGCTGTGGGACTAACAAAGGATAATCTTATTTTATCTATCTTATCTTATATTATTACGTTTAAATGAATCATTACAATTTAGAAAATAAAATTCTACATTTTTGTGACTTATTGTATAATCCTAAAAGCAAACTCCACTTATCATGGACATCTAAAGCAAATCATAGTGTATTTTTACATAGAAGTGGGTACGTGTTGTGTCCACCTGAAGTCAATGTATGTCTTATGATCTCACCATCCTCGGGCTCCAGTTTTGCACAGGTTTCTGCAGTAAGCAGGCTGACCATAAAGCGGTGGTAGTTATTGGGGTTGCTGCAGGGCTGTACGGCGGCAGAGGTGGTGACCAGAGGTTTGCAGATGACCGATGAGTCGGGGGCGGAGGAGGTGAGCTCCCTTGTGGTGGCCAGGTGCTCCTTTTTAGTGTCCACATTTATAGAGTCTAGACTGACGTGTGCTGTGCTTCGAGGCTGTCGCTCGTTCTGCACAGCTGCCAAAAGGACAAGTAAATAATACATCGGGTGAAAAGATTGTACAATGACATAAATCATATATGCACATATAATATACTCTCCACAGTCAAGGTATTGAGATTTTTCTCACCATCTTTGTTCATGCCAGCTTGGAGACACTTCTTTAGTCGACAAGCTTGGCATTGGTTCCGATGGGCCTTGTCAACGGGGCACCTGCTTGATCCAGCTTGACACCTGTGATATTGATGGAAAAAAAAGTTAAAATACGAAGAATTTCTCGTTACACAAGTTGCATTTCTCCATTAAACAGATTGTAATTGTGACTGTCCTATTAGATCAAAGTTCAGCTCACCTGTAGATGAGTCTTCGTCTCACACTGCGCTTGAAGAAGCCACTGCAGCCGTTGCAGGCGTAGATCCCATAGTGTTTACCACTGCTTGAATCAGAACACACTTTACACAGCAGACCGTGGCCATGTGCTTTACCTGGGACTGAACTTATTTCTGTAGAGGACAGATAGCAGAAATAAATAATCAACATTTTTCTCATCCTTATAAGACTCAACAGACATCTTAATTGTACAGATATTATTATTTTATTATTATTATTTATTTATTTGTTCTTTCTTTTTAGAAATTATTTTAACTATACACGCAATAAACACAACTATTATCAATAGCATTACTCTTTTATCTGCTGTACAGAAAAATATATATATTTAATAAAGATATTTTACGTTTTTTGTTGTTGTTGTTGTCATTGTTTATATTTAAACAGTTCCATATTACAACAAGCATTGGCTCACCTGCTTGAGGTCCATCAGTGAAGTCATTCGACGTGTCAGAAGAAAACCTGTTAATTTTGGTCATGTGGTCCTCCATTTTGAGATATCTTCTAATATCTAAACTTTGCTTAATAAACAGTGTTTAGACAAATAGAAGATTACTCGGAAAATAGAAAGAAGAAAACAAAAGATTATAAAGTCTTTTTTGTGCAGTTGACTGGCTGGATCAAATCATCTTTCATGTGAAGTGTTGACACGTGGTGGTGCCCTAAAACACAAAATTGTAGTTATTTGCATTAAAGCTTGTAATTAAAGCCTAATTTCTTCAGAGGTCATCAGAGAGTTACTCCAGGAATGCTCGATGATATCGATCCAGTGCTGTTGTCCTTTCTCTGGTCGTTTCTGATGTACTGGAGGGTCAACAGAGTCACTTCTTTACTTCTTCTTTCTTTCTCTCGGCCAGAATGAGTGCAAGCTGTCTGGGGGCTTTCTGAAGGAAGACAAGGAGATTAGCACCAGGCGCTGTGTAAGCAAATGCTGATTTGTCATCTTCTTAATCTTTACTGTCAATAAGGGTAAATCAATCAGTCACTCCACTTACAGGCACAACTAAAATCTACAAAAGAGACCACTGAAAAAGAAAAAGAAAACATTTTACTTCTCACTCACACTACTTTTAAATGGTTTCATAAATGTGGCTGCTGACTGCATGGTAAAGTTCAGAGTCTCCAGAGAGCAATCTGTTTAAATTCTACCCTGTTAATTCTTTACGTATAATGCCTTTCTCAAATCAGCTAATTCATTGTAAACATACAGTTATTATAAGAAAAGCTAAAGTAAGTCTACAAGCAAAGATGCTTCTATGGTTGTCTAGCCTACAAAATCATAAAGAGTATTCTACTACTGCCCACAGTATTGACTTGAGGTTTTAGAAGTTATTTACGACAAGTAAACCAATTAACTAATCAACAAGACACAAAACATAGCAATATGGGTTCCACTCATAGTACACATGTATGTATGTTCCTCACCATCTGGTTAACAGTGTAGTCTTACACCTCACTTAAGACATTCCTTCTGCACCATATTGGCCCTGGCAATGACACTAATGGCTTCACCCCAAATCAGCAAAGTAGCTTAACCCTCCATGAAATGTGGTCTCCTTCTTGGAGGGGGGATCACGAAAGGGGGTGATGAGAAGAAAAACAATTAGTGCAGAGATTGAAAGAGCAGCAACAAGTTGACCCTTAATTCCATTCTTCTGCCATATGGTGAGGAGCCTCCATCTGCCTAATTAGTAACCCATGTGCAATTAACTGTTATTGCACAGCACAAATCCTAATATTCTCATTTCTCTTCTTCACTTTAAGATATTACACAGTGGATGACCACAAAGAAATATCAGAAACATCAACACCTGTGCTCGTTATTTTTTTGTACAGGTCTCTCAAGCTATGGCTGAAGTCATTATAGCATATAGATAATGGCATCTAGTTCAGCTCGTTAATCAGATCAAATGTAGCAAAGACAGTAAAGATACAATGTGACTGCCTGCAGTGTCCACAGAATGAATTCTGTAATCCCTTTAAGTCACTCTTGATTCTTAGGAAAACAATGTAGTATGGAAAACAGAGCTCCTTCTGTTGGCCTAAATTGGCGTATAAAAGGATTACAATAGAGGCATTCTACGAGGGCTATGCACACAGAGACATTTGCACTTGTTTGAATCAATGGTGTGTAGGTACAGATATGTTATATGAAGGAATGTATGTTAATAGTATGCATTGAATTGGCTTTGTATTATGCACCTCAGTAATACAGTTTGTCATCACAAGTGAAACTAGAGGCCATCCTGCGATGGGATCACACCAGCTGCAACGCCAAATCTGGCCAGGGATGTAAAGTTGGGGGGGACCAATGGCCACTTCTCCACTTCCTAACACCTACTTTCAGTGTCTTTACTCGGCCCACAACCATCTTTGAATTTTGCATTTGTTTTGATCTTAACTACACACCTGTAAAGTTTTGTGACTGCATCTTTCACGGTTGTGACGCTGTCGTGATGATAGAATCTGTCCACAGACAAATAAACACCCGACAAAGTACTCAAAACCACTTCTGGGGTAGGTCCCACCACAGCAGGTGTCTCCAGGACATTTTGCCATGACGACACAGACAGACTCACAAGTCAAAAATAATACCAGCATTATAAGTTATAATAGACTGCAGGTGCAACAGTCATTTACTGTGTTTGTACATTTAGTTCATAGTGTTGTTGTAATGCATGTCTTTGCTTTATGTAAAGCACTTCACATTTCTTTACATTTATTATGTAAAGCAGTGTTTGTGTTTTAAAGGGGCACACACACTTCCCTCGCTTTTCCCTGTGTACAACAAACAGCAATTTCACTATAGCATAATGAACCTGCCACAGTTTATACAGATACACACACACTTGTGGCCAACAGGTCCGGCAGCTTCACCTACAGTACCTTGTATCCACTGGATGTGAAACTAGTTAAAACTGTTGAATAGAGTTAAAATAGTTCAAACGTGGCATCAGAATGTCTCAAATGCACCTTTAATAATTACTTGTGATACGATTTAATTTCGCAACTTTTACATAATAAACAAAGTTTGGGAAGTTTATGCACACTAGACGGTCTTTCACTGCGGTCCACGTCGCATTTGCATTTACATTAAACTTTGGTTGCAGCATAAATTTGCATTCAAAACACCATCTAAACCTACTCTGTGATTGTGAACATGCCTAAAATACATATTTATACTAACCTAAGCAGTACTGAGCATGCTAATCTGCAGTCATCAGATTACATAACACAGCTGTTGCTCTAGTATGTTGCTCTTCATACTAGTAGAAAGGAAATTGACATGTAGTCTGCTAAAAAGTCATTTTCTAAGAAAGTTATTGTTGGATGTTTCGGATCCTTTCAAATGTGAAACTTACTTAACTTATGAGTTACACATAAGCAAAGTGTAACTCATGATGATTTGATTGATATGATTTCCATCATAGTGAAACACATAATTAAACATAATTGTCCTTTCTCTCTTTTCTTGACTCCAGTTGACGCCACAGGTAAGATAATGCTGCTATAAACAAAGTGCTGCTTTGAGGTTTTGTCTGGCAGGGATAACTGTCACGTTTCTTCACTCCTCAGCCCTGTGATTGTTGCGCAGATGTAGCCAAACTTTAGCAGCCCGCTGCCATGAGCCAACTGGATGATTATGTATTTAGTGGGAACATTTATGATGACAGAACCCTGCAGGTGTTGGTTAGTTTAACAGTGTCGTTATCTTTCTACATATTACAAGTTTCAAGTACTATTCGCTGTCGTCAGCTGCAGTCCATCAAACATTAAAAAGCAGCATGCCCTGCAGCAGGCACACATGTGTAAGACGTGATTTATTTTGTCCTTCAGAGGATGCCCTTGAACGCTGTACACAAATCTTTGTATCAGTCTAAGCAGCTTTTTTTATACAATCTCCATTAATGACAGCTAGAGTGAGATTAACTTTGAAAGTTGTTGGCTCCCTCTTCATACACATGGAGCAGGTGCCTCAAGTTGCAAAAGCATATGTATGTCATAATTGAGAGCTTTTGTTACCTAATTATGAGCTAAATTAATCTACTTTTAGGACTATGATAAAACAATAGACAACTTTTGGCATAAAAAAACAAGCATTCTGAAAGTAAACTTTATAAATTACTAAATTACCAATTTCTAATGAATGAAGGCAGTATGATCTGGCAGGATAATCTCATGCACGCTCTGTTATACCATCGTAAGCTTCTGTTACTCTGCACTCAGCATGTCTACCTGATTTCAAGTAGCTGCGGAGAATGGACACGAAAGCAAGGTTAAGCTTTGTAGTTTCACTTCAGCAATTGTGGGCACCCCCAAGTCAGATGAAGTGGAAGGATTGAGGTGTCAGCACAATGGCAACCAGGGATTGCCCCGCCTTGCCATCTGCTGCTATCTACTACTGTAATCCAGACAGTGAGAAAATTAGTTGTCTAAGTCCTAAAGTCATGTCAGCTCAATTCAACAGGCGAATCAACATCAGTGAGAGAAAATCCATGTTACTGCTGACAAAAGAACTGAACAGCTTATTTGGCTATGTCTTCTAAATAAAAGCACAATACTCTTTGACATGAATAAAACAGAACATTCAAAATAAATAACGGAAATCTTTAATGTGAAATAACATTGTGTTGTGGAATATTTCTATGTAGATGCGGGATAAGAGTTGGTTAAATAAACAGAGTCTGATGAATGCTCAAAGTAGTAAGAGTCAATTTATTGCTTGCAAGCAGGAGAGCGGACACACAGACACATATCTCAGTGAACTGTGCAGACACACTGTCAAAGAAGTACAAGGCACATCATATTTTATGCATACAAGAAGTCATGCCTTTAGTTACCTCATAGGAAAGGGAGTATAGGTTTTTGGACACGGGTTGATTTGTTTCTGCTCATTATCTGGAGTCTTACAGGTGCGTTCAACTGGGAGTCAGTTCATACAGAGGTTGGAAACAATGGTTCCCTGTTTCTTCTTCTCGTGTGTGCATGTGAACAACCTTGGAAGACAGGACATTGGTTTCATGAACTGATTAAATACCTCTGTAGGACTGCAGTGTTCTTTTCTGTATCTCTGTACTTTCCCATCAGTAGAACAACATCTTTCAAAACATCCCAATATACTAGAATATATTTTACCATTATGATACTTAATACATATTTTACCATTACAATTGACATGATTACATTGCTTCTAACTTGAAATGTTTTAGTTTTCTTAAAGTAATCGTTTCACACCGTTAGCCATTGCCTTGTTTTTTTGTGTTAGCTTATGGCACTCTGAATAAATGTTAAAACCACAGCCTAACAGCAACATTTAAAGTCTGAAATAATGTATTATATTCAGGACTCTACTCTCAGTAATAGCAAGGTAATTATGTCAACACAACTCAAGAATTAAAAAATACAGCTGGCAGCCCCAAGAGGTCACGTAATGCCTAAACTAAACAAAAATAAACTATTTATATGTCAAATGCATTTGCTCATAGAGGTAACAGGAAGGCAGACACAGGTTCCTCTTCGTTTGCTGTGGTCTCCAGGAGGCTTCGTGTTGCCAGTTACAAATTAAAATAAACGAAGACCTTTCTGGCAATTTTGACTCTCAGTAGTCACAGCCTTCTTTATGCGGTCATGGTCCCAACCACTGAAAACTGGTCAAACATTGGGGCTTCCCTGGGATGTCACACTTTTGTCTCTAGAGGGAGACAGACACCCTTTGACTGTTTCATAAAAGTGTGATCACAGGCAATGTACTGTAGCTGATCAGAGCTGAGTAAAGCCTCAGCCGATGAGTCAGAAATGTGAGACTGGAACATGTTTAGGCTTACATAACATATATTAGTGGTTACAGTGGTAAGATATTCTGGTTTGGTTTCCCCTACATCTGCTCAAAACAGTGTCGGGAAAGAATAGATCAATGTGTGACTCAAAAGCTAGCAGACTGAGGAGTTTTGACCAATCAAAAAGTTCTAAAATAAGTTCATGATTAAAACTGGGGTCAAGTGCATCAGGCCTATTTCATCTAGTGACCACAGTACTGACTTGTTGTTTTTCCTCATTTATGTGAATGAAATCAACACGAAAGGGATATTTCCTGAGGTGAAATATATAATCCATACGCATGTGTGTATATAAATGTATGTCTGTTTGCAATATATATATATATATATATATATATATATATATATATATATATATATATTTTCCTCTTTTCTCCCCGTTAAAGGGATTTTTTGGGGGATTTTTTTCCTGTTCCGATGCGAGGGTCCTGGGACAGAGGATGTCGTATGTGTACAGATTGTAAAGCCCTCAGAGGCAAATTTGTGATTTTGGGCTATACAAAAATAAATTAAATTGAGTTGAATTGAATATGTGTGTAAAAAGGCTGTCAATGTCTTTATTTTTCTGTATTAGATTAGCGTTGGGATTAGGCTAGCATTCTGTCTCAAATTTGTTTTTGCAGAAAAACCCCCCACATCTGCACAACATTATTTTATCATGTTTTAGTCCAAGAGTACAAGTTTTAAATTTAAAATCTACATTCTATATTTTGCAATTCAAGTAGTGCAATTCAAGATGACATTACAGTGAAGTTCTTCCAAGCAGGGCATTTGTGAACATTTCTATATTGTGATTTGTTCAATACGCAAAATGTAAGTACAATAAAATAACTATAGTTTTTATAAAAAAGGAGAAAGAGAAATTATAGGTATGAGATAAGTCCCTGAGAAAGCATTTTAATATTCAAATTCTGTATTTAAGACTACAGAAACAATGTATCAAAGATTTTACACCACTTTAAAAGAAGGCAACTATGAACTTAATCCCCTGGGAAAAACCTTTCATTGTTAATCCATCCAACATCTTCAAACACCTTGGTACTCATGTTTACAATGTCCAACATACAGAGGCTCTGCTCTGATGCCACGCCTTGAGGAGAAAGGGAAGCAGAAACACCAGTATATAATAAGCAAACATAAGAGAAAGTGCCCTATGTCTTGTTACGGTATGCCAGCACTGAACTCTTTAATGGTAAATTACCTCACAAGCCTACAGCGAAAGTCCTGCAGGCGAGGAAACGCCTTGCCGACACTGGAGGTCTGCTTCTCATCACTCCAAAGTCTCTCTGCTGCAGCACTCGCCCTCGGCCTGTAATTGTGGGTGCAACCAGTGATTATTTAGAGTAATTTCATGCAATTGTTGCTGCACTTATTATATTAAGTTGATTAGTATTAGGAATTCAGAGATCTTTTTAATCTTGTACCAAAGACGTGGACTGAGATTGGTGGCATCGACATACTCCCCCCACATGCAGACTTCACCCCCTATCACCAGCTTCTTCTGTTCCTCAGTACCTGCGAGGGGACGGTGAAAAGCTTTGCTTCAATGATATGATGGCTATTAATGAATTTACAATCAATCCGAATCTTCACTTCAAATGTATCACACCACTTCACATAAAAACTGCAAGTCAATGTTGAAATATGCCTCTACATTCACCAGCACGTAACTGAGGCAGGTTATACAATTTGATATTACTCTGGCATGCACACACCAGAAAAGTTCAGTGGCTTCACGTTGTAGTAGTCACGCCAGTCCTGGCCATAGGCAATGTGGTTGATGTACCATGGGGCAGCTAGCAGGACCCTCATGCCAGCTTTGGTCATCCTGCTGAGCTCTGCCTTATAACTAGCTGGGGTACCCTTCCAGATGTGCAGCACTGTGTCCTTAGGGATCTGAACAGGGTGATAAACAACATGCTGTCTTGCCCTTCTGTGCTATATTGCATCTGACTGTTTACATATAGGGTTTTATATATCAGAAAATAGGCACATATACAAACTCCTTAATGAGCTTTTATCAACAAGGGCAAGCATTTACTGGCATGGTTCTCAGAATTTGTACCCCTCCAATCGGGAAAAGCATCTGAACTTCATAAATCAGTAAATGACTGCCAATGGCAACATTTGTATACTTCTGTGTGTAGGGAAAGCGTGTGCATGTTTGCATGGGAGCATAAGACAGCATTCAGAGCTTGTACCACAGCAATCACACCTCTCAGTCGCTGTGTCCCAATTCCATACTACTTACTAATTCTAAGTTGAGTACTGTTTGTAATGTGTTCACACTGGAACAGTTATTAAAAGGTACATTAATTTCTATGCTATTAAAATGTCTGTACTGTACATTCTGTATAGAATTAGTATACCATATGCAATTTGGACACAGACGATGTCTCTGTAACATGAATGCAGTCTTCACTGCCACCTAGCGATATGGCTACAAATAGAACATTCTGTGTTGCACACTCAAAAAGGTTTGGTCGTGGATACCCTGTACTTTAGAGGAAACCAAGTTGTACCTGTAAATCATTATTAGAGACAAAAACCACAGCAGAAAGCACGACTTCAACTAGACACAGCACGCAGAATCTTTTCTGACCCTTGAAGGCGAGGGGCCACACAGTATAGAAGCGGGCCCAGTTGTGTGTGGGCCCTGGATGGTCCAGATACCATGGAGCGGCGAGAATCACCCTGAGACCCGCTTTCGCCACCCTGCGCACTTCACACAGGTAACAGCCATCTCTCCATACCTCCACCACTGATAGAGAGCTACGCTGCAACACAATGCTATCGACTATCAGACTTACGATACATGATTGTGAGATACATTAGCTTTTCTTTATCAGACAATATACTGTTAAAAATGGTTGGTCACCACTGAATCTGCTGAAGTCAACATTATATCGGTATCTAACAAAAACATTACAGTCAGTGGATGCCTGCAGAAGTAAAAATGTATTTATCCATATTATGTGACAATTACTAGCCTGCGTGAACTGAAAAGATGTGTGAAATATTTGCTACGTGTTTATAAATTTAAATATCTCCTTCAGTGAATGCACATACTTTAACACAATATGAAATAGCTGTACTAAGTACTACAAAATAAAGCAGGCCTTGTTTTAGATGCCTTGATCTGCACTAAGCTACAAGTAATGGTTACATGTAATAGTAATAACAAACTTCATTGGTGTAAAGTAAACACATGGTGGTGCTGCAATGACATGAACATTTTCAGCATTTCAAATATTAAGATTTGTGAGCATGTAAATCATTGCTTTTCTGTAAAAAAAAACAACATAAAGCAACCCTGCACTAGCAGAAAAAAAATGAATCATATTATAAACAATGTCTAAAACGTATGTGAGCCTATATGAACACCACTGACACATATTATACTATATTCATGTATACTGTATATTATATCACAGAGGGGATATTTGTTGGGGTGTACTTACTCGTTCATGGTAGTCAAACACATCCTGCCAGACAATAACTGTCTTGTTGAGGGCTGAAGTGATATTCACAATGCTGGAAATATATAATAATAGAGACATTAATGACATTTGTAACTTAAACATGTTGGTTGGTGTACATCCCCGAGCTTTTTACATTGCACAGTGTGTTCCCCTTCACAACCTACCTCTCCATGTAGAATGCTTCCAGTTTGGTGAAGTCTCCTCCAAATCCCATCTTCTGCATAAATGCTCGGACATCCGGGTTGGAACTCCTATGGAAATAAGCAGTGACAATCTTTTGTTTTGTTGGTAAATTTAAAAACATGTACCTACATCATCTATCATCTTGGTTAAAAAAAAACCCAATTCTAAACGATGAAAATAAATGTACAGATGTGTGTACAAATTCAGTAACAACATTAACAAACAATAGTGATCAAAACCAGGGCAAACAGTCGGCAGGAATTTAAATGATCCGTCACATTTCAACCTACCAGCAAGAAAAGTCCACCTCATCCCCTCCTAAGTGGATGTAGGAATCAGGAAACACCGATGACACTTCCTTAAAAAGTCTCGCCATGAACTGGTAGGTGGAGGGTAACGCTGGATTAACAGGACCAAAAGCACCTGAAGGGGTGCTCCCGCTGTAGCAGGGAGTCAACAGGTCAGACTGCCCTAAGGAATAAACAAATCAATCAGATTTAGTTCAGCATTTTGTTAAAAAAACATTTCTTGTATTTTCTGTTGAGTGCAGACATGTGTTGCTACTGATGTAGCCATAAAAGTCCCCAAATAAGAAGGGAGTCAAACACAAGATTCAGTATCTTGTTGGCATTTGTAGTCTTGGCTTGCAGGTTTGACAGGATTTCTGTTGGACCAAACCAGGCATAATACCAAATACTTTATATGTTGAAGATCAAGGAGCTGGGATCATTTGGACAAAACAGTTGTTTAAGAGTACATTTTACCTTTTCCCCATGATTTGGTGTGGCCGGGTGAATCAAACTCAGGAAGAACCCTTATTCCCCACAGCCTGGCATGTGAGATCACCCTTCTCACATCCGATTGTGTGTAGATGTGAGTCATTGGATGGAAAGCCCCCTGAATCAGAGCCAGACGTTTTTGTTCAGGATGGATGCAACTTTTCAGTATTTAAAATCATGAATCCACAAGCAGTAGGCTAGTTAAAAATGTAGGATAATATAAAATAACCACGTTATTATCATTAAAATGCTGATCCATTTTCTTGTTTTTCTTGTTCTTTCTCATTAGACATACCTTACTGGAAAGGTCTGGAAAGGTCTGGCTCTGGTAAGGGAAGGAGGGGTCATCCACAATGTGCCAATGAAACACATTGAACTTACTGTAGGCCATTGCATCCTAACAAGAAAAGATATATGTTTGTACCACTGAATGAAAACAGAAGGCTGAATTTCAGGTTATGTCATCTGTTTATTACCAGAGTTTTTAAAATGTCCTTCACTGGTAAATAGTGACGTGAAGTGTCCAACAAAATTCCCCTGAACTGAAACCTGGGGAAGTCGTCAATCTCAGTCTTGTTCACAAAATACTAAAAGAAGAAACAAATGGTGAAAGAATGCTTGATTGATCTACTCATTAATCAATCTTTATAACATGGTGAGAATGTGTATTCAATAAGTAATAGCTTTAGAGAACTCATTGTACAATTCAAACTTACTGAGCCAAAATCATCTTGATACACCAGCTGACTGAAGGTTTCCAGACCTGCGCTTAATCATAGGATATATAACATATAATAAGCAATCAATTAAAAGCTGCACAGATAACAGTGGGATGCTTAGATCAGTTATTAAACTTTGGGTGATATGAGGAATCCAGTACAACTTACTAACAGGCTTTGATGGAACCATAGCCTTTCCTTTGCTAACTGTAGCTGATTGTTAAAATGTCTTTTATTTATTTGTACTTTTGTACACATGTGTTTTTTCACCTCTTAATGCACCCCACACGGTTTCTGCATTCAGTGATGCTTGTCCTGCAGAGACAGTCAGATTATCTGAAATGCAAATAGAAGCGAGTTAGATAATGCATCAAACTTCAGTGATTGGGAATGGTTGTTGCCACTTTGACCTTTGAATGTGATGCTCTGTCTCAGATAAATGTGTTGATACTTACATCTCTCAGATGAGTGCTCATTTGGGTAACTCTCACAATCATCATGGTCAACAGTGATCTCAATGTTAAATGGTTTATCCTCAAAGAATCGCAGAACACCATTTCCTGTTGATCATAAAAGTGAGATTATCATAGTTCGTAGCTTTGTAGGTCTGTGCATGAAGTATAGTTTATCTTTTTAATTGTAATTATACTTCATGCACAGATCGTTGTAGAAGTGCATGTGTTGCCTTTGCACTCTCATTTTGACAATGTTACAGTAAGACTGCCATTATTCAATAAATATGGTATTTTTGAAAACACAAACATTACGCTGTGCTGCACTGGTCCATTGTCATTGAGGGCTTTTAGGGTAGGTAGTCCTACACGGGCTGACTGATGAACTGCTGTCTCTACAAAGCCCATTGATCAACTTTAAAAGCCAACATGACAAACAAAGCATTCAAAACCAAACCAGTGAGCACTTTGTTCTACATGTGTGTGCATCCATTATGCAATCTTACATGTGTGAATCCCCAGATCATCACACTCTTAATGTTAACACTACAATTTAAAAAGACAGGATTTACATACATAGTTTGAACATTGTTTGTGCTTATAATGACATATTCATGGCACAGCAAATTCTGGTCCTATGATATATAGGCATACTGCGGTCGCAATAAATCATACATATTTGAATCCCTTTGTTAATATTTACCATTTTTGTTAGTATGGGTGGATCTTTTAACTCCCGCAATAGTCTTTATGGCACATCACTTTATCACTTACCAGTGTAGTCTGGAAAGATAAGAGAAAAATATCTTTTGAATGCAGAATCCAGAACAGAGCAGCCCTGCTGTGCGGCTGACTGTCTTCCGTATCCAAAGTAGAAAGCCTGAGGGTTCAGAGGGTATCGCTCGATTGAGGAGATGAAAGACTGCGGTAATGGCCACACTCCCTCCACTGTGTGTAGGCCAAGCGGGAGGATAATAAGTAGTAGTAAATAAAAATGTGGACGAGTATATCGTCCAAAACTAACCATACACACGGCTTCCATCCTACTCCACTCAAAGGGAAACTGCACTGTGAAGCGCGCGCCAGTCAGGTGGACAAGAGCATGAAGTCACATGACTGGAGCCACAAGGTATATGCGTGATTTTATTTTTGTATTATTATTTTTAACTAACGGTAAAGTAAATGATTTATACGGTTTGCAAATGTCGTATATCTATATTTAGTTATTGTACAGTTACATAACACACAACACTAATTCTACTTATACGATTACATTAACGTAACGTGACGATTGACGCAAATGTAAACTGAAACTGTGGGAGATACAACGAAGTCTCATGAGGTGGGCTACAGAAATAAGGCTGACAAATACTGGTTGGTGACAGTTACTACAAAGTAAAAACATGTGTGCAGCATTGTAAGTTATGGGCAAGATCAGAATCGTATAGTTCCGTGTCATTTTTTCAACCGCAGACCCTGCCTACATTTTATAAGGGGGAAGTGTTAACTTGCCTCTGACTTGAGATGCAAGTGTTGTAAAATTGGCATATAATAATAATAATGATATATTGCGTATTTGAAATAGTTTCGATACATATTAATATGAAATAAGAACGTTCTATATAAATACTATTTGTTTTATTTTTTGTACATGTTCCTGTACAGCCCATCTGACGTAAGGACGTCGTCAGTCGGTGACGCTGTGTCTCTTTGTTGGCTTAGCAGCGGCGACGTTTTGTTGTTATTTTCGCTGCAGCCGAAAAACAGGCTCGGATAATTTTGGTTTTCGTATTGTTCCGCAATCAACATTTCACACACTGTAGACTTAGGTGTGCTTGTCACGAGTTGATAACCACCCTAGGAATGGACTCAGACGAGGGTTATAACTATGAATACGACGACGAAGAGGAGGAATGTAGCGAGGATAGCGCCGAAGAGGAGCCCGAGGACGACACCCTGGAGCTCGGAGAGGTGGAGTTGGTCGATCCCGTGGTGGCCGGTGGAGAGCGAGACGAGTGCGGTGAGACTGGCGGTGGTGGCCACGGTCCCGGCGAGGAAGAGGAGGAGGACTACCGCTTCGAGGTTTTGACTGCCGATCAGATCCTCCAGCATATGGTGGAGTGTATCAGGGAGGTCAACGAGGTCATCCAGGTAGGTATTCTGGTGTGACGGCGTCAGGAAAGACCGGGGTCCAGGCTTGGTTGGAGCTTAAACAGGCCATGGACGTTAGCTTAGCCATTAGCCTCGTAAGGAGTAGTTTACTTGCTGGAAGTTGGCAGTTTCACAAGTGATACGATTTACATAATACTAAAATGAGTTATTTCTCAATGTAGCTCTCTTTTTGTGTGGGTAGTGTTTACAATTTAGGTATTGACTATGTTAAATGCTTACATTTAAGTAACAATTTCCATACGAGTGCCAGGAAGTAGTCTAATCCCAATTGAGAAGTTGGCAGCTACGTTTGCTAAGCTAATGTTAGCTTGCCAGTCAGCTAGCTGGCTAACTAGCCATATGTAACCGTTAATCGAGCACCTTACTGCAAAAGCGTCACGTCTTTGGTGTTAGATTTAGGTAAAGCTAACAATTAACTCGTGCGAGACGACAAGTGGAGTGTGTTCACCAAGTAATCTATATTTAACGTGTCAAATGTTTTAAAATAACAATCGTTGACGTTATTTTAATGTTGCACGAAAGGCTTGGTCATCGAGTTGGTTAGCAAGTTAGCGTGACATGCCACAGGGTTATTTACGTGAACGTTAACACACTATCTTATCATCACTTCCACAAAAGGTTGTATGGATCGCAAGAACGTTATAATGTCTCAACAGCTAATAGTTATAGCGTTTATTAAATATACGGGCAAACTCATTGGAGCCCTTCGGTTTAGGTTCGGGCCTCCATTTCATTTCACTTAGCTAACTAACTTACAGTTGAGTACAGAATAAAAAGTGATTTTGATAGACCGGGCACTATTAACGTGTTTGAGAAATAACGTTGTATTTTATACAACGCGGTGATTTTGAGTGCCATTATTAACTAAACCCCAAATCGGTAAAAAATAAAAATCAGTCCATTGGATCCGGTACAGCCGCATGGCAGCAGAGACAACTGACATGGTGATTCTTCTAAAAATAGGATTTACATCTACCTACTTAATATTTAGGTTTTTTTCCGGCACCAACAAATAACCTTTTAAGCAAATTAAATAGCCACATCTGTTCTCAGAATTTAAGTTTACAATGTGTAGTATGAGACAGAAGGATAATTAACTTAACCTGAAATTAATTTCCTTGTGAATGCCTCTAGTGACTGTGCATTCACATGTGGAGTGACTGGATGTGCCTCTGAAGGGCTAAAGTTACAGCGGCTCATGGATTTATTTCATATGAAGAAACTTGTTGACTGTCAAAAGATTCCACTGCAAACTTCAGATACACAGGCAACACTTAAAGGAAGATTGTCCATGAATATATTCAGAGATGTTTCCAATATTTCCCACCCCATTTATATCAGTGAGTGTAGACCAAATTGTAGGAACAACTCTCACGAATACAGTTCAACAGCACCACAAACTGCAGCCTCTACACCTCTCTCTTAACATCATTGTAGCCTTTATGAAGGTAGGATTTATTGCTCTTGTATTGGACTTAGTTTTAAGTAGGTGACTCCTTTTATGCTTTGTGGCCTTTCAGCCCTTTGCTGATGGATTATCTTGAATAGTTATACATTAATTAGGGCTGGTTATTGTTAAGAAAATGACAATACCAATACCCTGTAAGTGATTTTGATACCAATATAGTCCTTCATTTGATACCTTTTAGTTTCTTCTGCGTTTGATGCCCATCATGTAAATGTAAGCATTCAATGTTTCTATGATGAGTTCAAATGACTCCACCACCGCATTCATTTTTATCAGACACCACAGGCATGAAGTGATGCTTTCAAACGTTTTGGTGGCATCTCAGCACGCTGAACGGCCAACTCCGTCAGATACACAGTGCTTGACTTCACCACACCACAAACTGTGGGGGTTGTAGCTGCTGCGGTAGTGGGCCAATCACATGGCGCATTAAATCAAAGAATGCTTGTGGTGATTGGCTGCGATTAAAATCCTACACATAGTGTTTTTTCCCCCCAAATCTGGGTTTAAAAAAAGGATCAAATGCAGGTATCTTTTGAAGGTTTGAGACTACTGGTACCAGGTCTGATTCGGTCTTGGGATGTTAATGATAAACCTTTTAACCGTTTACCGACTATGTATTTTGACCCATTAATGCTATCAGTTAAACCGTTAAAAGTAATATGAGAAATAAAAAAGCTGAGCAAAACTTAGAGTGGCAACTTGTCACTTTAATGAGTCTAGCGCTGGTCCACCTTAAAGGTCAACCCACCTTAAGTGAGCTAGTAGTCAAAAATGTTGCTAAGTTCGGGGGCTAACCCCCTTCACTTTAATCAACAGGTGACAAGCAAGACACACGCACTTAGCTTGGGTCATGAGGAGTTGTGGAGCATTTATTAATCAACAAATTTGCAAACACTTGCTAACATTACGCCGGGCTTGCAATGCCCTGACCGGCAGACACACAGCTGAGCACCTAGCAGCTAAGTTAATTGATGTGGTGGAGACTTATTGTGAAAGTGGCTACATTTAAAATAAGCATTGTGTGTATAAAACAGGTACGATATAAAACAATTCCCTTATCTAATCTTGCAATTGCTGAGAACAATAGGTCCTCTGTTGAACTATGGCACGGTGATACAATGTACTCTACTGTTGCACCATCATTCTGATCTTACAATGGTATGTAAAATGCTTATTCTCTTGTATTATCGCCATGCAATATACATGTTTTTACTACTCCTTTGAGGTTGATATGTATCATCACACCCATAGTGACTTCAGTAGCCAGAAAAGGTCATTTTCATCAGTTTACTGTTCATACAGCAAAAGGTGTAAACAAGTTTGTTCGGCATAAAATAAACCAACAGCAGGTTTTGATGGGGGTGTGGGGGGATTCTGGATTCAGCTATTAGTGCATTTTACTACTTTAAATACCTAAATGTCATCCTAAACTGAGATAAGTTAGGATTTCAGAAAGTTTCTGTAATGAGGCCTCAGGTTTTTTTTTTGGTTCTGCAGCTTTCTTGAGAACGGTCAGACAAACAATTTCACACTTGACACTGAGCTTTCTTAGGTCCTCAGTAATACACCTGCTATGACATACAGTAGTTGCGTCACAAACTAAAGAATCACCAGTGAAATACACTCTGGTTCAGGGTCACAAACAGCTGTATACAGCAGCATTTATTATAATGTTTAGATTAATTAAATATTGAATTATGTTACTATTCTAACTCATTCTTCCACAAAGTAACCTACAAAAGGCCCCCAAGGCACTTCAAAATATGCAGCTCAACTACTTCAGAGGAAAACATTGTCGTGCTACATTTACCTCACAGAGAAATGTTACTGGTTGTGTTGCAGACTCAAATTTAGCTCACAAAATATAACTATTACAATATGATGCTATAAACTACCCAGCATCATTTTAAGTTGCAATTCAAGTACTTGAGTAAATGAATACCGGCTTTCCAGTTCAGGGTACGGGTTGTTGAAAATGATTCAATTAATCACTCAATCGTCACATCAATTTGATGTCCCCTTTTGAATCCTCCAATGTATCATATTCTCAATTTTCTAAACCAATGCACATGGCTACTTTTTCAAGAAATAATATAAGCAGTCAGATAAATCTCCCTATTTTATTTAGAGAAGGCTTTCACAAATCATACTCCAATAGTCTATAACAGGGGTGGCCAACCCGCGGCTCGCGAGCCGCATGCGGCTCTTTGCCCGGTTTCATGCGGCTCTTACGTTCATATCGAAGTTTGTATTTGTGTTTTTTTAATGTTCGTGTTCGCTTCGCTTGAGTTAAATACGGTATTTTCGTCAAACGCGCATGTGCGGCCACAGATTACGTTCCTCGTCGACCCATTTAACGCCGAGACGGACTGTTTGAAAGCCCCGCTAGTCACAGATGAGGATGCGGCTGAGTTGGAGATGATCGATCTTTGTGAGGAGGACCAACTCAAACCTGCTTTAAGGGACGGGACCATTGAGTTCTGGAAAAGTGTGCCAATGAAAAAATACCCCAATGTCAAACGGGCTGCACTTAAGATACTGTCAATGTTTGGGTCAACATACGTCTGCGAGTCTGTGTTTTCTACCCTGAAACACGTGAAATCAAAGCATCGATCTGTTCTGACTGACACCCATGTGAAAGAATTGCTTCGAGTGGCAACAACGGAATACAAGCCAGATTTGAAGAGGATTGTTCAAGGCAAGGAATGCCAGAAGTCCCACTAAGTAACATGCATAGTAAAAGAAAAACACTATTGTAAATTATTATATTTTTGTTTGTGGACTTAGTTGAACTGAGAGTTTGTCTGTGTGAGACAGTGTACACAATGTTCATTGTTGAAAATGACTGGCCTGTGGTCTTAGGAGTCAATTTCTGTCATTATCATATTGGTGTGTGACATTTACAATAAATCTGGCTGAGCAAAGGTATGTGTGTGTGTGAGGAAGGGATAGGGTGATGTTCATGTGTGCCCATGTGTATGATGTGGCTCTTTGCGGTAACACAGTAAAAAATGTGGCTCTTGGTCTCTGACTGGTTGGCCACCCCTGGTCTATAATATGTGCTGTAGTCTACTAAAATATAATTTCCACATCTAAGACGGGGCACTGAGTGCTATGGCATTACACACTGCATGAAGTGGCGAGCAGCGCTCTTCTGCTCTTGCTGCCTCTGCCGACGAGGTTAACAACACCACGGTTGAATTTCAGCCGGCATGTACGTTTTTTCGACAACATTTTCGACAACAGAGCAACTGATATTGGTAGTGACCGGTAGCACCGATTGGTGCTCCGTGCACACAGTGTGTGAGAGCACCGCTCGGTGAAACACCAAGATCAGAAGAGGAGAGAGAGAGGGGAGAGAAAGAAGCGTGACACAGAGCAAAAAGCAGTAAAGACTCAAACTAGGCCCACATGAAGCCATACTCCTTATTATGTTTCGTCTCTGCATCGATGCAGAGTCGTCCGCATCGCAGTGCACCTTAGAATCGAGAACTTTCCACATTTTGGACTTCTATGGTTGTAGTTTGTGGTGGTATTTTACTGGATCGTAACATGAGGAAAGGTGTTTCTACTAACGTACACGGGTGGACAATAAATGGTAATGTGAGGACTATTGAATCTACAACTAGCTTTAGCTATTTCAAATTACTCCATTAATTTACTACGAGGCTTAATCAATGTCCTAAAAGCCTGGGCCTTTAGGCTTCCTGTTGTTCCACAAAAGAGTTAATTAACTTGTAATAGATTTGTGAAAGTGTCTTTTCATGTCACATTTACTCCTTGTTGTTACAGTGAAAATTAGTAGTAGTTTATTTCTGACCAACTCTTTCTTGTTCCTCTAGAATCCTGCGACAATAACACGCATCCTTCTCAGTCACTTCAACTGGGATAAGGAAAAGCTTATGGAAAGGTAAGAATCTCTGAAATACATTCTTTATTTGCCACCTTTAACTCGCCAGCCAGCAAGTTAAGAAGCTGGCATACAAGTCCCTAAAATAACTCATTTCTTAATGCTTTTTTCAACACTTTTTTGTCTCAATGTATTCAGGTATTTTGATGGCAATCTGGACAAGCTTTTCTCCGAGTGTCACGTCATCAACCCCAGTAAGAAGCCTCGCATCCGTCCTCCAATCAACACTAGATCATCGGCACAGGACATGCCATGTCAGATCTGCTATCTGAACTTTCCCAACGCCGTGAGTCCCGTCATGACGCCAGTATTGTGTTGCGCTAGCCGAATATATGTTGTTCAGTTCTAAATAGTTTGTTTTCAGACCTGCCTTGGCTAACACAATAGAAAAAGTAAAAGAGGATGGCTGACTTGACGTCACAAAATGTGATCTCATTATCTGTGTACGGTACTATAATTAATATTTATGAATGTAGCTCAGTGTCATTAATTCAACCCTCATAATGCAAACTGTATAATTTGCAGTAATAAATGGCAATATATCGCAATGTTTGATATTGCAATAGTCAGCATATTGCAATAATATCGTATCTTGACTTAATTAAGTATTGTGACAATATCGTATCGTGGGGCCCCTAATACCCGTGGTCCCAGGAAGCTGGCATGTTCCTCAAACATTTGGATTTACGGTTATGTTCCTCTGGCTGCCGCACTCTTCACATCAACCCGGTGAAACATCACATAAGTGCAGTTGCAGATTGAAAGTCAGATTTACTCAGGAACTTGCAGTTGCAGGAAGCACTAAAAGTCCTGCAAAAGATAAGGAGATCTCCATATTCTTATATCTGAATTCTGTCTTTTTTTTGAGTCAAGACCACAGACACGTGACTGCTCTTATGCGGTCCATGTCAGTACTGAGCCGTCCTCTGTCGGTCCGGTTATTGAGCACGTTACAGTCGTGTCCCTCTGACCGTATGAAAGCTTTGATCGACACACTTGTTTTAAACACGGTCCTTCTTAGTTTGAGGATACATGTTGATGTGTTACGCAAAGGAAAATAATTAGGTTAAAGATTTTTGTATTTAAATTTTAACATATTACAATTTAGCGATTTTTTTTTTAGTTCCAACACAAAGAACAATTACATTACACAGCTGGTTGCAGATACCCTGTTAACCTCATTGGACTTTTTACTGTTTTATTGTTTTACAACTTTGAAACACATTGAAAGTAATTATTTTTTGGTGGTGAGTTACATTTATCAACAGAGAAAACTTAAGTCTCAATGTTAAAACAAATTTCCACAAATTGATCTACGTTAAAGGCAGAGTGCACAACCTCATTCCCAAAATGATGAATATTGTCTCAACAAAAGATGAACGTATACAATCCAGGCCAGGTGGGTTAGTGCAGCTGTGACATTAAGAGTTTGTTCTCCCATAATCAGAAAGAAAGTTGGATAATCCAGATTATTTTAATGTGGAATATTTGTATGTTGTTTTTAAATATGGATTCCTCTGAATGGCCTTTCCTGGTTACCAAACGGTCATGTGCTTATCATCATGTGGTGTCTTGTTGTTCTTATTTACGAGATTCTTCTCTCTTGCAGTATTTTACCGGCCTGGAGTGTGGACACAAGTTCTGCATGCAGTGCTGGGGAGATTACCTGACCACCAAAATCATAGAAGAAGGAATGGGACAGGTAGCCACTCAGGGTTTTTCTTTATGGTACGAGTCCCTGCTCACTGAGCTTACTCTTTTAATAGCTGTCTGACTAATGATTTGCCTTTTGTATTGTTTTCTCAGACCATCTCTTGTCCTGCTCATAGTTGTGACATTTTGGTCGATGACAACACCGTCATGTGAGTATCTGTTTGTGCTTATGTTTGTTCAGACTTTGTTATTATGAAAAGAGTGGGAAACAAAAAGGATTCTTGTCTAATTTTCACGCCTCTGCGCTGGCAACAGCCGTGGCCGGAGACGTTCTGTTTTTGGGTTGTCCATACGTGCACGACGACGGGAATTTCTGAAAATGAAGCACAAACATCCGACTGTGACTCAAGGATTGATTGTTCAACTGATTAGATTTTGGTGGTCAAATTTGACAGCCTTACCTCCGATAATTCTCGTGATATCTCAGGAACTCCCTGAGCGAATTTCTTCAAATTTGGCACAATTTGCTAATGATGACAGTTTCCCCCAAATGTCTATTAGGATAAAATAATGAAGTGAGGGCCATGTTGGACAGACGTGGATCCTCATGACTGGTTCGCATTGATACAACCGTGAGGCGGTGATTTTAGTTTGTTACATAAAACATGTTCAGAGACAACATCTGCAGTGCTACAAGTAATATAGCTTTGTCTTAAAGTTAGAAAACATATTAAACCCGTACACTGTGCTATTTGGTCAAACAGCTACAATTGAATAGTAAAGAACACCAACATTAAAAATCAAAAGAAAATGAATATCGTTCTTGAATCCGATATGCGTTCTTTATTTAAACCGTATATTGGAAGATTTTTTTTCCCTGACATTCTGCCTCCTAAAAGAAAGGTCTTAGTGCGGGGCTCTCTAGTTACACCTCTACTTAACTCCTTCACAATGTTGATGTTCAGCCGGTAGTGCAATGAAATAAGCCTCCATATTGAAAGCATGGACACTAATCTCTTCTGCCAGCTCTTAAGCTGCCAGTGATGGTCTTAACCTACATTCTGATCTGACAGGTTAACGAGAGACCGATCCGTGTTTACGGTCACAGTTCAGTTTCATTAATGCATTTTGTAGCACTTAGTTAGACGCTTAAACTTAAACTTAGTTTTGTAATTATGAGGTATGCTGCTGGTAAATAATGGCAATTTGCAATTTTCCTTCATTGAGCTACTAAAACGTAACATTGCGTGACGTCCTTTTTGTTTCCTGCACTTTTTGTTTCTTGTAAGTTATGCACTGAATGTGAAGGAAGGACGCTTTAACCAAAGTCCTGATTTTTATATAATGAAGACTAATAAGTGATTTGACCTCTCCTATAGGCGCCTCATAACAGATTCAAAAGTGAAGTTGAAGTACCAGCATTTAATTACAAATAGTTTTGTAGAGGTAAGCTTTGGGATTTTTTTTTTCTCCTTAACAGAATATGAATATTAAACATGAAGCGTTGATTAATGATGTAGAGCTGTTCTTCTGGGACCTTCTTTGTGCTCCATCCATCAAACGGTGTGTTGATATTCTACCTCTCATTACTTCTTTTTAAAGTGCAATCGACTGTTAAAGTGGTGCCCGGCACCAGACTGCCATCATGTTGTCAAAGTCCAGTACCCAGATGCCAAGCCAGTGAGGTGCAAGTGTGGCCGTCAGTTCTGGTAAGACAGTGTGTTTGCAGAAACAATGTGTTGACTAAGTAAGTTTAAAAGTCTTATTTAATTAAGTCATTGTGTGAATTTGACTCGTGATGCCTCCCATTGGTGCAGCTTCAACTGTGGAGAGAACTGGCACGATCCTGTCAAGTGTAAGGTAAGCCGGTTAGAAACACGTACACACCTTGTAGAAACGTTAAACTATTACTCCCGCATTCTATTAAGATACAAATGCTTCATTATTTCTTCCTCTTGTAGTGGCTGAGAAAATGGATAAAGAAGTGTGATGATGACAGTGAGACTTCAAACTGGATTGCAGCAAATACTAAGGTACGGAATCAAGGTGGTCTGTTAGTTTGACCCTCGCCTGGTTCCTGTTGGTCGGTCATTATTGTGATGATTACAAAAACATTTCAATTTTGGGAATACCGATCCTACTGAGAAACCGACGGACTATACAGTTTTCTTTTAGGGAGCTGCATCACTTATTTGTATGCGGAAACATACAAATTTCAGACATTATCATGGTCCCATTATTGTTTCGGACACAACTGTAGATTCATGAAAGACCTGCCGCCCAAAAAACTAACTTGTTCAATTTAAACATCTACAGTCCTAAAGTATGTTTTTATTTGCTTAACATTGGATTAAAACACTTGGCCTTGAGCAGAGACTCACAGAAATCATTACTCTGCTCTCATGACAGGAGTGTCCAAAATGCCATGTGACCATTGAAAAAGATGGTGGCTGCAACCACATGGTTTGTCGGAACCAGAACTGCAAAGCTGAGTTCTGCTGGGTCTGTCTGGGTCCATGGGAACCCCACGGCTCCGCCTGGTAAGACCTCATGGCTTATATAGTAAACGACGGTGCTGTCACTGGCTGCGATAGAATATACTTCAAACTTGCACCTTTTTAAATATGTGGAAATCTAATTTATCAATTTGCAAACTGTCATGTCATAACATAATGTCTTAATACACATCTAACATCTGCATTGTTAGAAATGTTATGTGAGAAAGCATGACAAATGATTGTCTGATTGTAGCTTTGTGTGTGATTGTTTTCTGGAAAACATTGTTGATGGTTCTGACCCGGCTGTAACGCTTTAGGTACAACTGCAATCGCTACAATGAAGATGATGCGAAGGCAGCCAGAGATGCTCAAGAGGTAACAAATAACACTCTCATTGATACATTTAGAAAACTGTTCAGGCTGTTTTTTGTGCCACATAATGGCCCAATATTTATATTGGTCCACTTTTCGGTCAAGACGCCTCTGATTAGAAATGACAAAAGAGGCATTTCTAATCAGAGGCAGCATTTGTTGTTGCATGTTTCCATCCCACTGCCCTGGGTGACACACAACTCAGAGAAGAGATATCGGGACAAAATGTATGTCATTTAATAAATACAACAATTGTATACCCTGCAACAAAAATACCTACTAAATTGTTTACGAATGCAGAATTATGACATGTGTGACGTGTGTTGCTGATGATGTGGTCCTCGGTGAGTCTGAACAATAACAGTCTCGTACAAGTGAAGCGGAGTGTGTTTGATTTAAAGCCAGTTCCATGCTGTGTGTGCACAGCGCTCCAGGGCCGCCTTGCAGAGGTACCTGTTCTACTGCAACCGCTACATGAACCACATGCAGAGCCTGCGCTTTGAGCACAAGCTCTATGCTCAGGTCAAGCAGAAAATGGAGGAGATGCAGCAGCACAACATGTCCTGGATCGAGGTGCAGTTTCTGAAGAAGGCTGTGGATGTGCTGTGCCAGTGCCGCTCCACACTCATGTTCACTTATGTCTTTGCCTTCTACCTCAAGAAGAACAACCAGTCCATTATTTTTGAGGTATGATCAAAGGGAAACTTTTGGCCCAGCTGTGAGCAAATGTTGCATGACGTAAACAACTTGAGCTATTTTAGTATTCATATTATATTTACAAATACCATTTTCAAAACTGTTAATGTCGACAGTTATCGCTGCTATATAAAATGAAGAATTCATCAGTGTAATGGAATTGTTAAGTAAGAGTGCCACAAAAAGGCAGCACTACAATAAAAAAATAAAAACACTTCTGAAGTAGATATTCACCAAAATCAGGTTGGCTGAAATGTGTCCCCATAAGTTTTAGCTATTTAGTACAACTGTTAGTGATACCTTGCTAGCGGACAAAAAGAAATCCCACAAAATCTGTCCACGTTTCCTTTCCTCTCTCTGGTAGCAGAACTAGTCCACTAACAAAGGCCCAAAACCAAATCACTCACCCGATTTGTAGGGAGGGGCGAATGTGAGGAAATCAGCCCAAACTTCCTGTAGTCTGAGCTCGGCCTTAGGCAGGAGGAGGATGATGAAGTGTAGGGGACATTATCATGAATAACTGATATTTCTTTGAGAATAATATTGCGAATCCATTTCTTTTGGTTTACCAGAATAACCAGGCAGACTTGGAAAATGCCACTGAGGTGCTGTCTGGCTACCTAGAGCGGGATATCTCCCAGGATTCCTTGCAGGACATCAAGCAGAAAGTACAAGATAAGTACAGGTCAGTAACGGTGGAATCGTAATCACTGCTGCCGCCGTTCTGTTTGTGTGTTCTCGGAGGCTAATACATGTTTTGCTCTGCAGATACTGTGAGAGCAGGCGAAGAGTGCTGCTACAGCATGTGCATGAAGGCTATGAGAAGGACCTGTGGGAGTACATTGAAGATTGAGGACACGTCCCAATGCAACGGACTCTTGAGTATCTTGACAAACTAGAGCGCTGATGCAATTTAACAGGGCAGCACGGGCCTTCTGCCGCCTCTCCTTTGGCAAACCAACCACTTTTGCATCATTTTCCTGGATTTGTTTAACAAAATCTTCAAAAATAAATTATATTTAAATGAAAGGTAGAATAATAAAAAGAAAGTGTACTACAGTATTGTTAGAAACAGAGTGGAGTCTTGAGAAAGCAGAAAATCCATCTTAAACAAATGCATCCTTTTGGCTTGTATTGTAACACCTCCCCTGAACTATCTTATTTTCCTTTGTTTTTCTTTGCTTGTGAATCTTTTTTTTGTTTGTTTTGATTTTGATTTATGTTTCCCATTAGTGTGAAAATGTTTTCAACACAGCTTTAATTGTCCTGACCATGTCTGCAATATCTGGTGAGACCCGTGTCTGAGTGGCTGAATGTTGATAGGTTGATTGCAAAGGGGCGAAGACATTTCAGGGGGGAAAGAAGGAAAAAAACATCAGAAGAACAAATAAGCAAGTCTGTATTTTTCAATTTGTAAATAGTCCATATGCATGGAAGTTAAAGAGCAAGAGTGGCACGTGTTTGCATAATTTTGAAATATTTATTCTTCACCAATATTGAGAAAGGTGTACTTTTGCCATGTAGGTTGAGTCTGTCTTCTTCCTCCATAGTGTGCGGGAGCTTGGAACGTCTTTGGCAAAAAAAAAAGGCATTCGTCTGATCATCCTCAGTCTCTCCAGAGCAGTGTACAAAGTTACAGCTTATCAGTAACTCTCAATGTGGAATACTTTCTCTTAGTCGTCAAGTAATCAGATAAAGGACTCCGTTAAAGAGCACAGCTGAGTTGGAAAACCGAGAGCAGGAAAAGTTTAACAGTTCAAAGTTATCTAAGGAAGAACGCACCGGCCCCGTGTCCCTCTATTCTAACCGTTAGCCGTACCCTCTTAGTTGTGTTTAGAGGTGTTTAACATTCAAGTACATTACTAATTATTTGCAAGAGCCAAACTGAGTGACATTCACTCTTCCTTTTTTTTTCTTTTTTTTTTGTTCTCTCTTTCCCGACGTGGCTTGGCGTGGCCCTCTTAAAGCTCAGCTTGCACCTTGGGGGGGGGGGGGGGGGGGGGGGGGGAGAGAATGAGGGTAATAGAATGTACTGACAGCACATCTTTGTCGTGCTGCTAACTGGGCGGGATCGCTGTCGAACAGGGTCAGGCATGTGCACCGCTGTTGCGGGGAACACTTGGGCGGCATGGGCCGGATAGCGCCGTGCCTCCTTGAAGACATCTCTTGCCTTGCAGTGAGACCGAACACAGCTGTCCACTCGGCTACACAGGTGGACGTGCGTGATCCGTTAGGCAGATGAGGAATATAGGGCAAACTTCTAAAGGTTGTAGGACTGTTTTATAATGCCGTTATGCTTTTGCATTCAAAACTGTTTTTGTTTTTTTTTATGCACATTGGGTTGAGGAGTCGACATGGAAATGTCGGCGCCCCTCCAGGTTTTGCATTGTTCCATGAGGTGGTTGGTCTGGTTGTCAAGCGCTCTGCTTGTAAATGCTCATTCATGTCTCTGCAATATGGCGGTCTTCACTCGATTGACTGGAGGGGACGTGAATATACAGGCGGGGATGCGAGTCAGAAGATGACACCAAAGTGTCAGCTGTCATTTAAAAAAAAAAAAACATCCGTTAACCCAGTTTCAGATCTTTGGGGAATTCTCTCCCAAATGCTTCTAATGTGTTCAAACTATTATTTTATCCTAGCAAATTATAAACTGTATTGTTTATTTGAATAAATGTCATGAGAAATCTCGTTTTTGGGAGTACTGTGTGAGTCATTAGAGTAGGTTTGGTCTCAATCATATGAATTACCCAAACATCCGTGATGCATTTCTGCATTATGTATTTTGCGATGTAGTGTTACGACAGACCTTGGCAGAGCTGTGTCTTCCAGAATTGCGTGGAATTCATTTGCCAACTCTCTTTGAATAATTTTTTTTGATTTTAGGCAAAAAAATGTTTTGCTTTTTTTGTACCACTTTTATTTGCAGACTGTATGATAAAGATCAGGTGGTTTGTATGATGTCACTTTTGAATTCATTTTGTCTCAAGTCCCAAACCAATGATGACACACGGATGGATAGGAACAGAAGACGAAGCTGTCTTGCAGTAATCCACCAGTTCTAGCTGTGATCATTTGGCTAATATATACTCACCAGGGCTCACTCTGTTTTCATTGTGTCTGCTAGTAGTTCATGAACATTTCCACATAACGTTTGAAGTAACAAGCAGCTACTTACATTAAATTGAGACATCCAAAAACTTTTAATACTTTTCTACATATCTTTTCTTTATGCTATGAAAGGTGTTTTATTTCCTATTAGTGTAAAAAATGTGGGGGAAATTAGTTGTCTGTTTTTGGAGAAAATATTAAAGTGCAAAATGTTGCAACATCCTTCTGGCACGGGTGGTTGTTTGATAATGAACACAGTGTTTGTGTGGAGGCAGCATTCCAAAAACCTTTCAACGCAATCAATATTTTGTGTCTTTTTAAACGGCGTCCTTGAGTTTAATACCGCTGTGTACTGTGGTAGTCCCCGGTGTACGATAAACGCATCACTGGAAATACAGTTTCCACCTAATTTTTTTGCAATATTCTGTTTTTGCAACTAAACATTCTGTCACCAGATGGGGACAAAGACGCGTTGATTCTAACTTGAAGTTTCATGTTTTAAGTTATGTTCCAAAAGCAATGTTTAACAAAATGAACTGCTCATTTTAAACCGACTTGTCACATGTTTAATCAGTAACAGTATCAGAAAACACACATTCAGCAAAAAATGTTGTTTCATTACGGTGACAAAATCTGTGACTGCAATAGACTCATAAGATATAGTTCACCTAAATAGATGTTGTCCTCTACATGGTGATTTGAGAAAGGTGTAGCTGGTAATCTCAGCAGTGAAGCATTAGCAATATGATTAATCTTCCATGAAATCCTGTGAAACTGGTGAGTACAAAACAAACTTTATAAAGTTGTTGCTAAAGTTAAAAAAAGGTATATTTTTGGATGAGAAAAGTACACTTAAAACACCATGGAATCATAAACATTTATTTAAGACGAGTGACAACTTAATCTGCAGAAATATACAGCAATTATACAAAAGTTTATTAAAATGTGATACGAGGTGAAAGTCTTAAGGTTCACAGTGTTTAAAACGCGATGACATGGGGACATCTCAGCCCGGGTGTCATTAAAGTCGAGCAGCTTAGTACAGAACTACATTAATGCCTATCCAGCTTCAGTTAAAACACCAACCACAATCGGGAAACAATCACTCTTTGTTATGATGTACAAGAGTGGCACTGCTACTGTAAACCTATATACATGTGGCTGGTTCTATTTGACAGTAAAAACCCTTTTATAAATGTCTTGTCATTTTCTGGTTTCCAATTTCTTACTGGCAAAGTATAAATAGAAAAACTATCTACGAGTCGCGAACTTCACTCAGAATAACATTGTTTTAACCAGAAACGTGGATAATGAAGGCAATAAATACCCAACTTCATAGTTGCTTACAATAAAAGTTACAATAAAAATCCAAAGTTTTGTGTTGGTTATGAATTAGGCAGTGTTGTAGCATTTCTTTGACATAACTGGAATCTAACTTTTGTATCAACCAGAAAAGCTATTGATATATGTGTCAAAAGATAAGGGCTTAAAAAAACATCTACAGGATGTTGCGCATTGCTCATGGTAAGCATCTAAAAACTGCAGTTATAAGTGACAAAGAATGTGTAGTTGACCTCATAACAAAAAAATGATCCAGTCCGACTTCATTCCTGAGAAAGCATCAGCCTACTGTTGGAAAATAATAAAGACAGTAGGGGAACTGTGATTGCAGCGTGACAAGGCAAAAAAAGCAAACCTTGCACCTAGACATTTGTTTGGGTGAACTCGTCTTCGATTTTGAGCCAGCCTTTTTTATAGTCTATCAGTAGCTCTAGGAAGTACTTCCACTCTGGCTCGCTGTCATACCTGACCTCAAATATAGTCTTTAGAGGATTGGAGTGGGCTTCATGGATACGCACCACTTCCCCTCTGTACCACACTTCTGATTTGTCATCTTCTTCGTACAGATGACGAATCCTCTTTCCTACCAGGTCTGGGTAGAACCTCATGGCCCCCCGAGCCCTCTGGACGGCCGAACGCAGGATCCATCGCCTCCTGTGTTCAGCGCTGTGGCAGGTAGACAAGTAGGGACAGTATTTGATCTTCACGAGCGATCTGCGTTTTCTCTTAGAAGAGCTGCTAAGGGGTCTCAAGGCGTGAGGGAAGCTTCCCGTTCTCTGCCACCTGTGGGTTACTCTGGGCGTCCTCCTGTGAGAGTCGCTCTCGCTGCTCACTTCTCCCCCCCCATCATCAGTATGTAAGTGGGAAGGATTAGCAAATGACCCGGCTTGAGGAATGACTGCTTGGTAGCACGCCTTTTTTCTGTTTAGACCTTTGCTAAACATCCTCCTCAGTTTGAGAATCACACCTGAACACTTCTCAGATCTACCCGGAGACTTTGCTCCAACAGGCTGCAGACTGGAGTGTTCCTCTGTTTCTGTGTCACTGGGAGATGGAGAAAGCTTGTCAAAGGTTATCGGACACATCCAAGAATTTTCCAAAGTTGTGCTTAGTGGAATGAGTGAGGAATCCTGCTCTGCAACCATACAGCCACTTCCTGTCTCTTCAGACTGATGGCCACTCCAGGTCTTCTCCCTAAATGGATCCAGCACACCTCCCCTTACAGTCTTCTTGGTGTCATCTGCCTCTTCCTTCTCTGACAAATTGCTGTCCAGGAACGTACGCCTCGAACTGGTCTTTATCCTGCTTTTTCTTCTATTACTGGTTTTTTTATGGTCCTTCGGACGTCTCTGTGGGTGTGATTCTGAGGGTGAGGCAGCGATGTCTGATACAGGACTCCTGCAGCTGATAGTCTCCTCACACCCTTCATCAGCAGGATCATCCATATCTAATCCTGCAACACAGGGAATATAGCAATGAGGAGTGGCCAAAATGTATCAAAATGGGAAGGTAAAAGTTAAAGAGTTTATAGAATTATTTTAGTGATCAGGGAGAATATAGAGAAAGGTGGAAGTTCGGGAGTTGTGACTGAACAGATGATTTAAAAAAAAAAAGAAAAAAAAAGCAAGCTAGCAACCACAAAGTTCAACACAGGTTGACAAATCATTTTTCCCAGAGCGCATATTCATTACTCAAGAACAATGAGAAACTATTCTATTTAGCAGACCTGGTGATTGGACAGCATGATCCTTCACCATGAAACACCCTTTCAGCAGAGACAGAATAGAAAGAAGGCTGTGGGAGTAGACACGAAGGCTGAGGAAAACAAAGTCAGCTGCTACAAGGGGTGCCATCAGTCATGGACGAAACAGCAGTGGGGCTATAGTAAGACAAGGGAAATGTTCATATACCAAAGTCAAGTGCTCCCAAACCATGTGAACCATTAATGTCAGCAGCTGACAGAAACTCGATTAAGCCCAATTCAGTTAGCAAATGGCTGTGCCAAATATAATCGACGTTTAAAGGACACAAAGTAAAAAGGTGATTAAAAGGTAAAAGGTGAAGTATATTTTTGTATTAACAAATCCCATGAAAATACTAATGCCAACAATGAATTGGTCTGTGCAACCAAAGCCTGAAGTATTCCTCTCTACCAAAGACCTCCTTTGTTGTACAAAATCTATTTAAATACACAAATGAGCCAAACCACTGCACCGGGTGTCATGCTCCTTCGTTATGATAAACATGGGCACTGTAGTTTATTTCGAGTTAACCCCACATACACCATATTGGAGCCAGAAATACTCCCTAGTGCACCACATCTGCAACTAATAATAGTAGAAACAAATGCACTATTTATTCTTGTTTGAGTAACATTTATAAAAGCTAGTGTCCAGTTGTTTTGAGCCTCTTTTTAAGAATGAAATTACACATTTCTTAACCGTTTTGGTAAAAATGGGCTCCGTTTTGGTCTTTTCATGAGATTAGTTGACAATAAATTTAAAAAAGAAAGAATCTTGCCAGTCTTACGCTTTAAATCCTATTTTCTTACAGCACCAATCGTTCAGTCTCACTTCCCTCTATGACTAAACAGCACAGATGCAGATTATTTGAGGAAACTGGTCAGTTAAAAGATGATGATCCCCTTCTTCTTATCTGCTTAAAATGTGCCACAGTCAATCCCCTCTGTGAGAGTGTAGCATGCTTTCACTTCCTTCCTCCGGTAATGTGATGAAACAGCCTGCCTCACAATCTTTAAGGTCCACCAACGCTATCTAGCAAAAGCATGAAGGAGAGTTTCATTTTTCCACAAATAGCCCAGCTCAGCACCCTCACCTCCACCCACCATAACAAGCATAATGCAATCATGCAATTTGTTGGGATTAGTTACGGTTAGTAGTTACTGAAAGTTAGCAGAAAAATGTCCTCCTTTCTAATCAGAAAAATCAAATAGTGAGATTGCGGGACAACATAAAAAATTAATATACCTGGACTCTCTTTTGGACATCAGGTGAGGTTGATTCTGTAAAAAATAAATGGATTTTATATTGAATATTTAATGTTTATTGTGATTTATTCTTTACAAAAGGGCCAATAATGCAGAAAGAATATAATTATGATGAATATGATTACTAAAAGACTAATTGAGGAATAACCACCATCAAAATATTATATTTTATTTAAAAAATCCAGAGGATTCAGGGAGTCACACAATCTACCGAATGGGAATTGGGTAGATTGTGTGACTAACAGGCACTGTTGCTTTGGCAGTCATGTTGTACATATCACATGGTCAAATGATCTAACTAGAGGTGTCATCTTTCTAAGTATTTGTACAGGAAACAAACATTTTGCTCAACTGTTATGTGAAAAGTCTCGCGTCTTATGATCTATTATAAATAACAGAACAAATGACACCTAAACCTGAACTCTTTACAAGCCAATTCATACTATTCTACACTCATCACTGAGGTGAAAAGTCACATTTTTATAGCTGCCTAACTAATAAACTGTACTTAAATGACAAAATCTTTTGCACATAGTGCTTAAGAAGTGCTGAAGTGCAGCAGTTATTGGAAAAATCCCCCATGTAAAAATGTAAAAAAGGTCTCCAGTTGATATGTGTATGCACGCCCCTGAAACAAAATGTCCAATATTCATTAATTTCATTCATGAACATGTGTACTTCAGGGTTGTTGAAATACGTAGTTGTGTCCAGTATTTCCCCCTGAACGGTAATTAACACAACTGTTGCTTACTGCAACACCTCTAATAATTAGTCTGGCTTGATGTTACCAAAAAGACACAAAATATAATCATACCACCTAGAGTGCCATTGATTTGGAAACAGACGGACTAAGGATAAGGACTAAAATAAATGTCTGTAACTGAAATGACATCACTGCAACACCCGTTTCCGTCCTTTCTTTACTCGAAAAATATTCACACAATATTACCTCAGTAACTGTGACGTGAACATGCACACTCACCCAGACGTTTGCAGACACAGGTGTGATACAAAAGGTTGACCACGTCCATGTAGATGTCAGGCAGGTGTTTGAGGGACATTAGTCTTCTGAGCCTGGAGGAACAGGCTCTTTTATGAAACTGGATGAGGAGCTTCTCTTCGGAGAGCGTGGTAGGCCGCAGCTCCACTCTGTGCTCCTGCAGGACCTGGTCGATGAAGCTGCCCTGGACCATCGGAAACAGCAGCTCCTTCACCACCAACATGGGGAGGAACACTGCCCCCGTCCGCATGACGTGTGGAAAAGGACAGTGTTCTTGGGAGGTGTACTCTCTCAACCTCTCCAGCACCGTATGGAGCGCTGACTTCATCTCCTCGTTGAGCCACACCTCTCTGGCTTTTACCCCCAACAAACAAGACACTTTCTGGACTTTGGTTGAAGGAGATACCGCTTCAGGCAGTTCCAACTGAGACAACCAGGTTCTGAGTTCCTGCTCTGAAGAGGCCGACACAAAGTCGGATACTAACTTGCAGAGTGAATGGTGCATCTCAAAGAAGTGTGTGCGGACTGGCATTTGGACTTCTAGTTTTGGTATAACTTCAGCTATTGGCTGCACAGGTGGCCTCTCTGGGGGTGGAGCTGGGCAAGAAGGCTTCATATCACAGAAAATTAAATTGTAGGTGGAAAGTTTCAGACACTGGGGAGGAATGTTTTTAAAATTGAGTTTGCTCTCAGGGGGTTGAGGTGGAGTAATGGATTTGGGTTGCAGGGTGACCTCCTGTTCATGCAGTGTGCATATATCAGCCCGAGAAGTAGAGTTCATCTGTGCAGTCACCTCACCAGGTTTGGACTCCTGTGAAGTCTCCTTTTCATCTGCTAATGAGGGTTTACTTTCAAGTTCATCAGGTTCACATTTCTTTATCACCAACATGGGTTTGCTGTTGAATGAACTGGTCTCTTTGGGTTCTTTTTTGATTGTTAATTTGCTGCAGTACCTCTGACTAACAGGAGACTTTGAGGAGTCATCAGGGTCTGATGGATCTACTTTTTCCACTTTAATATTTTTGGGTTCAAAGATCTCTACAGCACGCTTCTCTGTTGGAGTATCTGCACACGTTGCTTCGGAAACCAGACGGACAACAGACTGCTGTTCACCTCGATGTGGCCTTTTCGCTTTAATGTCTTGCTTGGTTTTGTCTTCACGCTGCTCAGGTGACCGGACGATTCTGCCTGGAAATAACATTCCAGATGCCTGCAGGTATGCTTGGTAAGGTGCCAGGCTGAAGACATTGTCAATAACTGGCATTGGAGGAGAGTCAGTTTCATTTCCTACTTCTTCATTCTCCATTTCCACCCTTCGTCGTTTCTTATCGAGTTCCACCTCACATAAATCCCTATCCTCTTCTTTTATTCTGATGGGTGAAGATGAGTGAGAAGTACTTCTCTTCAGGCACTCTTTCAGAACAGCAGTGCCTGAACTGGACACAGGGCCATTGTGTTTATTTCCTGGTGCAACAGCAGGGGAATAAATTATTTTTCGGACATTTGCACAATTAGGTACAGCTGCGTGGACTCGATCTGAACTGTGATGCGGTGACCGGGGAAGCCATGCCGCGGGGGAAACAGGAAAGCTTTTGGGCTTTGTCGGGCACATAACCTGGGCATTACAAGAGGAATAGTCCAGGATTCTGTCCATGTTCAAGCCAGTTGGAGGAAAGACGGGTCGGTCAATGTGCAGGCTGGTGAGTGGGGCAAAAACTCGGTTAGTCTGTATGCTGGAAGGTGAGACACCAGGTTGGCTTACACGTCTGGTAGGACTTGTTTGGTCCACACGTAGGAATGGTGAGTTGGTGTGTGATTGGCCAGCATGCAGGCTGGCGCTGGGTTTGTCCTTATGTAGGTTGGTTGCAGAGGCCATGGGGTGCTCCATGTATTGGCTGGATGGGGAAACATTTATGCGAGGAGAGTGAAAGCTAGGCGATGCATGTTGCCTTTTTAGAGGGGCTCTGATTTGGCTTGCATTTAAATGAAATCTGGGAACTGCATAATATGGATAGTCAAAACCCTGCATCAAGGCATGATTTGGCAACGTTTCAGTGCCTGTCAAAGGAATTTCACCATGACGCGACTGAGGCACTATGTAATGCTCCCTGGGGTTTGAGATTGTGTGTTTAAGAATAACAGCCACATCTTCTCTCTGCTTGAACTGTGTCCCGTTTTCTACCTCCACATTTGCCTGGGAGTAGTAAAACATTGGGTGCTGCGTTAACTGGCCATATTTGGTCATGGGAGAATGTTCCCGATAAACCTCTGAGGTCATATGCTCATATACGGGAAGAGAGGGGTATAAGCTAGGGTAACCTCTGGGGGAAGTCTGTAAACGCTGGCTCTGCTCACTTGGAGAACCAAAAAGTGTGCGAGTCGGGGTGCAAGGGTAACTGCTATAATTTGGGTCAATCATACCAGGAAAGGTCCTTGCTCTACCGGGGCTGTATGTCTCCACATTCATCCTCTTTAGTGGTTCTGCACTGGGCTCAATCTGTAAACCTCTTTGATGCAACAGTGTGTCTTGTGCTTTCCTCTGGATGGGCGATCTTTCAGTGTAGTGAGTATCAGTTTGCATCCAATCATGCTCATATACAGTGTTCGGTATCCTCGGAGAGCCGTGTTCCACACTGTATCGTTGTCCTATCACACAACCCAGTTCATTACAGCAGGGGTTATGCACATAAACTGGCTTAGGAATCGCTAAGTAAACAGAGTTTTCAGATGGGGGAGATGAATTATCACCTCCAGTTTTCACTTTTCTAAGAGCCCCTGATGCAGCAGCTGGAGGACTGCCGATCCCAGGACTTTTAGTGTATAATGTAAAGCCCTGTTTTACTGGTGCGTGATGCAGAGAGGAAGAATGACAATGGCCTTCCTCTGAAGAATTGCTGTCTTGCCTGTAAATGATGTGGCTTTGTCCATCCATGACAGGGAAGTGACTCACAGGACTCCTGCGATCCACCAGAGAGGCCTTTGAGTTGCTCCAAGGAGGAGTGAATCCCGCCTCGTCCTTTCCTCTGGGATCATGAGTGAAGTAGGCCCCGCTGTACTGCAGCATCTGCTTACCCAGGAAACCAGACATAGTTTGTGGTTTTGACAGTCCTGTGGATGCTATCGTCCCGTCCAATAGTGGCATCTTGCTTCGAAACACTGGGTCAACAATGGTGTGCATTGACTGGCTGCTCATCATATAGTCCTTTGTTATGATGGTGCAATGATATAGCTCCAGACCTGAGAATATAGTAACAACAATTAGACACTGCCATTCTTTATTTAATATCTATGCAAAATTGTTTCAAAGGAGCAATTTTTCGAATTAGCGTGAATAAACTCCCACCTCAGACAGGACAAAAACACTTTTTGCACACATTAAGAGGTCATCTTTAGGTAATAACTGCTGTGAGGCATTTTATCAACATGGTGAATCTTGTGGCTTATCACATGTCACATAAACCCTTTTCAGCTG
The DNA here is from genome assembly GCF_910591455.1 of Pholis gunnellus. Classification (NCBI taxonomy): domain Eukaryota; kingdom Metazoa; phylum Chordata; class Actinopteri; order Perciformes; family Pholidae; genus Pholis; species Pholis gunnellus. The sequence continues at coordinate 11,257,031 of NC_136533.1, read as the reverse complement.
ATGCACATAGATGGAAGCGGAATGCAACAAGCAGCAAAGAAGTACAAATGTGTAATGATGATTCATAGCTCATAGTCCGTTTCCTAAGGGCCAATGTGATAGTTGCCACATTTTGCAATAAACAAACCAGCTTTCACGGTGGAGCCTACAGCTTTACCGGTTGATGTGATGGTGATATATTATCCATGTGTGATTAAAAGGAGTCTTCACTCTGAAGCCATGTCTGTATATATAAACATTACAATGGGACTGAATTACTCTAATACTGCATTTGAGTCATATTTGATGTTTTATGGTCTTACTATGGCTCATTTCAGATGTGTCATCCCAGTCACATCGAAGAGCTTCATGCTGGCTTTTATCAAACCAGAACTTATCGCTTCATCTACCATGCACTTCTCATCTCGGGTCAATGTTCTGAGAACCAACATTACAGTCGGCTGTTTCAATTCTGCATTGTATTACCACAAACCCTGAGTCATACCCTTGTTCCTTTTTCATACACTTCTCCCATATAGAAAATTCTTCTACGGTACTAAAATATATGTCCAGAACAATTATTACTTAATTCCTTCAAGAAGTTAATTTCAGCATTGAAAATGTACTTAAACGATTAATCAATTATCAAAATAGTTGCAGATTCATTTTCAGTTGATGGACAGATTATTTAGCACTTTATAATATCGATCAACTTCAACATCAGTGAAGATAAACCAATGAAAATTCAAGCTTTTTTTTTTTTTTTACTCCTTTAAAATCTTAGTATTTATGCATGCTCAACTCCTATATCTGTATTTTCCAACAGGCATGTGAAGGCAGCATAATGCAACAGCTTGTCCGTTTGGCGTAGGAGGAGAAGGAAAGATGACCTCATCAAGTCATAACTCTGCCACACAAACATCTGTATGAACTGGTAAGACATACAGCATGAAATATTTTAAAGGTTGTGAGTTTTTTTCTTCTAACTTGCATTATTTGTTTTCCCACTAGTGGACACTCATTTTCAATAACCTCCTAAAAACTAAAAGACCACACTGCAAAACATCCCTGCTCTCTTTTGACAGGGTTTAGGCTATGTGCATGGAGGAAACTGCTCAGGGCTGTTTTTAGATGACTGAAAGCTGCACTCTGTGAAGGGTGTGTGTGTTTGTGTGTGTTGTGTGCATGTGATCTGCATTCCCAGATCTGTAGAGTGATGCCATAGAGTGTGACTTCCGAGAGCAACCGTCCAAATTGACAAGCGGAGCCTTAAACCACGTGGAAAGAAGTGATTCGGCAAAAAAAAAGAATCGGTCTAAAAGTTATAATCTGGTGATTAATTGTCGGCGCTGTCAGGTTAAAACAAGTTGGAATATGTCAGCAAGTTCACGTGACATCAATAAAAAAAAGTTTCTTTCCGGCAAAGTAGTCTGTCTCAAAGTAATAAAATGACTCAGTACAAACATAAAAGAGGAACTTAAACTCGGAGAAAAAAGTGTCTTCGCAGCTTCTTTTTTTTGTGGCGCTTATAGGCCAAATGTTTTTATTAAACTAAATAAGATAGGAGCCTGTTGCTCTGCCAGCATGACCAGCCTGCTAAAATTAACACAACGCAAATAATATGAAAATAATACAAGCGCAAAAGCTCGTTCACAGTGCAAGTGATTTCCATACACGCTGCGAAAGCGTCGCAAACCACGGCAAAACTAAAACCACACTGTGGGCAAAAACTAAAAACACAGTTTCAAACACTTGTGATGCTTTGGCGACATCAACTAGTTTCACAATCTGTCATGCTTTCCTAGAGAATACACCCATGCGTGTGTGTTTGTTAAGCTCGATATGATGATATCATAATCTGTTGTTGATTTGGATTTTTGAAGATTGAGCAGCAAATGTGTTTACTTACCTCGCTGCTGTGTTGACAATAAATGATTTCCACAACGACTCCATGAAACACCACTGCTGAGAAAGGAGGGGAAAGTATCTGCTTGTAAACGGACCGGGTCAGTCCGGATGTGCCAATATCCAACGAATTGAAACGAAGGCCAGCCAAGCGGTTTGGGCGGCTCATCCGAAGTCCATGCGGCTTTTGGAGAAGTTAACAAACTGAAGAAAAGACAAAAGGGAGGAGGATGGACTTTGATCAATAGGCGGAGTCACACCCTCTGTCTCTCCATGGCTTGTTGTCTACACATGTGATGTTTTCCCGCTTTACACGTTTTCACTTTTATTGGCTCTATCTTAATTTGTGGCTGCATGCTGATGCCACCTTAATTGTAATTAGAGTGTATTCATTAATTGACGGACAACACATCTGGATTTTTCAATCACCACAATTAAATAATCTGAATATGATTTCACTCCGTGGAAGTAGAAATAAGACATTGTGTTTTTCGAGTCTTTTTTTACCTTTTCTAACTTGCATCCATTTCTTTTTTTATTGTTCACATAGCTATAAAAAGGGACCTCCTGAAAGTTATCCCACTGCACCTTTACAACAAAGAGAAGTATACAATATAGAGTAATGAATGGAATCAATCTGTTTAGCTTTTGATGACGAATAGGACACAAACAAAACCCCCAAAGGATTTGGAGTCCATTTCTATAATGATGAATGAGGAAATTAATTCAATCATATGTAGTGTTTCCCTTAAAAGGCATTATAATTAGAGTTGCTATAATACGGCTAAAGTCTCATGCATGCAGGTACCATGCTGTCTAGACTGCCAAAGGTTGCATTTCACCATGAACTGCAGAGTCTATATCACCTGTATAGACAAAAAATAACTGCTATGAAGAAATTCTCTAGCACAGAATCCCCATTTGTATCTGGTAGTTAATGTTTGACTTTGGTTGGCCAAAGTTAAAATCAGGTCAGCTATTACCTCAGACAGAATTTCCCCACATTTGTCCATGAGCCTAGTTGATGTGTGTACAACATGATTAATTGACAGTGTAATATCACAAGTAAAGTATATGTTTGATTTCGCGGCATATCATTACACAAAAATACAAGCAATCCAGCATTATTGTAAGCTTAAATTCTTCCACTTGCTTGATTCAAACTCTGAATGACTTAATTTCTTGTTGCACTTGCATCATACCAGTCCCTCCTCACCTGTGAGTTGGAGTCTAATTTATGTGTCCTGTGGGACTGCCACAGTTTAGTCTAGACAAGTTGGTAGCTTCCATCAGTCCCTGTGGCCTCGCAGGTAAAGAGACGCTCGCCAGGGGGTTTGACTGAGGAGAGGAGGCAGGAACTTTTCCCCACGGAGTGCTTTCACATCTCCCTTATTTCCAGTTACCATGGCATTACAGCTTAAGGCCAACCAACACAGAGCATTAAGGGGTGAACAGTGTGCCATGCGGATGCAGCAACACGAATCTTACAGGCAAAAATAATGCATATAATGCTTACAGTATTGTAGACTGGAAGGCGAATACACAGGCAGTGCAAAGTGTTGTCATTCATAATCCTTCCTGGGGACCCATTGGTAGCCAAGTTAGTGAATGATTACACCGAATGAAGCGGCTATTTTATTTCATCTTTCTTTTGTAATCTCCTGCATCATATTTCCTGTTACGCAAATATTTACCGTTAGCATAAATGGCAGTACTGTCTTGTTGAAGGTTATTTCCCTCCATGAAACTTGCTTTTGTTAAATATCTAATATACATAAACACACCCAAATAATCCGTTGCAAACATTTAGCAGATAAACGTAACCTTTTTTAGGATGAACAAATGATCTTAAAGGTTTGTCTTTTGCATGGGGCCATCAAAAACAGTGATAAATGAACTGTTAAACAAAATATCATATCTTCACAGGACTTTTATTAGGATGTTTTACTGTAAATTAATTATATTTTATTATTGTTTTTACTTTATTATTTATATTTATTCTAATGAGAAATACACAACTTTATAATTGCATTTGTTTGTAACATACAGTACATTATAAGTACACATAATAAATATATTAAGTACAATATGTCACATATTGTGTTTACCACTTTTAAAGTCAATAAGGTGAGATGTGGAGACACAGGGAGTAGAGCAGGTGATCTCTCAGGATGTAGTTTCTGATGAAACACTGTTGAACATTCCCAGAGGTCACAGCGTAGATGTTGAGCCCGGAGACTGCTCGAGTTGCAATAGACAAACGAGACCCACATACATGCAGGCACACTTGTGACACTGAGTGTTTATAGGTGAAATCCGTGTTTGTCATTCCACAGACTATGCTCTGTGAAAAGTATGCACTCTGCAATGTGGACATGATTAAATGAAGTTAAGTTGATGAATTTCAAAAATGCTGAACCATTCCTTTATATTGAGATTGGAACGACAGTAGTAATTAGTTTGTTTTGTAACTGAGCTAATCATTTAACTGACAGTGACAGGGAAGTATGAAGGCCGTATGGGGATTGAGCTGATATGCTTTTTTATATTTAGATACGTAAGCCTTCCTTTACAAAAGTGTTTATATTAGAATTTGTGGGAATCACAGTTTTGTCCTGCAATGTATTTTTGGGAGACTTTGTTAGTTAGTGAGCTCTTGTAATAAACATCTTTTGATAAACAGGTTGTTTAATTAGTAGAGAAAAAGAGAAAGAAAGTAGCATAAGTAGTCTTGAAAGCACATTGCCTCTGAGTACAGCCTATCTGTAGTTTTGAGGATTTCTTCCATAGTTGTGAGAACACGGTGTTATACACAATAGTCACACCTGCAGGCTGCCCAAGGTCTCAGCAACACCGCCCTTATCGTTGTGGCTGATGTAATGCTCTTTTGGCATCATTAACAGAATCACTCAGCAGCCAATAGCAGCAGGACAAGTTATGGCTCAGGGAAGAATGTTTATCTGGAGAGCCATTCACATGCCTCCATGTGCTGCAACCTCGACAGCTCAACAGTATCATTGCCCCCGGTTATTTGCAAATCAAATTCTCCCAGCCTCCCTGGGATTTGGTGGCAACAGACATTAACTAAGATAAAATCTAACAACCGGTATCTGGAGAGCATAGACAAACAGAACAATAGCAGCACACATGTTGGTTTTAAAGGAAGAGTTGACTGTCTCAGGGAAGAGATATTTCAATGTTTTGGATATAATTGCATGTTTACAGCTTGATGACAAAGAAATACATTTAAGGATTCACCGGGAATGCATGTTTCCAAAAACAATAAAAAATACAGAGGAATTTAAATAATCAACTTCAACAGCGCTGTGTTTGTGAATCTGTTTTGCAACTATGTTATTGCCAAATGTTTTTGTTCTCTGGATGACAATGTTTGAGTATTTAGATCCTTGTTCAACATGATCATTAGGCAGAGCAGACATATCTCCAAGGCTGAGCTTTTTACCGTTTAACTAAAGCAAGTCAGTTGTTACTATCTGCTTTCCCTCACTAACATATAAACAAAACATTGTCTGGTTAGACATTCTCTTCTGTCTTCTCTTGACACAATGCAGACTGGTTTGTTAAGATGAAATGTTTTCACAGAGATAAACATGTGAAACTACGTTAAACATGGGTTTCATCACTTTTGACCTCTGTTGCTTCCAGTCATGGCTAAGAGCACTTTGTGTAATTATAAAGTATCGTATATCATCTCATCCAAGCCACAATAATATAAGGACCCTTTTCCAAATTATTAATCAGAAATATTGTCTCCATAAGTTAAATAAAAGTTGATCAAATTAAGACACTATTTGTACCCAATCGTCACTGAATCTGTGAAAAACATACCTCAAAGTGCCTTATGGAAAACATATTTCAAACTACAACAACTCAGACAAGAAGAATGTTGTTCACGCTAAAATTGACGACTTCATAATTCATAAGCACCTGCATGTATTGACTTTTTAGTACATAATGACCAGTTTGCTGTATCTTTTAACCTGATCTTTCTCCCCATTAGTCTCCTCGTTGTCCCCATCAGTCTAACCGACTACTGTCGACAACAATTTCCGAAATTGGTCCAGTGTTGAGGAACAACACAATGTAAAGTAATCCTATGGGGGCAAACTGGCACCATCATATACGTCCATTGAAAGTGCTTGTTTTTGCCACTGACAGCCTCTGATTTTTATTATAAGTACCTGGCATTATGGAGAGACTCCCACTCTATTGTATGGTTGAATACAGGGGAAGTTGGACAGAATCAACATGGTGCTGGATGCTGCAAGGAGATTCCTGAATGTTCTGGATATATCTGGAGAAGTTCTTCACACTACACTGAGGAAGGGATTTGTATCAACTGGGTCTGGATGGACGGGATCACTTTGAATGGACAGTGTACATACTCAACCAAGAAAGAACAGTAATGGACCCACATATACGATAATTAAATGTATTTCTTTGTCATCAAGCTGTAAACATGCACTTATTTCCAACACATTCAAATGTCTCTTCTCTGAGAAAGTCAATCCTTCTTTTATGACCAACGTTTATGTTGCTTATGTTAATATATGACCAACAAAATCAAACTCTCAAAAGGTGACGTGTTGCCAGAAGACAACAATGGAAACGTGAATGCCGGTGGGACGAGATTAACTGGTTTTAAATGAACTGGGAATATTCACGTGCGTTAGGCAGGTATTAGGAGTGGCCTTTCTGGACCCATTATTTTGACAGTGTCTTTTGAAAGACTATAATAAACGGAACAGTTTGCTGTAAAATGAAAACCAGATTTAAAACCAGTTAATCTCGTCCCACCGGCATTCAAGTTTCCACTGTTGTCTTCTGGCAACACGTCACCGTTTGAGATTTAGATTTTGTTGGTCATATATTAACATAAGCAACATAAACGTTGGTCATAAAAGAAGGATTGACTTTCTGAGAGAAGAGACATTTGAATGTGTTGGAAATAAGTGCATGTTTACAGCTTGATGACAAAGAAATATATTTAATTATCGTATAAAAAAGAACGAGACAGAGAGGATCATCGATCTGAATGTTGACTTCCTGGTTAGTCGACATAGGTACAGGCCGGCTCACTCCTACGACATACCTGCCTCATGCACGTGAAAATAAACCACTTCATTAAAAACCAGTTAATCTCGCACACCTGTGGTCACACACTGGATAACTTTGCCTTCATGGCTTTCTACCCATTTCACCCAAAATATGATCTTGTCCGAAATGTAACCATGTGGGGATGTTGCCGAGGCCTTGTAGGAGATCCCTGGCAGAAAGAGGCAAACCTCTCCAATGTGTGTACTTGGCCATGGTGCCGGCTGGGAAGAGTTTGTGTTTCAGTACAGAAATAATCGTAGCTCAGTGTTATCTTAAAGTAATTATATTGTCATGATTGAATATTTAGATGATTTTGACAATGGGCATAAGATCTTTGAATTCGATGGCCGCCCGTATTTATGTGGTCCTATATGTAGATAAAGAGACAGAGAGAGAAAGAGGGGCGAAAGGAAGAGGAGGGTGAACCAGCTGCTTCAAGGCCACCAAGCTCTGGAGACTCCTGGTGTTCATGTAGGTGTTGTGGCTTTATAAGGTCCACAGAGGAAGAACGCTGCAAAGAGTGGGACCTGCTGCTGTTCCACATTCAGACTTAGCCTTGAGTGGGACTTGGTCACAAGAACAAATAGGCCGGATGAAGCAAAAGGTAAAGATTTATTTTTATTTCCCTGTAGAGTCATTTTCCATAATGTTGTTTAGACTGAAAAACAGCAAAACTGGACAAATTCTAAATAAAAATGTCCCCATTAGTCACTTAAATACAAAATATGGGAAAATGGAGTCAAACGTTAGCCTTGAAAGAAAACATTTGAATACAAAACATTTACAAACACGGTTAAAATCCCTTTTTGAAAATAGTTTTTTATCCAAATTTATTTAATCTTTGACACTATCAGTATTTCTTCCAATTCTTGTCTGTTATGTATAACACAAAGGCAACTCCAGTGTGTCAGTGCAGGAATCACCATTACCTTTTTTTAAAGAAGGTAGAATATTTGACATTTTTTATTTACACATTCATTTGACAAATCGCTTGATGACATGCCACTAATTAAATGCTGCAAAAGAAATACACTTTCACACGTTTGCATGTTGCCCTGAAACAAAACTAACAGAAGAGTCAGGAAGACGCCAGTCAATTATTATACACCTGTGCAATCCCAACAAGAAGAGGTGAAATGGATGAAAACAACTCTGTGAGTTTGTCATGGGTGTGTCGGGCCTTGGAGCTATGGACACAAACTCATTTTAAAGACAAGACATCATGCTTTATTTTCTATTTGTTTTGGTGCCAGCTGAATATACAGTACAATGTTATGTGCATGTTGTCGGAGATGTCTCATCTGGTTTCTGAAGATACTGATTAACAACACTGACTATAGTCGATACCTCTGCCATGGCCCCTTTACCTGCAACAAAGTAAAGAATTCCAGCAGAGTTACACAATCACCTTCTGTAGGAAAGAATACATTAGCAGTCAGTGGCCTGGAAGTGATGATACAATGAAGACACATACCTGTTCTTACTTTCTATGCACATTCTCCATGCTCACAAACACACTTTGATAAACATATTCTCTACACTCCCAGGGTTTGCATATCTAAATCGTTGCTGGCCGGGTCATTTAAGCGCATTGTTAAGACCCACCAGTGCATCAAGGGGACACTCCCCTATCAGAGACACAGCATTTTTTAACTCTCATTAACACAAGACACATGACAAAGAAAGTAGTTTACAAAGCAGAGGAGTTAATCAAGGACATAAAAAGGACATATTCTCCCCAAACTCTGGCATTTGGCAAATTTTTGAGAACAATTTGACCTCTGCTGTACCAGTCGGTACATGACTGAGTTGATCAAACAATCTAATCTTACTTAATGGATGTCGCTTGGAAAAACAAACATCCCCAACCCATTCGGGTCCAACCTCTTTCAATTTGTTGGAAACGGAAGTAGGTAAATAGTAGACTCTTAGCTGAAGAGCTCATTCTTAGGGCTTTAAGAGTTTTAAGTATGTTCTAATGAAAAGCACAAATATAACTGATGAGCTAGTAGTTAAATCAAGGTTAGGCTTTCTCTGGTTGAAAGCTTGAAGTCTGTGGTCAGATATGACCATAAGATACATGCAACAATTTGACTTATTATTTTACAATTACTGCCATTGAGGACAACTTATGTAATTTAAGGTAAGAATTATTTCTTGATTGACCTGCATACATAAAACAGTTATCTGTTATAATCTATATAATGGAAGCACTTTAAGCTAGAGCAGTGTTTATGTTTCCAATGTGTCCTGTTGTGTCCCACATTCTGAGACATCTCAAGGTAAAAGTAGAGGTTGTAGATACTTAATATCTTCCGTTTTTTTTCCTTGTATTTAAACCCACCTTCATCTCCACATACTAGCTTTTTAGAAATGCAGGGGATTTCCACATATCCAAACTCTGTTAGCCTGGATACCTGCTGGGCTGTGATGGGATGCTGCCACATAGCTGTATTCATTGCGGGGCAGAAGAGGAGAGGGCGACTGGTATCCCAGGCTCTTACCACACATGTCTGCCAAAAGACAATGATCAACTTGGAAATAATTCCATAGAAATCATGTTATGAATTATTATTTGCCATAACATTTTGTAGGTAATCACTTCAGAATGTCATCTTCTTACCAAGAGATTGTCACAAATTCCATTTGCAATCTTTCCAAGAGTGTTGGCATCAAGGGGGGCAATGACGAGTAGGTCTGCCCAGCGCCGTAGTTCAATGTGCAACACGGGATCAGTTCTCTGAGTCCACAGCTAGAACAGAGACATGCTGTCAGGAACGCAACCAATGACACACTCACTTCCTCGTGGAATGATACTTTAGACCAGTTTAAAAATCACTCAATGGCATTTTGCATATATTCTTTTAAGTTTCAAAAGTTACATTTTAATGGCATACAGTGACCTTAAAATTGACTGTATGGAGGTATATGTCATACTTATTTCCCTTATTAAATACTAAAAAAAGTTATTAAAATATGCATTTTATATGTATTTTAGTCAGCTGATCAGAAGCACCACATTTAAGAAACTCTGCTATAGACCGTCAGTAAAGAATGGCTACACTAGGACATTTAAATTCATTGTTACCTCCCACTCATCCATGTCACTGTAGATTTTTACTGAAACCTCTTCAGAGTTGTAGAAGTGCTTGGCATGCTCCGTGGTGACTACTCTCACATCCACCTAAAGCATACAACAGACAGTAACAGTCACAGGGATGTTAAAGCACTTATTAGTATTGCTATAGTGCTGAAGAGGTGGAAAACTAAGATGAGACTCATACACATGTTGAGTAACTGATCTTATCTTGGAGACTATTTATGGGTCTTACATTTTAGAAAAAGTTAGCACCTTTCACAGAATTGTGTGGTAAGATTTTCACAATAACACCGGGCATGTGGTTTTGACTGCACCTCTAAAGACCTCATGATACATTAGTATCGTATTAAGGATCACCTTTTATGTTGTGTTTTAATAACAAACTATAGTAAGACTTTTTTTGACCCTTTATATGATTTTATATATTATTACTTTTTCCATTATATTTATTATTACAAACTATTCTAGATAAATTCATTACTTAGTGTAATTCCCAGAGTTTGAGTTTCTCTCATGCTGAATGATCTATGCAACTATTTAGGATGGTTACAGCTCTCAAATATGTTTAGTATAACAATATAAAACCCTAACACTGTCCTTATTCATAAAATGTCTCACAATAATACAGATATCTCTGTTACTGTCATTTGTGAGGCTTTAAACCATAACGTATCTGACTAATAGGACTATAACAAGATGTTTTACACAGCTGGCTTGCAGCTGCAATATCTCCATCTTGCGTCAGGGGTGAGTTGTGCGCTGTGCCACGTGGGGAAACAATAATGTGTGAGGGTGCATGAGGCATCTACTTGGTGTACAAGTGACTGAGACAGACACAAGATACGGTCGTTAACAGAAGGCTCTTAATAAAAAGAATGAAGGTGGAAGTAGCTCACCCCAGGGAGCTGAAGGAGCTGGGATACTAAAAGAGGCAGTTTCAATGATGCGACGCTTCCCGTCACGCCAACAAGAACACGAAATGTCCCACAAGATCTCGAAAAATCAGTTTTTAGACCGTCAACATGCTCCGCTGTCTCCATATTAGTATATCAATACGAAGAGGTCGACAAACTGTCGCTCTTTAGAACACCTTTTCACTATTTCCGTAAACATTCACCTGCCAGCCAATCAGAGGAGAGCACAACCAACGTCTCTGTCTCCTGCACGAGCACGTCACTACGTTGACGGATTGTGAGCGCGCGTTCGCGGAATATTCTGAGTATTTGCTGAAGCCCTCGCACGACAGTTAGCATGAAGCGATGAGACCATTCATCGTTCGTCCAGCCTGATATTTATTTGAACCAACAACAAAAAACAATGCCGCTCACGCCTCTCGTTTACTGGGCTCAACGCCATGACGACATTTACCTGCGAGTGGAGCTGACGGACGCTCAGGTGAGCTAACGAGACAGGACCTGCAAACTACCTGCACTCACTTGTATCTATCTAAGGCTCGTGCACTATTATATGTAATCTAAAGCTAAATATTAAAGTAAGCAAATGAAGGGTGCAGGTTCCTGAAAATGAAAATGCCACACCGCTTGGTAGCTGCACACTTTGCATAATTGAATGGAAAAATGCGTGTTGTTTTTAGGTGATAGTTGATATTTTAAAAAGCCCTCTGCTAAGGCCTGATATTAATCGGGTTTAATCGCACAAACCCTGTGAAGAGATGCGCTACTTTAGAGATGAGTATCATGGTTTTAAGAATGTATGTGTGTGTGTGTGCGCGTGTGTGTGCGCGCGCGCGCGGTCAGTTGCATGAGTTGTGGTTATTAATAAGGGTAAAAGGCAGGTGCTGCTTCGTCCAAAGATGTCAGGCTGCTCGAAGGACACTCTTCAGCACACTTTAGTTTACTCCTGTCTAAATGTTGGCATCATAGTCATATAGTTTGTTTTTTATAGTGCTGCATGTTGATGTACTGTTTATACATGTACATGCAAACAGTAACATGAGGGTGGATCGTATGTGAAACGGCTCATTTCCTCAATCTTCTTTAAACAAGGAAATGATTGTGGCTCATTATCAAATGTCACTATGGGTGATGGATTGTAGATTGTTAAACTAGCCTTAGTTTTATTGTTTTGAATATGCTTAGACTTTGAATAGACTTTATTGTTGTCTCTCTTCCGCTGTAGTGTGCACCGGTTGTAATATAATGCTTGAATTCTAACTCTTAAGAGGAAGTATAAGATCATCATCTGCCTTTCTGCTTCTTTTTTTGTAGAACATCGACGTCCAAGTGCATGAGAAAGTGCTTCAGTTTAGAGGTGACACACACTTCATGTTCATGTTCTGCAATGCAAATGTTCCTAGAAGTTCATGATTTGTAACATTGTTGTGGTGTTTTTGTGTGTAGCCCAGGGCCATGGTGCAAAAGGACAAAATGAATACGAGTTCAGTTTGGAGTTTCTTTTACCAGTAAAGTCAGAGGTACGTCTCCATTTAAAAAATCCTTCCTACATATTTACTGCTCCTTTTTTCTCTCCCTGTGTTCCTACTGGTTTTGTTGATTGTGCTCATTAACTGTGTGTCCAGGTGAGCCACAGGTCCACGCAGCGGCAGGTGAATATCACTTTGCAGAAAGAGCAGCGAGGCTGGTGGGAAAGGCTGACGCTACAGGAGCGCAAACCAGTCTTCCTGACACCAGACTTTGACCGCTGGCTGGACGAGTCCGATGCGGAGATGGAGATCCGGGAAAAAGTGAGATTCATGTTTTTTTGCATCTGAGGGACATTTACACGCAACGACCCTGTGCATTTGACAGCTGTATTAAATAATAGTTAATATTGCACAATGTCTAACTGGCTCAGAATGTACTATTGATAACAAGGCCAAAGATTGAACACTTGTATACATATGTTTTACTTTGATAAGGAGGACAAAAAGAACAGGCTGAAGGCTTCAAGGCACGAAGAGGAAGGTGAGTGCAAATCTGTCCGAGTTAAGCGTTTCAAGCAAGTTGTTATTCTCAGTTGCCTCAATGTTTTCTCTTTCTTTCAACTGTCTCAGGGTTCGTCAGCCTGACAACAGGATATTTGTTTGTATATAATCTGGTTCAGTTTCTTGGCTTCTCATGGATCTTTGTCAACATGACCGTGCGGCTCTTTATCTTTGGCCAAGGTGAGGAAACCGAAGATGTCTGGGGCTTCACTTTCTATTTGTTTTTCCTGCTCTGATCAATTTCTTCACGACAACCTGGCAAGACCGATCATTTCTAAACTCTCCTCTCATGTCAGATTCTCTGTACGACACATTTCACACCATATCGGACGTGATGTTCTTCTGCCAGACCCTGGCCTCGGTAGAGGTCCTCAACGCTGCTTTTGGTGTAGTCCGGACGGGTGTTATTCCGACTCTCATACAGGTATGGGTTGCTCATTTGTTTGATGTGCAGTGACACCTGCTTGTTGTAACCGTGCGAATATGTTTCAAGTGTAATAACTATATCTTTGTGTGTTTTGTTCTTTTACTAGGTGGTTGGAAGGAATTTTATTCTCTTCACCATTTTTGGTAGTGTGGAAGAAATGCACAACCAGCCAGTCGTGTTCTTCGTTTTCTATCTGTGGAGCGCCATTGAGATTTTTAGGTAATTCTGCATCTGCCTTGTCGGTGTTTGTCACACTGTGTGTGTGAAGTTATTTATACAATGCTCTATTTGAGGCTGACGCAACTGCAATTTTGTTGTGCATGCATTATGACAATATAGTTCTTGAATTTAAATGAATTGTTCGAGGTGAACAGTCGTCTGATTGTAAATTCTGATGGTTATTGTCAATGTCTCCACACAATCTTCTGTATAAAGTCAGTAGTTCTCTAAATGGACATGAACTTCTGCTGAATAGTGGATATAGTTGTCAATAAGGTGTAGTTTAAACAATATTGTAAAACTTGGGGTTGCCTGGCACAAAAGTTTATTTTGTAAGTTACATGGCTGAGAGGACTAATCTATATGTTTGAACTGTCTCATGCTTTTAGGTTGTAGAGAGTCCTCTTTATAAAATGTTGTTTTGTATGAAGGGTTTGCAAAACAAAACTTTTGTACAAAATGCTGTGAGTTCAAGCAGACTGCCCATTGAAAGGGCAATTATACACAATGGTGTATATGCCATCATAAATGCCAAACATTTGATGGTTCCAGGTTCTCAAATATGACAATTTTTTGCAAGGAACTTGAATATTTTGGGGTTTGGACTGTTAGTCGGAAAAAAATAATAAGCAGATGATTTTGGTATTAAAAATAATTCTTAGTTGCAGTGTTACAACAGAAGTTAAGACTAACTGTCAACACAATAACTGCACTGTAAGTAAAAGGGCAAAGTGCAGAAGCTACACAGGTGCAGTTTGACAGCTTTTGAGGTGAAGGTTTACAAGAAACAACGGGTCATTCAGGCTACATTGTTATGAAGACGGATAGTTATTAATGTGTCAGTTGATTAACACGTTGTTTCTTCATGATGCACCAATTTCAGGTATCCATTTTACATGCTGGGCTGTTTCAATACAGAGTGGAAGACGCTCACATGGCTGCGGTACACGATCTGGATACCGCTGTACCCATTAGGTGTTGTAGCTGAAGGTGAGCTGGTTTGTTTCTCTCAGAATGACTAATTCTTCATACAAGTGCTGAACTGTATCTCCCAATCCCATGTAGCTGTTGCTGTGGTACAATCCATTCCCATCTTTGACGAGACCAAACTCTTCAGCGTTCCTCTGCCCAAAGCCGTCGGTACCTCCATCAGCTTCTCTTACGTCCTGTACGTCTATCTCGTCCTCATGTTTCTGGGTAAGTCTTCATATGAAACAGTAATCATATGTATATATATATATACAAGCAAATAGTTTGTTCTAATGTCAGCATTTTTGTTCTGATATCAACGTTTTGGTTTACCGCCCCCTCTTCAGGACTCTTTATCAACTTTCGTCATCTTCACAAGCAAAGGAAGAAGCGTTTCCGTACCAAAAAGAGGAAAGCAAATTGAGCTTCAGCACCAACACCACTCCTCTAACACCTTTGCTGCCTGCTTGTTTCTGGATAACATCTTTTGAATTATACTCATCAGTGTTCCAGTCAAATTAGTAGTTTTTGTTACAGGAAGTTGTTTTTCTTTAATTTGTTATCAACATGAACATCCTATAGATGCAATATGTCATCATTGCATTGACTGTCATGAACTGGTGATTCATTTCTTTAAGATGCAAGTTCGTATTTCTTAGATGTGAAGAGCTATAGAAATTGATATCTATCCTTTTGTGATACTGTTTCTTTTGCAGTGGTATTGCTAGTGTTATTTGAGATACAGTAATTTGTGTATGAAAGAACAAATCTCAAGAAATACTTTAATTGTTAACATTCCAGATTTTTTGAACCGTCCAACAAACCTCAGGAAAAATGACTCTGGTGACTTCTAAAATCTGAGCATTTTGCGTCACTTCTGCTCAATAATCTCCGGCTGTGTAGACTTTGTATGCCTTCCCCGCTTTATTTAATTATTTTCACCTGAATTTGAAATGCCAACAATAACAGTCATTTCATGTAAATGTTATTTGACACTGAATAAAAAAATGTTATCTGGTCAATTTGTGGAAACGGTCATACTAAGAAACATGTAACATTTTACAAACACTTCATTATGTACCTTTCGCCATATTTAGGCAGTGTCAAAGGAGTCTACGTTATCAAACAAATAGACTTCTTTAGGTTCCACATGTGGGTTCCCTTAGATTTCTTTAAACCACATAAAGCACACATACAGGATACTATATTTTAGGTAATTACTAATTGAGACGTGGCTCAGCTGGAAAAGTCTGTGTGCATTGGAGCAATGTTGTGATCGAAAGCAGCATACTGGGAGTCACCAGTGCTGGCCAGTTTGAGCTGCTGTGCGGCGTGGGAGAGCTGGAAAGCGGCATCCGGGTGGGCGGAGTCTGGCAGCAGCGTGCACTCTCTCTCCAACAGGTCCGCCACTCCCTTCAGGAGCTCCCAGAAACCAAAAGCCAGGGCAGCCTTCCGAAGACGGTTCAGCTCCTGGCAGATCCAAAAAAATCAAAACTGTAAGTTAAATCAGCAAAATATGGTTTAAGTTCAAAGTTCAGAGCCATTTTCAGCTTGATTTACCTTGTAGAAGGTTTGAGTTTTATCTGGCAATTTCCTTGCATTCCTGAGGATCTTCTGGACATCAGTCTGTGGAATGACAGCATCATAACTTAAGTGAATGATGAGCAGAAATATGTTTTGAATAACATCTCAGTATGGTCATGCTTTATTCAGTTAATTTTTTAGCCAGTTAATTACTCTCTAAATTGAAACTGATACTATTAATTGAGGAAGGCCCTAGCTGCAATGCACTGAGAAAACACTCCCTCCAGTCTCTCATAAGTACCACGGCATTTAGACTTTAGGAACACAAACCAAGGACGGCAAGTATTTATGACTCCGCTGTCGTTTCTCTTTAACTTCAACAAACAGCGGCGCTTGTATACAGTGACTTTACTTTACCTGTAGTCCACTGGCCTTAATCCACACAGTGACGTTCTGGGCGTAGCTTCGTTTGGCCGAGGGCTGCAGAGGGAAAGGACTTTTACTGTCGTCCTCTCCGTAGGGATTTTCAGCAGCCTCTGAAATGCCAGGACGGCCATGAAACGTCAGAGAGAAGTCAGTATCAGGATCAAAGTCAGAAAACTGTAAATTATTAACTGCTTGATTATGAACAGAAAGGCCTTTGGTCTTTAGGAAAAACAACAAGCAGTTACCTTTACAAGGGTTATCATAGTGGGTCATAAGTTACATTAAAATGCAGAGTTTTACAATATCCCAAACGTGTCATAAACTGAAAATGATGCGTTCAGGAACAAGACGCTACGGAGTATATAAACAGTGCAGAAGAGACGATGGCGATGTTTTGTTCTACAACTTGCTGTGTGCTTGTTTGTGTCTGCAGAGAAAACAGTAGAAGGGAAGGGTTACCCGATATTGGTCCCAAATGTGTGATCTTGCCCAGCCAAGGCAGAGGCTCTGGACCGGGCTCAAACAGAGACATCATCAGGTTTGATTTCTTTTTACTGTCAGCTTGGGAGTACAGCATGCCGTACCACTCGGGCCTGAGGAAAAACTAACTTTTAGGGCCATTTCTTCATTTACTCTGCAGGTGTGTTGAAATATAAATGCACTCAATTTTGAACAGAATTCAAATATGTTAAATATTAACGCTCTGCTGCATCTCACCCCAGCTGAACCAGTGCCACCATGCCCTCCACTTTCAGGCTGCCATGTAAAAGTACACAGAAGTTTGGACTTTTGCCTGCCATTTGACTGGCAGAGGGTTCCTCCTCAAGCTCATCTGTGGTTCCTGTGCCAACTTCATCCACCTCTGAAAGCAATACAAATAAAACACATTAAAAATACCATAATCTTGCATACTGAGGGCTCATTGATTTAGATTTTTGTGTTTTAAAAAAAGATGTTTACTTTGAGAATGGAAGGTGACAATAAGCTGTGTAAAAATGATTGCTCTGTTGCGTTAACAGAAGCTTGTTCATATTTTCTCCCCTTTTTTGTCTTATATATTATACATTATAATATTATAAGCACAGTCTGAGCTTTCCTTGTTGCAAATAGATGTGGATGATTTATAACAATCTGCTGCTTTAAACGGAATCAGCATAGTTTCTGTTAAAATTAAAGCAAAGAGCTATACAGCTGATTTGTCTAGGTTTAGTTTTTCTTTAAAACAACACAACAAATGTTCAACACTAACCTTTGTTTACATTGATGGGCAATACCAGGTGTCTGGAAATAACAGGAGGACTGGAAATGTCAGCAATTTCAATGAAGCCGACAATTTCCAAATCTGAAACAAGTATAACAGAATAAAGATGCGATGAAGGGAAAATTGTTGAACGTGAACTCTAAATTGTGAAATTTGAAGCCAGTCGGGTACCAATATTGACTGATCGGGGCATGGGTTCCACTTCTTCATCCATCACAATAGGCTCAGGCCGAGGGAACACCTGAACGTCCGAGGACAAGTTCCCACAGTGCAGCACAGCATGGAGGGGAGTGTACGCGTGATCGATCAGCCTCCTGAAGACACACAAACACATTCTCCGAAAGTAAATATATAAACATTGAAAAGTACATTTCTTTCTGGATTATTTCCCAGGGAGAGTCATACCCAAACATGGCCTGTACACTCTTCATGCAAAGAGGTCCCTCCGTGGTAAAGATCTGTCCATCACCTCCGCTGAGACGAAGTAGCTCCTCCAAGTTGTCCATGGCATCAGTCATCTGTAACTGCAATAGCACAAGACAAGGATTGCTTCAACAATATCGAAGCTATAAAGGCCCAGCAGACCTTAGATCTTCTGTATGACCAGCTGCTTCTGGTCGCATGGTATCTGATCACAGATCCTCCATAGTTTTACACCGACTGTGTTCAGGTCAAGATGCAAATAAGTAGAAATCAATTGTTGACTCAGTCAGTACCTCCTCTGCATTGGCTACAGACATGATGAACATTTTGGTAGGGAAGGGGAAAGGGAGTGGGAACTTCTTGTCATCCACTCGATGCTTCAGTGTTTGGAGGGAGTGACGTAGGGAACCCTTTCCAATACCAAGAGATCCATCGGTAACCAGCACCACCTGCAGGACAAAGGACGGAGGCACATAAACACAACCCCATGCAACAATAGATGGGTACAGATGGATGAAACCACAATGAACACATCATTTGACCGCACACCGGCTGTATTAAGGAGGTGTGATGATGATGTATAAAGGACCTGCCAATTTACCTGACAGGGACAGGCACTGCCCCACTCCTGCTGGACCACATTACTAACTCCATTAAGAGCTGATTCCAGACATGTCTTGTCATAGTCTTCCAGGTTGCCCAGAGCCTCCTGTTCACACAAATACATTCATTAGTTAATCCTCAACTCTTCTCCAATGTTACATCTTCTCTAAAACGAGAAAAACATGCTTTGACTTTTCAGATTGATTTCTCATATGAGGATGTATATTTATTTATATTTGTACCTGCAATGCATTGTAATCTCTGGTGAAAGGCACCAAGAGCTCCCAGAGGGAAGAAAAGGCCATCAGTGATGTGAACTCCAAGCGGTAGTTTGAGGCCATGTGTTCAAACAACATGTTTAGTCCGTGGACAGCCAGGTTCTTCCTCTGAAACTCATCGCTGCCATCCAGCATCACCGGCCGTGTCATGGACAGAGACACGTCCATTAGGACCACGGTAGGCATGGCGCACTGATTGAATAGATGACCAACAATACAATGGACTTATAGTACCCACCAATGTGCTCTCACTGAAAGAAAACAGAATTAAGAGGAAGATGAGAAGTTAGCAAATGTAACATTACATGGTGTCACTTACTGTCTTTGGGGACGTGTTACGAAACTACGAACATTAACGACATTAAAGCTAAGAAAAGAAACATGTCACAACCTATGGTCACAGCAGAGGTTAGCAAATGTTGCTAACATACGCTAGCATTTTGTAATGTAACACCAGAAGACCAAACAGTTCTGTTTACCATTTAACAATTGTGAGAAGATAACTATCTTTAAGTTAAACTATGAAATGAGTAATTAATATGATAACAACTAAATGTATACGTGCCATTAAACGTTTTGCTCGCCATCAGTGTTTGTGTGTATGACTGTGCACCACTACTTCCGTCCGGGCGACAACAGTGTACTTTAGAATAAATAGTTCCTGTATATTCTTTGGATTTTTCATATTTCTGTGCTGAAAAGTCTACACAGAACGACATGTCCCCATTTCAGATAAAAGTATTGTACCTCTATACTTTTTACAGTCCAAAAACTAACGTTATATTAAAAACAAAAACAAAAAAATCCAGATGACGGGCACGCACTAGGACCACGCGAACCAGCGACCGCGAAAGCTCCCAACTTCCCCTCTCAATTTATTTGCATTGAGGAAGGAAATATAAAGTCTTGTTTGAGTTTAATACATATTAGATTTATATTTTCTTTAGTTTGTTTAGATTTCTTGTTTTCTCCTCTGGCCCACATTCCAGCTACCGCAATTAAACAAAACGAAGAAGAACTTTACCCTTGCCTTTTCTTTTAATACAAAAGAATATGAGTGATGTCTTCAGGCATAATGTGTTAGCCAGGAAACGTTGCGAGATCAGAGTGAGATCATGTTAGATGACAAAGAAAATGACATAATTGAATGGCTGTTATTCAACCTTTAGTTATTTAATATAACATGTCGAATATGCACACAGTAAGTCCCCCACGGTGCCTCTTCACTCAACGCATTCATGAAAGCCTGTCCTTTATGAACCTGTTATATAAAGTTAGCTCATGAACAACATTGGGACAAAAGACAAAGTGGCTGATGGGCAGGAGGGTAACAGCTGCAAAGATACAAAACTCACAATAATATGTAATGAAAATAATCTTCTCTGTCTCTCATTAATGCTAAATGAAGCATGTATTAAATCAACTCTGGATCACAACAGGAGTGTTATGGCATGAAATATGGGAAGCGGTGCACTCAACAAAGACAATATTTCAGTTTTTATTTTGGGCATAGTTCAGCTGAAAAGAGATTTTAACTTCAGGTGTCTGTAGAGACATTTTCAACACTTGGAAAACAAAACAGTTAAATCCTCAATACAAAAGATCAGACATTTGTTTTCTATGAAAAGGGGGGATCAAAT
Source organism: Pholis gunnellus (assembly GCF_910591455.1). Taxonomy (NCBI): domain Eukaryota; kingdom Metazoa; phylum Chordata; class Actinopteri; order Perciformes; family Pholidae; genus Pholis; species Pholis gunnellus. The sequence goes on along the minus strand of NC_136533.1, from coordinate 11,236,215 downwards.
CCTGCCCTCCCACTCCTGAAGCTTTCTGAACAATGTTTGTTGTTAATGTGAACAAGATCAACAAAGAACACCTCATTTCTGACCAGAGAACTGTCTCTGCAAGAAAAGATGAAAACTGCAGCAACGGTTGTAGAAGACGTTGGACAATGTGGTCAAAGTAAAGAAACTCTGTCGTCCTCCTCTTTGTCCGAATTCTGCACCAATCTGGAGAGAAGAGAAGAACAACATGATCATTTGCATCACATTGACATACATGTGTGACTTCTACTGCAACAATGACTTTTATAGAAGGTAGTTTGACTTTAGATGACATCATATTCCTATTGCATATCATACTATGACATTTTTAGGATTTTTATGGCATACTACACAAAGATATTTTTGACTTGTAATGATACTATAGTATGACTTTTTTTATGACATTTGTACACCATACTATACTTGGATAATTTTAGACATACTACAATAATAGTTTATATATTCAGTGTTACATACTATTATATATTCTCGACTTTTCTAACCTTTAAAAAAAATAGTGTTTCAAAAATGTACCTGCTGGATGGAACAAAATTGCGTCTGTGCCAGATTTGAAAGAGTTTAAGGGTTACACTGAGACTAATCTAAGTCAAAAAGCGACGACTGAAGACGTTTAAATCTAACACGTTAATAATCGAGTCACTGCTGAAAGCTGCTGTCCGTTAGTCACTTCTTCTAGCTTTCTGTAAACAAACCGATTTAACGTCCCAGAGACGGCTGATTGAGTGAAAAATAACATCTTTCTATTAGTCAGAATATAAATATATGTGTTTCTTTCTGTGTTACTCACGCAGTCACATTTGTTGAGATGTGCATCACTACTTATGTCCGGGTGAAAACAGTGTGCCTTCGAATACATAGATCCTATGTGATGAGGTTACACAATTTAAATGGGAAATTTCCCATTCCTGTGCTGAAAAAGTTGGCACAAAAAAACAAAACAATAATGTGACATGAATCTAATGTTACACATTTTAGGCCGGAGTTTGAAGTTAGTCGTTCCAGTGTAAATTTATATGTTTGTTCTATAAAGAGTATTAATCTCAAGTGTCCGTCTCAGGCTTCATAAAATGATGTTTTTGCTGGAGTTGTGCAACATAATTTTTATTTTGCAATAAATTAAATATTGTATGCTCATGATAAAGTGAGAGTGAGACAATGCACATAATCCTCTTAGAAGACCTCAGGTATTATGTTGATCCATTGTGAAGACTTGCCCTGTGTCCTACATAACCCAAGGGCCATTGGAAACAGTTTGGACATTTGCTTGTGCTGCAATAATCAACAGTGGAAACCTGCTGTTGGAGATTTTTGCACCCCTGACTTTGCAAGACATTGGTTGTGTGGTAAGTTTGCATCTTTAATAAAATGCATGGTGTTGTTTCTTCTCTTTGTATTTTATGTATGTTGTGACATTTACTTTAGTTTTTATGCAGTTTTTCTTTGTGGGGACATTTATTTATTTGTCTATTGTGTTTGTCTGTCACTCATTTTATTTCATTCTGTTTTCGAGGGGGCAAAATGGCTTTATCACTAATGCTGTGACAGACATTATTTATTTAATGATTCGGAGCATTGTCTGAATAGTTCTAATGCTTTCAAATGAATACTGTTGTGCTACCTGCTATATAAATGTCATTTTGTCTAGGCTGGGATTTCCAAGGAGATGAGGATGACATGAATCACGCTGCTGAAGTTTTAGATTCACCCCATGGTCTGCTGGGGAGGGAGCTGGACTTGTCCTCTACCAAAGCCCATTTATGCAGCTTTAATTCTCCATAGCCAGTATCATCACTGCTTTGGAGGAACATGTATTGCACAAGAAGGAAGCGGCTGCAGCTGAGCCGGGTCTTGTTTCTCCTTTCCGGGGTTTTTCTCTGTACGCTCTACCAGCTGACCATCAGTGCCAGACTGTACCAGCCTTTGCCAATGTCTCAGATTGGAGAAGATTTTGGAGAAGGTTCAACAGAGGGGGTTGAGGAGGCTACAGTAGAGACTCAGGGGCTGGAGGAACCTCTCACTGCAACACATGAATTAGAGCCCACAGATCAAACAACGCCAGAGATGCATGTGACACATCACTCAGATACAACTTCAGACTTTAAAGCGTTGACCCCCACTGAATCTCCTCCATCACCAACTACAAACCGGACTATTGTGCATTGCATCTATGTGGCCCCCGAGCCTCCACAGCAGACACCCACACCAGCTCCAGCACCTCCTGTGGCCACCATCACTCCAGCTTCTCCTGGTGATGCTCCACATATAAAGGGTGAATACCCTGAAGATATTTTTTCCGTTGATGACCGTAGACGAGGCTGGGTGGTCCTCCATATTTTTGGGATGTTGTACATGTTCATTTCACTTGCAATTGTGTGTGACGAGTTCTTTGTTCCTGCGCTGGGGGTAATCACAGACAAGTTAGCCATCTCTGAAGATGTAGCAGGAGCCACTTTCATGGCTGCCGGAGGCTCTGCTCCTGAGCTTTTCACATCCTTAATAGGAGTCTTCATTGCCCACAGCAATGTGGGTATAGGCACAATCGTTGGTTCCGCAGTTTTCAACATTTTGTTTGTGATTGGAACGTGTGCTTTGTTTTCACGGGAGGTACTTCAACTAACCTGGTGGCCACTTTTCAGAGACGTATCTTTCTACATAGTTGGCCTCATCTTACTCATCATCTTCTTCTTGGATAATGTCATCCTGTGGTGGGAGAGCATGATGCTGGTGGCCTGTTACACTCTCTATGTGACTTTCATGAAGTTCAATGTGCAGATAGAGAAGACCTTCAAGGGCCTACTCCTCAAAAACAAGAACATTGTCAGAATGATTGCGGTGGAAGAGCCTGAAAAGGTAAGAACTTTGACAGAACTTTGTCAGATTTTTCATGTCTTCAATAGAAAGAAAGATTTACTCATCACTTGTGATATCTCTAGTACCACGTGTGGGGTTGTATGCAAGTCTTGTCAAAAGAGTGAAATGTTACTAGCAAAGGCGTTGGTTGAACCAAAGCTGATCAGCCACGGCAAATTAATCCTTCGAGGAGACGTCTCTGTACAAGCTGTAGCATCAACATATACTGTGTTTAACCCTGGTAGGTGTGATTGAGGCTTAATTTACACACGGTGAAGCCACAGTATTTGTGCACACTCAGGGTATTTGTTGAGCTGGATTTACTGGTGGAGCTGTGTTCCTAAAGAGCAAATGTAATTATTTGATGTGTTGAAAATGCTATTTCACATCATACAGAATCCTATTATAGAGGGACTTCTTTGTTTCAACAGTGTGAGGAATAATTTCACAACATTATAATCCCATACACAACACTAAGCTCCATCTCTTTTACTATCTTGCAGCACTAACAAGACCCCCAGAGTGTGTAATATGTGAAATAGCAATGTATAAAACCATAGTGTATGCTAATATTTAAGCTCTACCAAAATGAAATAACTTTGGTCTATCTCTATCACTGAATGACTGAAAAAACATTGTTTCACGCAGACAATTGTGGACGCTGAAGATAAGACCCAACCTGCTCCAGATGACAAGAATCGGTTAAAGGTACAAAATAAAACAACCAACAAATACGCTGCAGAAAGAAAGACACAAAATACAACAGCCTCACAGGCCTGTGTTCATTTAGCGACACGTTATTCTACGTCTTATTGACCTTTCTACAGTCCCATTCATCACAACATCGAGAAAACAAGTCCTGACCTCCATTACTACACGATTGTCTAACATTGACGTGTCACTGTCTGTTATTGTGATTTGCCAAAGTTGTGACCTCAGCCATCTCTTTCCACAGTTGAAGCCATCCCTTCAGCGAGGGGGAAGTTCAGCTTCTTTACACAACAGCACCATGAGAAACACCATCTTCCAACTTATGATCCACACATTAGACCCTCTAGGAGAGGGTGAGTACTATATCTCCACACTGATTGCTCTAATGATTGAGCATTGTCTCCCTTTTAAAAGTGCTCTTGTATTGAGTGTCTGGGGACTACGGCCTTCTCATGGTAAAATGGATTAGCAAAGTGTCCCGAATGAAGACAGCACTAAGTCCAGATTGATACTAAGCAGATAAATACCTACCTCAGTCTATGCAGGGATATATTTGTAGGCCCACAGTCAATAAAAAAGATTCTTAGGACACCCAAAGCTATGATGAAAGATGTTTTTACATCATGATTATGAAATCATTTATGATTTCTAGACAATTTCTGTACTAAAAAGTGTTAATATTTCTGTTAAATCAGTTAGATGATAAAAGGGAATCTAATCTGTTAACTTTGGTTTGTTGTTTGCCTGTTAAACAATGTGGTGAAAGACTGGCCCTAGACAGCTTTCCCAGTGTTATTCCTGATATATTAGTAAGGTTACAGTAGCTTTATATTGCATCATGCTATGGAGAGCCCACTGGTCTGTGGTTGCCTAAGGCAGGACTACGGTACCGTGTGTCTCACCTGAGGCCCTGGCGCCTGGTTTGCTCGTCTCTCAGGCCTTCAGGCAGCAAACATTCCACCACTCCGGGACATTCACAATAATCAGCACCTGTATCAACCCACTCCAAAAGCAACATTACAAATATCTGTGGCTTTTCTAGATAATTTCATGCAGCCAAAGTAAAAGACACAACAATTAATCAAATGTATTTGTAATATGTGCCAAGGGAAAGGGAAAGTAATGCTTTGTTATATCATGGTTACCTATTTTGACCTCTGCTATAAGTTATGCTTGCCTAAGGCTGGTGTTTTCAATCTGACATTGGTTCAAAACAAACAGTAAATTATTTTAGAAAAAATCTCTATGTGTCCTTTTGAAACAAATCCCTGTTTCTAATATAGACAAAGGAGCAGTAGCATTCATGTATAATGGGTTTTCAATGGAGAGAAAAACCAACAACCTGTCTTGTTTTATGCTGTGTTGTGCGTTGTGTGTTGTGCAATCCCTTTGATAAGCTCTCTTGTCCTCTCATGACATTGCTCTGTTCTGAAGTCAGGACTATGATGCTTGTTGTTATTGAGGTAACACTGCCAGTATATTGCTCTATGCCTGACACCTGGGTGATGTGACTGCTTATTTGTCTTCCATATAACTGTGATACTGTCAAATTATGACTGAGTAACTCATCGCAGAATTCTTCTAAGTTTGTTTTTGGTTGTTTGATTGTTCGTAGGGAAATTTATGGATAAGGCTGAGACTCTGAATAATGTGGCTAGACGGACGGCAGAGAGCAAAACTCAAGACAAAAGTGAAGGTAACATGGAAGGATGTGATGGTCATCCACTGATCAAACTAATCAGGCGCCTTTCATTATTAAGCTTTCAGAGTCTGCTCATTAACAGAGTCGGAAAGCTGCTCATCATCTGGGCTGCAAAAAGCCTCCAGCCAAAATACTTAAGCATGTGAACTGAGTGAGTCAAACAGGTGCTGTGACAACAGAAAGATTACATGTGTATAATGCATGTCCCTCTATTATAATAATATATGGTTTATTGCAGCCAATTAGAAAATGTGCTGCTTTGCTGCATACTGTAGGTGGGTGAGCAGTTGCAAAATATAAAGCTACAGGGTATAGTGCAAATAAAATGCAAGACATCAAATTGCATATTGGTGACAACATACAAACAGTACTATAGGCAAAGAACCTACACAAGCAAATACAGACAATGAGTTCATTCAGTCCAGTCGCCATGACCTCATATATCACGTAAGTCCAAACAACACATTCACTGCATTGCTCCACATGACTGGTCATAAAGGCTAATAAAATGACAGTTCTTTCAGATAACTGAATGAGTAAGAGGCATCAGGGAAATGCACACGATTTTTGCGATTCCTTTTGCAGATGGTGGAAGTAACACTGAGCCAGTCAAAGAGCCAGAGGCTGCCCCGGCCTCAGAAACAGAGAAGACGGAGCAGCCAGTGGACAAGAAGGTACTCTCCAATCCTGTCCTGGTTATCAAAAAGCCCAGAAGTCAGTCTTTGACACCTGTCTATGTAAGAGTCAATGTATGAAGTCACAACTTAAGACAAAGACGCTTCCTTGGTCTTTGCTTTTATTTCTATTCTACTTCAATTGTTGATTTATGATTTATTTCCCCAACACTTCAGGAGGAGGAGCCAGCAGGAGACGATGGATTAGGAGGCTCCGACAGTGATGAAGAAGATAGCGATGAAGACAGCAATGAGTCCAGTGAAGAAGAAGAAGATGAGGAGGAAGATGACGATGAGGGGGAGAAAGACGAGGAGCAAGAAGATGAACCTCTGTCTTTAGAGTGGCCTGACACACAACGTAAACAAGCCACCTACCTCTTCCTGCTGCCCATAATCCTCCCTCTGTGGCTCACAGTTCCAGATGTTCGCAACCAGGTGAAGACCCACACGCATCGATGCGGTGTTATTTTAAATGTTTCAACACTGTGTTTTGATTTTTTACGTCACTTACTTTGGTTCAACAGAAATCCAGAAAATTCTTTGCGATGACCTTCCTGGGCTCTATTGTGTGGATTGCTGTTTTCTCCTACCTCATGGTGTGGTGGGCCCATCAGGTCAGTTACTGTAGTAACAGTAGACATGGAATTTGAAATGCATTGCCGTGTTTCCTGATAGGAAATTGTGGCATTGTGGGTATTTCTTTTTATTGTGTCCTGAATCAGTCAAGTTGACAAAAACATGAAAGTAATTTTCCTTTTCTGTAGCTTCTATTCACTCTGAACTCTCATTTGCCCTTGTAGGTAGGTGAGACCATCGGCATCTCAGAGGAGATTATGGGCCTGACTATCCTCGCTGCAGGGACATCCATCCCTGACCTCATTACCAGTGTGATAGTGGCGCGTAAAGGCCTGGGGGACATGGCTGTGTCCAGCTCTGTGGGCAGTAACATCTTCGACATCACAGTGGGGTGAGCTCCGATATTCTGACGTGTCACGATTGAAAAAGAAATGCTGATGAACACTCAAATGATACATCTCCTGGTCTCACATTTCTCTCTGTCACTTTGTTTCAAAAGCCTTCCAGTGCCGTGGCTTCTGTACTCATCCTTCCACAATTTTGCTCCAGTGGCTGTCAGCAGCAACGGGCTCTTCTGTGCTATCGTGCTGCTCTTTATCATGCTCCTCTTCGTCATCATCTCCATTGCATACTGTAAGTGGAAGATGAATAAGCTGCTGGGTTTCACCATGTTCCTGCTCTACTTTATCTTTCTGGTGCTTAGCGTGATGCTGGAGGATCGCATCATTATCTGCCCTGTTTCCATCTGAACGTGTGAGCGGAAGTCACCTCTACAAAGGCATTCTCTTCACTTGTGACCTGAAGCACGACTGTTAAACCCAGTTGTATGTAATGTACGAGTCTCATGACCATGGGTCTGGATATCTGTAGAAACTGTGAATAAAGCTACTGTAGTTGCTCTGCATTGCTGCCAGTGACATGTGTCCAGTATGTCAGCAACAATACAAATACTAGAACATTTACTAGACGTTGTTACATACTCACTTTTAGTAACAATGGCATCTTTTATATACTTTTAATTCATAAGGAGATGCACTAAAATAATGTAGGTAAGTGTAAATGAATGAACACTAACAGGACTATTAACATGTTTTCACTGTTTACAAAACAGAATCTACATAATTAGAAATATAGAATACATGCATATTTTGAAAAATGTATGTTTCTAAATATGAATTTTGTATGATATGTAAGTGTACACTTACGCCTATAACTGTTTTATAACAATCATCATAGAGAACTTGAGCTTGCTTGAATTCATTGTTCTTTCATGCATAGCAGTTTTTGTACAAAAAGGTCAGGCATAGCAATAGCCCCCAGTTTGGAAAAAAAAACTTGACATCTGTAGAATAAATGTGTTTATTCATAAATGAAAGCAAACTATAGATCCAGCCAGGGAAGAAATTTCATTTCTTTTTCATATAAAAATCATACAAATTAGTATCTGTGTTACAAATGATAAATAATACTTAATAAACACTGTTTAAATTGACAAATTGTGCAAACAACATGTACACATCAAATGATGTTTTGGTCTTCAGTGATTGTTTTTTTTAAGGTGATTAAAATGCAAATTTACACGATGTGATATCGGTGTTTATTCCAAACACACAACCCTGTCGAATCTAGCATCGTACCATCAAAAGTTATAGTGATGAAGTCCAGTAATAAGCTGTGGTGCTGCATCACATTACGACCAACAGGTTTTTGTCAGTTAAAAGTGAAAGACAATATTAACACAGTGAAACATTTTTGGAAGTGATTCTGAATTAGTGCAAGTCAGAGCTGTTGTTCTAACTTAACACCTTTGACATTAAGTATATCTATTAATATGTTCAGTGCAAAGAAACGTGCACCGTCAGCTGTTCAAAGAGATTTAAAATGTCCTTGCTCTGGATGTCACATTAAACAGTGCACTGTTGTCATATTGTGTAAAACTGACATCTACACTATACAGTGAAGACCAAAAGAAGGAAATATAGAAAATACTAGAATCAAATACTCTGTACATTTTATAGATCCATTACTGTGTCAATTAATTAATTTCTTTATCAAAAAACATTTTTGAATAAACTAACAGAAAACATTTCTTTTTTTCAATTGGTTTGATTGTACTGTTTTTAAGGAAATATATCCTCAGTGGTCCCATTTAACACATAAATCCTCATATAAAAAGGTATTGCTAAAAAACTGTAAATTAATCATTTCCCTTTTGTGTTATTTTGGTTCATTGTACAAAAAATGATAAACAAAGAAACTAAACATTGTGCATATACATTGATTCAGAAATAATATTGTGTTTAATAATTTAACTAAACTAGTTACCATCTAGTTTAGTGTATTCAGGTATATGAGCATGGCCCTGCTATATGCACAGGGTGCAGATGAGGAGGAATTTCTTTGCTAGATTAATTGTATGTAATGGAAATATTAGACAGTGCAGTAAGTCCTGCAGCTGCCAAATAAAAAGTCATTTAAGCGTAGGCTGCTGGGCCACAGCGTTACGTAAATGAGAAAGAATGGCAAGAGCTCATCTCGTCAAAGTGCTTTGTAAAAACACAAATGTCTAAAAGCAAGTACTTATTATACACACACACTCAACAACAGTCTTAACAAGGTCACCAGGACCACTTTGGACAACGTGATCATACACTGACTTGTATACAGCTTCAACAGAATCAAAGTCATAAAATAGACTGTATAATAACTGTACAAACAATTTACTATAGTTATACTGAAAATACAGTGGATTTTCTAAATATTTACAGACACTAGGTCGTCACTCCACGCCTCTCAGCTCTAACAGTATTCAAGAAACCCATGGCAGTTACTTTACATGAAGTGTCATGTTCCCATTGTGCTTAAGAGCTCTGTGCTCCAGTCAGGTGAGCTGGTCCTGAGTCTGACCAACAGTCCAGAAAAAATACAGCAGCAGTGACCATAGTTAAAAAAAACATAATGTGACAGAAGAAGAGAAGTACTTTACAGACTGAGCTCCCCAAAAGTCCTCCTGCACTCCATGACCCCTGCTCCGGGGGGCCGATCACAGTTGTGTGTTAGCTTTACCTGGCTGGGGGTGAGGCGATCATATGCCAACTTGTACTCCCGGTCAAAAGAATCTGTAAAGAGGGATGAGAAATGTGAAAGCAATGTGTTATTGAAATGTATTTAATAGATTAGCCTGGGGAAGCATGTATTCGACAAAGCAAGGTCAATGCTAACGTGCTGACGTGATTAGCAGGTATAATGTGTACCATGTTAACCAGCTTAGTTTGGCATGTCAGCAGGCTAACATTTGCTAATTAAGCACTAAACACAAAGTATACGCCTGAGGATGATATCATCTGTTTTGCAGGTATTTGGTCTGAAAAGCAAGTACTGAAAAATAAAATAATAATAATAATTTGGACCTGATGATGGGATCACCAAAGTCAGTAGGATTCATCCTCTGGCCACAGTGGATAGCTGTACTAAAAGTCATGGCAATCCATTTAACAGTTGTTGATATATTTCAGTCATGACTAAAGTGGGGGACTGAGCAACAGATAAACAGCTAACATAGCATGGCTAAAAACAGGATATTATGTTTTTGGACTTACTGATATTAATGTTGTTCTTTCCCAAAGCCACCAGAGCGAGGAACAATAAATCTCTGTAGAGGCTCCTGTTTGTTTGAAAGAGAGAGAGAGAAAAAGAAGAAAACAATTAGACTTTCCATCCATATGATATTTCACACACGGCTTAACACTAAACTCTTTATTACCCCACCTCTGCCTTTTAAAACCCAGCTCTGGCCCCAGCAGCTGGATGATCTGGCTCATGGGCTGATAGACATCACTCTTCTTAATGTTCCTCACAAAACCCTGCAGTAGCTCCACAGTGAAGAGCTGGCCTTCTTCACACAGCCCAGAGCGCACCAGGGAGTTTGCACCTGCAAAGAACAAGAGATAAAAGTCACCCTGATCGAAGGCTCATTCATCTCCATCACTCAAAGTCATTTCTGAAAGTAAAGCACAGAAAAGGGCAGCATGACTAATACGAGTCCTGAACTGAATTATGCATGATTTTCTAGTTACTTCATAAGAATTATTTAATTTACATGTAAATTATGTCTGACCTTCATCAAACTTGTCAGCAAAAAATCCTTTTCTGTAAATAATTTCACCGTTGAAATATATTATACCTCAGTCTGTTGAATTAAACACTTAAGTGACTTACAATGTGTGTTCCACAAGACATAGCAGGGTTGGACTTTCTCTTTGTGCAACTTCAGGTTGTCCCACATAATCCTCACAAGCACCTGCTTACTGTCCTCGGTAGAAACGCTCTGAGGAGTCTGAAAGGAACAAAACGTGTTACTGTGTATGTTACAGCCCTTGAGGGTAGTGTGATGTAGTGTTTAAAAAGGCATTTAGTTTTCAATAATTAAAAAAGCCACTGTTAAAATCACTATTGTCTATGTGCTACTTTTAAGTATTGCTCTGTTTCGTCTTTTTTGAAACTACCACTAGGAGTCACCAAAAAACTATTCCTTCACAACAAGAGTTGATCAAATGATGGCTTCATGGTTAACGGGTCATTCTACACACAACTATACGCGGGTGAGCTTGACAGACACCTGCATGTTTACCTGGTCTCCGTGGCTACAGTGCTGAGAGGCCAGGATAAGAGCCGGCAGGTTACTCGGCAGCTCCAGCCTTCTGAAGTACCACACGAGGTTCCAGAAGACGATGGGGTGTTGGTCGACAACAGTGGGGGAAGAGATGGCCTCGTCGCCCTCATTTACCAGCAGGCTCTCCAGCTCCTTCCACAGAACCAGGGGGCTCAAGTAGGGCACCGTCACCTGAGTCGGCCCAGCATTCCCGCTGCTCTCAGGTGACAGAGCTGTACAGTCTGCGGCAGACATTTTGGCCTCGGGAATGAGAGATGCCGACGTGATCTCCTCTGTAACAGGATTACTTTCCTTAGAAGACCTGAGGGGAGACACAGAGTGGATATGTTTAAGGAGGCCACAAGAATACAAGATTGTGTGTGTGTGTGTGTCAGGGCTGTTGGAAAAAGTGCCAAACAGCTAGCCACCATAAAATAGCTAATCTAGCACAAGAGATCAGAGACATTAAATCTCATTATCAGTGAATTCAGCGTGAATTATGCATTGTGTACTTCATCTGAATACTGTGTACATAATGTGGTCGTACTGGTCTGTGGAAAGGGAGCATTTACCTGCTCTGTGGTCTCAGGTCTTTGATTTCCACATTGAGGAAAGGCAGGAAGGCTGTGCCACAAAAGGGACAAGCGCTGTTGAGATTGGAGTCGTTTGCTGTCCAGCCAGCCATGATCTCCTCATCATACACCAGACAGTCACACGTCTTACACAGTGACGAGCTGGACATGAGCACCTACAAGACAAAGCAGCAGATATGGTGTAACACTCAATCATGATAGTCTGAGTCAGTCTACAGAGGGGCGACTGATAAGGAATGTTTATAAGAGAGTAACTTACCTCGATGGTGTAGTTGGGAGTGGGTTGGAAGCGGCTGGTGTCGGGGGAGGAATCTGGAGTGCGAGGGTTTTTTGAAGGAAGTGCCAAACCACCTGGGTACGAAAGAGGATTATACAATTAGACACGCAATGCAAAGCCAAGAGTTAAATAATAATCAAAGCTTTATATATCTGGATTAAATACAGCACAAGTGGAAAAATGAAATGAAGCAGCGCCTCGTTCTACAAAGTGTACAGTCAGTGGACTTTTTCTTGTTGTTTTGCAGGTTTATCAAATCTGTGTTTCACACTGGTGTGTCTGGGAGTGTGCATGTATGTGTGCATGTTCCCGTGTTTATGTGTAGCAGAGGGCCTTTGGCTGGGTGCAGAGCAGCCTACACAGTGAATCCGCCCTCATGCCTGCTGGCCTAGTTTCGCACACAACACAGCCCTACTCTTACTCTAAATTTAGATCGTCAAGAAGTGTTTCTTACTGGGAACAAATACAACGCTGCAGTTAAAACAGAAATGTAACGAGCATGGCTGTAAGCCTTGACTTTTTCACATCTGAGATGCTTCCATAAAAGCAGCTAACTACTGTGGATTGTGTTGTTCTTCTATATATGAAATATTTCAAGATTTCGTATATTAACATTAAACCAAAACCAGCAGCATTTGTTATGCAGACCGATTAAAGGATGTGCAACAAACCAGAGAAGGAGTTGTGTCTGAACACTCTGTCGGAGTTGCTGGGGCTGCCCAGGTTGGTATGACCCACAACCGGGCTCCTCCTGAGTCGGGATACACTCCCGTGCTGGGGAGAGGTAAAGCCATCTGGGTCCAGATAGGAATCATTATCTAGCAGTGAGGAACAGTCTGCCTCTCCTGAGGTCAGTGAGGATACACTAATCCGGTCACAGTTCGTCTCCTGCAGGGGAGGAAGAGAAAATTCATTGTTGAGGTAGTTTTATCAGCAGTTATATTGGGAAAATCATCAGTAAGGGGAAGTGCTGCACTACCGACCTGAGTTAATGAAGTCTGGGAGGACAGACGAGAGTAGAAGCGGCTGGCCTTCTCAGCCACGCCCTTCCCTGCTGATAGGAAGCTGCTCTTGAAGATGTCCAGAGATGGGGTGAACAGTGAATCCATGGAGAACGATGAGGATGATAGAGTAGGTGAGGAGGGTGACACCAAAGAGGAAGGCCTCTCCCGGTCTTTGGTACAGACACCCAGAGGAAGAGACGGTGACGGCCTCAGCCTCTCCTTAGATTTCACAGGCAGCGGGAGGTGTGTGTTGGAGTGGAGGAGGGTGGAGGGCCGTGGGGAGGAGTGAGGCGATGAGACAGATCTATACAAAGGGCTTGAGGGGTTTTGTAGGTTCATACTGGATGTGCGGCTGCTCAGAGGGCTGTTTCCATTATGCATGTACATCTCAATTTCTTCAGCGAGGTCGCGGCGGGCTGTGGGCGTGCCACTGCTCTCCTGATCGCACTCTTGTACCGCATCTGTCGCCATCAATGTCAGGGGATCAAACCCCCTCTCAATGCCCGTTCTCCTCACAGTCCCAGCACTGCAGCTGACACTCCTCACTATGGACCCACCTGGCCTCTCCACTGCACCGCTGCAGCTGAAACTTCTCTCCAGAGGTTTCTGTTTACCAGTCTCTGTCTCCTCTTCTTCTACCCCGTGCAGTCTGTCAGCAGCTAGGTGACGCTGCTTTGTTGAGCAAAGGTGAGGGACGGTGAGCCTAAGACTTTCTTGTCCACCAGACAAGTCCAGAGATTTTGGCCTCTCTGTCTTTGGCTGAGGTCGACACAGAATGATGTCACTTGATGGACTGGAAACCAGCCTGTTGCCATTGCCTGTGACAAAAACATGTGTAGAAAGACTGAGATCTGTGGCTTTTATACCCAATTATAATGGCCCATTGATATTCTTCTTTATAAATAAAACTTACCGGCACTGATGTCTGTTGATTTGCAGTTTCTTGTAGAAGGAGAGATGCTGCCGATTGGAACCTCGACCTCAAGTGCTGGAGATTTAAATGATACCAAATTATTTTTATGCATTTGGCAAGTCCATCAAAAATGTCATTTTCAACATTTGCATTCATGCATTCAAAATCTATATTTAATATAGAAAATAATCAGTTGCTGGAGTGCTGCCATTTATGTAAGCATAAAGCTATTATAGTTGGGCGAAGAAGCGTAATACGAGCAGCTACATGGTTCCTTGAGGGACAGCTGTTCATCTTAAATATGTCTTTCTTGTATTCAATCCCAAAAAATTAAGTCAGTAATTAAGCCACTGATGAAACGCCCACACCAATTAGTAAGGACTGTTGATCACGAAAGCTGGAACAGAGATTGCATCAGACACGGCATGCTGTTATTAGCAACAGCATTCAGGATAAATCCTGTCTTCCAAACAGTCACCTGATTACACAAAACGTTCATCCATCAATAGAAACTGTTTCTCAAAAACATTTAAATATATCAGCAAATGGACGGGTGGAGAACACAGTACACCCACGCTGCCATATGATACCTAAGCTTTTAAAGAGAGACTGCTCATCTTGCTGTCAGTAAGCGATGATTCACTCCTGCAGAAATGGTAGCTAAGTGTCAAAGATTGGAGATAGAAGCTAATCCATAACTCACTGGACTGCCTCGGTCCTTTGTCTCCCACTGCCGGGGAGTTGTTGCTCTCTCTGCTGCACATCCTCTCCTCCTCTTTGGATAGTGAATCGTAGCCCTGGTCTGACTGTCCACCTGAAAAAGATAAGAGGCTTTACTCTTCTGAAAAAAAGAAAGTTATTTTGTTGTGTTTTTTCACCTTGCTTAGTTTCCTCTTTCAGAAAGAACTGAGTGAATCAAGAAACAACAATTTTGTCTCTGTGGATTGCTTTGTAAGTGACAACTGATCTGAGTTTTTCATCAACAGAGTGCAGAGACATTCCCTGCAGCACACAACCCTCCCAGAATAGAAAAGTAGGAGCAGCAGGAGAGAAGTAGAGTCTTTGAAAACGTGCATCATATTCAGAAGGTCAAACTGCAGGAAAAAGCACAAATCTCTACTCTAGTTTATTTTGTTCTCATAGAATTTCTGCTTTATTCAGTTGTTTTCTGCTGAGGGATAAGAAACATGAGACAAGTTGTGAGACAGATTCAAGTCCATGGCATCGTTAGAGCGTAAGAGCTTTATCCTGATGATAGACCAGTATAAGCCCTGCTGTCTCTACTGCCATTTATCTACAGTACATTAGTCATAATATGATGCAGAAACCAACTAATCCATTTGAGTCTAATCTACATTTTTTGCACAAATGTTTTTTCTCTCATAAATACATGCCTCCTGATGATTGCCTTATTTACAATTTCCCCAATCACCTTTTAATGTCATTGAAATGTAATTATCCATTTTAGCAGTTGCTATTCTTAATAATATAAAATGAACTTGTGGATGGTACTATTTATGTATTGATGTATACTTTTGACTATTCAGATAAGCTGCTGTAACATTTTGACTTGGTAGTTAAAAGTGGCACAGCTGTGAAGCACATCTTGGTTCTAGATACTTTTGTTTCTTTCTGTGGCTGTCAGGTTATGGACAGAAAGCAGAATGTTCAATGACATCAGAACTGTATTTGAGTACAGTAACATTTAGAAAGAAAAACTAAGGTTTATGAATCATGGTCTTTGACTACTTTTACGGTGGAGAATTAAATCAAATCAACAAGGAGCAGAAGTGACACAATTAAAGGATGAGAAAGAAATAGTTGGAAGAAGAGAGAACCAGAAGTGTGTTTTCCTACCTGTACTAAATCCATCATCACTGGAGTCCATTTTAGGGAAGTCGGTGTCGATGGAAGTACGCTCAGCAGAATCGTTAGCACTGTCCAAACTGCCATGACTGACTGTGTCAAGATCACTGCCATCTGAAGGGAGAGATAACAGAAAAGGGAGAGGGTGATTAAAACAAATGATCAGCATACCAACAGGATTAAACATCCAGAGTGAACAATCACTGAATAGTGCTGCAATCGTTATCATCCACTGCAGGAATGCTTTGAATGCCACATAGCTGTCATCTTAATTGAACGACATAAAAGGATGCCAGACTCCCAAAAGAGATCTAAAGGTTCACTTTTCTGTCTCATATTTAACTTAAAGGAGAACAAAATGAGGGCTGTACAAATCCCATTAAACTGCACATTTTCAGTCAATATTAAATTCACAGAAAAATTATTCACTGAAATAACTGAAGAATCAGGCTACTCAACATGATCACGTTACCATTTTGGGAATATAACCACTTATTGTGAGGTGAATGAAATCAAAACGAACTCACAGCAACAAACATTAAAGTACAGTAAATGTAAAGCATGATGTTTTCATTAGAGCCCCTAACACAACATGCCATTACGGTAATGAGAGTCTCACTGGGCCGTTGTGGGAATTAGGGATTGCAAAGAGCAACCTGTGTGCTTTGACTGCTGTGGAGGAAAACCTCTCCACTGTTTAATTAGTGTCATTAAAGACATGCAGTTTGGGAACGATACAGTATGTGCTTGAGGAGGCTGGAGTTGGGATAAACCTTATGAGACCAGGAAATTGGCCTTCAAGAAGCAACTGCTCCCTCAGGATCACACTCATTTACATGGCGTTCATTAAGAACTACAGGAAGTAAGAAAAATCATATACTTTCAGTCTCTCATTTAATGAGTTTGTGCGCAGTTGAAAAGTTAGGGTTACCCGATATCAGTAAATAGATTATATAATGCACCCTATGTCGGCAGGACATTAGTATTCTTACCTGAAAGCTGAGGATCTCTGTGCGGCGTCTGTTGTTTTCTCCCTGCTTGCTTGAACTTGAGCACACCTAAAACCACGTTCCTCAGCTTTCTCCACAAAAAGTAGCCTCCTCTGGTGGTAGAGGGCCAGGTGCTCTCCAACACCGCCTGAAACAAAGCACACGTACAGTATATGTGGTCATACATTCAGAGTCAGATTAGTTTGTATATTGCTTCCTTGTATGTACAGTGCATCGAAAGAGCACGCACCTTGTTGTAGTACCCATAGGTGATGGCGTTGGGTTGAACTCCAGCTTTCTTCATCTCAAACAACACTCTGACGGCGAGGACCGGCTGGCTATACTGCCCACACAGCTGCAGCAACACACGGTAGCACACCTTGGACAGATAACACCAGGATTTAAAAAAAATGTACCTACAATGGTAATGTATATAGTTGTCTATATGGTTATGGTTATCTTATACTCAGCAGTTTCCCACCTCATCTGGAGCCTGCAACTTATTGTCCTGCATCTTTCTCAGCACATCGTAAGCTGTACGCAGAGCCCGCACCTTTGAGTGGCAGGTGCCAACAAACCCTGGTAGGCAGATGAACCAAAGACCATAGCAATGACGCAGCAGACACTTGGACCACATCTGAGGCATAGATGAATAGGTTTTGGCCATCCTTTGAGCTGATTTGATCTCCTGAGATAATCAAAGATCACATGTAGATTTCATTTATTATTGTTTAGCAACCAGATTTGCATTTTGCATTCATATTTATACCAGTGTCCATCATTATGCAAAATGAATGCAACAGTAAATGAGTTCAACTTCTTAAAGTGCAAACATTAAACAAAACAAATAAGGATTAGGTCTGACAATAGATTGAACATATTCATGTTTATCTATAATTATATGGCTTCACAATAGAAAAAGCTTGTAAAGATTAAAAAAACAGCAGAAAATGAAGGGTTTACTTATGGTATTCCTACAACAATAAGTCAATATTCACCTCTACAGTCTATTTTCAAGGAAACCTCACTACTCATATGGCTGACCTGTTTAGAGCGCCTAAAGATGGCCGTAGGGCTGGCAGGGCTGCTGTGGCGAGAGGCCATGCCTGCTGATGGAGGATTTGGTCCCTCCAGCGGCTCCAGAAGCTCAGGGTTCAGCACAGGGAACCCAGAGTAGCTGCAGAAAAACATATATTCACTCATATACACACAAACTGAAATAGACATCAATCCCACATAAACACTGGTAAGCCAAGTGTTTGACTCTCGGTTTGACAACGGTTTGAGTCTCACAACCTGGAAGCTTGAGCACTGACATAAGGATCCGAAAGCGATGTGTTCCGGCTCAAAATAATCACAAAGCCCTAAAGCACTGACAAATTATTCAACAACAGAGGCAATCTTACGCTATGTCTCTTTTTTAGGAGCTGCACTGTGTCGGTGAGAAATGCTATTGAAGTGTGTTTCAAGACAGAGAAGAAAGAACATGCCTGTCTTGTATCTACTGTTGAGAGATTGATCTGCAGTGTGTTACCTATAGCACAGAGGATGCTCTTCTCCCTGTGGTAGAGGAGGCAGCTCCGGAGGGTTGATATAGACCGTGTGCTCACTGAGGTGGGATTCATCCAGTTCGATCAGTCTGGTTTCCTCTGGCCGCTCACTGTCGATCTGGTTTTCAAGAGAAAAACACATTTGTCATTATTCTTCCCTCTGTTATTTCCTCTTATTTTAGCTATAAACACGCATGTATAGATACTAATGCTGCCTGCGGGCATCTGATACTGTATGAGCGCTCAGATCAGATCAGATTTGAGGGTCAGCAAGGACAAACAGATGTAAGTAATGATACCATCTACATCAGAAATATGGCCCATCCATTTATCTAAAGGGCACTGCCAAGGCGGCTAGGGGCTTGATCCTAGGACTCCCCCAAGACTAAATGAATCCAGGCTACAGTGACCTGGACAAAATGGATGCCATGTTGCTCCAGGGACATGAAACAATTAAACTGTACTGCTTTGGCAGCAGTGCTTGATACTAAACTGCTGCCTTTCCACCGATCTGCTGTATGGAGAAATGTGAGCAAAGCTCCACTGCCTTCCTGTCATGTCTGAGAACAACAGCAGTAGCACTCCTTTGTGTTGCATAACAAAGCAAAGCCATGTTCTCTTTTAGCAGAAAATCCCTACTGAATAGCTGTCTGGGAGATCATAAAAAAGCCTGCTATGCTGGTGTGCATTCACTTGGCTTATCGGAATCGATTACCAGCTTATCTTGGACATGAGCTTCACAGCTAACGTTAATATAATGGCAGCGGCTAAATAGCTCCCCAGTGTTACCACGTTACAGGGTTTGTTCCACTCAGTCGAGTGGATGATTCAGTCAACTAAATCTCACTGACCTATTTGCCCTCGCTTCGATTCTGCTCTGTTTGTTGCCCTTCCTCTCACACCCAAAGGGTCTTTCTCAATCACACACTGTTTGTCAACCTCAGCAGCATTGACGCTGAATGACGCTTAATGCTTCCACTTCCCAATAATAACCGCAATGACCACTTGTACAAGAGCTCCCACTGTTCATGCAGGATGTAAATGTGACATCCGGATTGCACAAGTGTGCAAGCACTGAGTTTTCTTTGGAGGAGAGGGTGATGTTTTGTCTTTTTCTGTGTGTTACAAAAAAACATGTGTAGGCAGCTTGCATTAATAAAAGCTGTCTAATTCCAAAATGACCAACCCTCTTACTGACAATGAACAGGACTAGTCCACGCTCCCTGGGATTTCAACAAAAATACACATAACATTTTGATTTGCCATTTTGTCTTTCCTCATTTTTCTATATTAGATTTCAGAGAGACTTCTAGTCGTGATAGTCCGCAGTCATCTCAGCAAAAAGCAAGCACAAAATGTCACTGTCTCAACGTCACCTCAGAGTCTCTAATAATTCTGCATAACTTCTTTGTGTGGTTTATTCTAATGGCACCTGGTTCAATAATGCAGATTGCTGACACACGATGACAGCTAATGCACATCCTCACAATATAGACTTCTCCTGCACTTTTATCTCCACTCCCGTCTCCCCTCACTTTGATTTATTCAGTCCAGACTCACAGAACACTCTGAGCCGAGTCACGCACTAAGAACATCGGAAAACACTTTACTTAGGCTCATGCCTAATTCTACTACAGCTAAAATGGTAGAAGAGTGTAAAAAAAACAACAGCGTTTAAGCTCTGGTAGCTTACCTTGCCTCCAGTGGTGAAGAGCTACCAGGCAGCGGGCATGAGGACAAACAGAGCAGCAGAGACAGCAAAGGGCAGACAATTAGTGAGGAAGAAGAGGAGGACAGCAAGAGAAATACCAGAAAAGAAGACTGAAAAGGATTTTTAAAAGGACTGGACTCATTATAGATGAGAAAAGCGTAGCACTGATGTTAATAAGCGGCTCAAGTGAGATAGTGGAGTGTTCATTAATCTTTGTTTATTTCCAACCAAACCAAGACCTTAATGAGACATCTTAATTGAAAGAACAGCATGTTAATAATCTTCCCTAAAGCCCCAGCTTTGTTTCTTCTCCTAGCAGGTGGAGGCCAGACTAAATATTGTCATTGGAGCACTTGTTTCTACACATTAGAATGATGCAGTACTTCTGAAGAATCCATAGTAAAGATCATCTGCAAAGCTCACCTTATCAACACACTCATCAAAGAAAGCCAGGCTGGCGTCTTTATCGCTGACAAAGGAGCACTCCTCTATGAAACGGCTGAACATTTGAGTCTTGGTCATGAGGGAGTAAAACCTCTGGTGGGAGCGGTCCCTGCTCTTTACGAAGCCTATGAAACAAATCAAATTATGTAATAACAGACATGAAAAGTGGATATTAATATTGGATTATAAAACCGGACATTCCCTTATCAAGCTGTTTCAGAACATTTGCAGGGTGGACATGCAGACTTAACCAACAGTTACAGGAAATAAATACTGTTGAATGAAA
The DNA here is from genome assembly GCF_910591455.1 of Pholis gunnellus. NCBI lineage: Eukaryota > Metazoa > Chordata > Actinopteri > Perciformes > Pholidae > Pholis > Pholis gunnellus. The sequence goes on along the minus strand of NC_136533.1, from coordinate 11,215,379 downwards.
CAATTTGTTCTCTGCTGCTCCGCTTGCATAAGAGCACACAGATGCGTGAGGACAGTCGGCTGTAAAAAATTTGTCATCGAAACCTAACTTCCACTGTGGCTTAAGCTAAATCACCAGAGTCATTACAGCAGTTATTTAGGCCTATCTTTAATGCAGCAGCACTCAGACCATAACCCCTTGACCTACTACAGTACTGAATCACATCCAAGCATGGCTACAATACAACATTGAAGACTGAAGAGTACCTTGGATGTCGAAGAGGGAGCTGGCATCGGTGGTCTTCTCAGAGGGGGCTTGGGTGATGGGCAGCAGGTAGGAACGGTAGCCTCGGAGGATGGCTGCCATGAAGTTCAGGAAGGCCTCCTGGATCTCCAGCTCCAGAGTGTGGAGGCTCTTCCCACCATTGAGCTCATTGTCAGTTACTGTGTGCTCCATCTGCACATCTTCACGGTTCAGCTGACCACCTGAAAGCACACAACAGTACAGAGCAAATAAGCACATAAATAACATAGCAACACATAATTGCTTATTTAAAACCAAACAACTACAGCACAGATCGAGTTTGTCACACAATATTCAGTGGAGGACAAGAAGAGAAAAGCACAGCAGATAGAAAATGGGTTTTCAACAGGTTAGTTGTTATTCTATGCAACCTGCACACAGCTCTGGCTATAGAGTACATTAGCTAACCAAATAACCGTTATCTATTGCTAAAATACAGATTGCACAATGAATGTGACGCTGAGGACAACCAGACTAAACTAAGCCAAACTCTTACTGTTAAACTAAACGAGATCACATCCCCGCTAGAGGTGCAGTGAGGCAGCGGGCACTGTGGTGCTTTGAACTAAATGCTAACGCCAGCATGCTGACATGCTCACAAGGACAATGCTAATGTGCTGGCTGTGATCTTTACCATGATCAGCGTCTAGCTTAACTTGTTAGTATGCTAACATTTGGTAATTAGCAACAAACACAAAGTACAGCTGAGGCTAAAATGTCGTTCGTTGTGCATGTAACGTTATTTGGTCATTAACCAAAAAACAACTTAAAATGTTGTTTTTGTTCAGCAATCATCATCCTCTGGGGATCATGAATGTCTGTACAAAATGTTCACTCTGGACCAAAATGAAGGACCGTCCACCACTGCCACAGAGCCACAGGGTGACACAAAAATGCACCTAAACCATGGTTATAAACAACTATTAGCACGCAATTAATTTCTGTTTTTTGTGATTGTATGTTTCAGTATCACTGGCTAAACCTGACATTACATCATTATATTTTCAATTCAGCCAAAATGGAGTGAAAGCAGATCAGCAGAAAAACACACACATGTAAATCTGTTGCAATCAAAAAGCTCCTTTGTAGGCTGGGATTCATGGGAATCTCAGTAAATGACTGTTGGGGGAAATGACTAATTATAAGGTGTGCTTTAAAAGCTTGGTGTCCTTATGTGTCCTTGTTGTGTGAACTGCCTCACAACAGTTGTTTAGTCTATGCGAAAGAACACTCAGCAGCATGTCCTGGATTGAAATGATAATAAGGACTGTGGGAGCGTTAAGATGGGTACAGAGCTATGTTATGAGAACTTAGCCTCCTGACTATGAGAATGTGACCTTTGTGCCAGAACAAATGCTCAGGTAAAGTTGCAGACATCTACTTGGACTACATGGCGTGGACGCCATTTTGTGGGTGTGTTATGCTTTCGTGACGTATTGCCTGTGACACTGTATTGTTTACTTGGTATAAATATCCGAGGCTCAGAGTCAGACCTCTGAGCAGCCTTGATCCATGTATACTGTATGTGAATCAACTCTGTCTCCTTCTTGCAAGAATAAATGGCCAATTGATTAATGATTTTCCATCGGTCTTGCGTGAATTTTTCTAACATTTGTAGGCTGGGATTCATGGGAATCTCGGTAAATGACTAATCCAAGTAGATGAGGCAGGTTGAGCAGGAGAGAATACAGACTAATTTACACTTTATATCCCCTGGGATGCACTTAACATTGTTGGTTTCATATAACAGTGTACGCATTCCAATGAGTTTTCCTGTAAAATTGACAGTACAGGCTTACTCAACAGACTCAAGTAGCCAAAATAAATTATTCATGAAACCACATATAAAATAACTCAGACTGGACTCACCCTCAGTGAGCTGCTGATAGAGCATATTCAGAGTATTTAGAAGATGTTTGCAGGCTCTCCTGGGCAAGATTTTCCACGTTAAAGCCTTCTTGTCATCTTTTCTGAAAGCACACCATATGGTTTACATTACAAGGGAGGACAGTCAAGGAACATTGCAAAAGGATATATAGAGGGAGACGGACTCACTGACTTCAGCACTGACAATTTAAGAATATTTCACATTCCAGCTCGTGTCATTACACAAGAGGCTCTCACTGACAGATTTCAATAACCTTGGGAAGAAGTTGTGGAAACCTAAACCTTGAGCAGATGATTTCTGGCAGAGAGTCTTAAGGTTGAAGGTGGCCATCTATCACAGAGCGGTTATAGAGGTCACTTACTGGGAGATTGTGTTGGTGTCCAGGTCCACACAGCTGATGTCAGCAGGGGGAACATAGAGGTCAAAGTATCGGGAGTCCACACCCACGATGAAAGGGCACGGTGCACTGAGCACACCGGCCAGTGCCAGAGGGCACAAAGGGATGTACGGGCACGGCCAGTGGAAGGGGAAGATCATCTGAAAGGGAGGATCAATACATTACAAAATGATCAATACATACACTGCAGGGACGATAGAAGGGGTTTATAGAGCTAATCAGACATGTTTCTTATTTCCCCCTCTGTTTTGAGAACTTCATATGCACATTTCTTTGAAGAGCATTTTCTTTAGGTAATTGTTGTTGAACATAATAACAGAAGGTCTTCTTTGGTGTGATTATGGGTAGCTCATTGACTCTGCAGCTCTGCCTCTTACATTATCCTCCATTGTAGCTATAATCACATTAAAGACCACCCTCTTTCGTGGTATTATCAGGAATAGTGAAAAGGAAGGAGAAGAACAAAAGACTTACGGACACAAGGGCCTCTGTAACACTTGTGAGCACAGCTGGACGCAGGGAATGAACCAGGATCTTGTGCTCTGTGACAGCCAGCACCAGCAGAGTGGCTGCGTTCTTCGGGCCCAGATTCAGTAGTAATGTGGAGAGGCTTCCACCACTAGACACACAAATAAACCAAATGGTCCCGCATCAAGACTGAGGCAAATATAGTAGGTCTTCATGTTATAAGTTGTCATTTTACTGATGTTTCTCTACCTGAGAGGCAGTGGAGAGGACACAGGTTGGCTGAGTATCAGGCTGTCGTGTGGAGACAGCTGTGGAAGACGCACAGGAGTGTTAGAGCATTAGAGCATCAGTGGTGGGAGGATTTAGCTTGTGACTACGGCGTGTTTAAAGACATTCATGTCAAACCAAATGGTGCAAGCATACAGAACTTAAGTCGTTTCTTCATTCATCAAATTTCACATTTTAAGCTCACCTGCACTAGGATGCGTGGTCTCTGAGTGGAGGGGAACGGCACATTTTGCATGAAGTGAGAGATGTGCCTGTGAGTAAAAAAAGAATGACTTAATAAAGCAGTAAGGGCGAGACTAAGAATAGACCTGAGGCTTTGAACCTGATTGACTTCAAGAAAGAGAATACGTGTGTAAAACACTGCTAACTTTTCAATCGGCAAGGCATGTGGTCCAGAGATGGAGTATCGGTAGAGGAAAGTGAGAAAGCTCCTGAAGGACTGGAAAAAGGGCCAGTGGGAGAGCAGACAGATGCTCTTGTTGCTGTAAACACTCCTGGTCCCGTCAGGTCCAAGATCAGCACTTGGCAGGCCGAGCTGTGAGCGCTGACGCTCAAACAGGTTCTCCTCTGAGTAAGGCTCATAAAACTGGATGGCAGCTCCGTACACCTGCAAGCAAAAATAATCACAGTGTAACGTAAAAGAATACATGCACCAGTGCACGCACAAAAAGACTTGTTAACACCCGGATGCAAACTTTACAAAGACACGAACCACAGTAGTCAGAGGTCGTTTGAAAGAAGTTATTCAGGTAAACTGTTGTGTCGGCTCCAGTCGAGAATTTTCATCGTAATAAATCAGCTAAGACACTCAGTCCTTTGAAGTTGTTCCTCCCAAATAAATAAACGAATCATTCCAGGAGACTAGTCTGCAGAAGACTAGAGGTTGCAGGGAAGAAGGAGTGAGCACTGAGGCATTCAGCATTTAAAACTTAAGCACCAGCCCAACTGGTGCATGAGCTATCCATTATTCAAAAGATGAGCTACAAAAAAAATATTTTATGCTGCATTGCTTTCAAAGGCTTACAGCCTTTTAGTATTCCAAACACAGCCTTCAGACCATTTTTCATTCCAGTCAGAGTTTAGAAGTTGATTAAGATTGTCTGTTTTAGAAAAGCTACTGCAGTTCATCAACAAACTAATCCATAAGGGATTCTAATGCACAGAGAGTGAGAGACAAGGGGATTGAAAGATGGAGAGGCTGCCTGTAATGAAGCAATTAAGGGAGGATTTATGTATTTAAGGGTAGAAAACTGATGCCAACTTTGTGGGTTAGGGTTAGGGTTAATTAATGATGATGTAAATGAAACCTAACAGGACTTTGAAGGGAGTGGTGGTTTCCTCGGCACAACCAGTATGCATGTTTGCATGTTTGTGTGTGCTTTGCACAAAGGCACAAAAAGATGAGTGATCGTGAAAATGTATGAGAAAGGAAACATAGTTATTGTTACTGTTAATGTAAATAGGTGGTTTTACCTTCTCTGCAGAGGCACCAGTCAGTACAAATGTGGAAAAAACAGGCAGGGAGTGTTTGGTGTGTGCTGGCCAGCACTCCACCGTTGCCCCCATGGGCAGGCAGAACATAGGCACGGACTCAGGCAGTGGGAAGGACTCGTAGTCCTCTTCAGGGTACCTACACAGCAGACCTGGACACAAATGTACACAACACAGTCAACCGCAGGCCGTTACATGTTGAATTACAGGCAGAGTACCTGAATAAAATCGAATTCCTTTATTTGATTACTTAATTATATTTTGCCCATAATACAAATTCTGCACGCCACTTTACCTGCTTTGTATGCGATTGTGTTTGCTTTAGCCAGAGACTTCTTGTAACAAATGTAAACTGAGGATCCCCACTGAAATTTGAGAAAATACATCACAGATCAATGAAAACCTGCATTATTTGTGCAGACACTCGAGAGCTATAACTGTGATCTCAGAGATCTATCCCACCATGCTGCTGTTGAGGTTCTTGTCGACCTTGCAGAAGGTGTGAGGAGGCGTCTCCCCCTTGCCGGGGATGATGATGCAGACATCAGTGACAGCCAGTGAAGTGTGGGGCTGGCTCTTTGGGGCGCGGCGGTAGGTGATGTAGATGCGTTGGGACGACGAGCTGCTGATGTTGGCAGGGCGACCTGAGGGCGTGGTCTGGACGATGTGACATCCAGGTTTCAGTTTTTCTTTCCACTCGTACAGAACCCTGAAATACAAAGGATTGTTAGACTGACTTTTTTATTTGATCCTTTTCAAACAAGACATTTTTAAAGAAATATTACTGGAGCGCTTTGATGGTGTATTTAATCAGTGCGATATCAGACTAGAGGATGTGTTTAAGAGGAGATTATAGTGACCCAAGTGATTAGTGGTGCTGGGTGAGTAATGGGTCAGTGACTGAGGATTACTGCTTACCCAAGATCTGTCAATGGAGGCTTATCTCTGCTTCGCTTGAAGCACAAGAATATCTGCGGGCCCCTGAGGCTGGCTCCATTGAGCTCTGCAGAGAGGCCTGAGGGGGTGCTTTCAACACAGGTGAAACCCGGGGGTACCTCTTCACCAAGGGAGCGGATCACCACAGCTATGTCGGTGATGGGGGCTTTTGGTTTCACAGACTTGGGGCCGGCATCGTCAAAGTGAAGCTCCTCCTCCAGAGGCTTGGACAAGTCGGTGAGGCCGGCAACCACAAAGTAATCGGCTACACGAGGCCCTTTATCCTCCATCATTTCCCATTCCCACACTGTGGGCTGAAATATATAGAAGGGAGAGAGGGGAGGAATTCCATTATTCATTTTAATCACATTGACCGCTGTAGTTTTGTCTTAAAACAAGACAAAATGGGCCACGAAACGACCTGGCTGAGCAGAGTAGGCTGGCTGTTGCATTAAACACAAAAATAAAGATTCCATGCATCATGTAAAATAGACATGAAGTTCATTACTAATGCATACTATACTGAAGAAACAACATAATATAATGGGAGCATCTGGAACCATTTAGCTTGCATTCCTGTCTGCAAAAACATCATATTTCAACAAGAAATATGGGAGGGCTTAAGACCAATGACCTTGCTGTATGCCATGACCGATCATGTAAAATAAAACACATGCCTTTATAGAAAAAAAAGAAAAAGATTTGCGCAGAAAGGAAAAGTACCAGAACGTTTACAGAGCATTGGGAAATGAAGAGAGGGTGCACTGGAGTGCAGCAAAATGCCTTTTCTGAGCTCTCAGTGAAGTAATATTTCGGCAACATATATTCTGCGTGAAACAATGTCATGGAAAAGAAAGGAACAGAGCGAGTGCCTGTGAGTCAGCTTGTTACAGCTTTATCACAGAGCATGGGGCCCTGGGAGCCCTCGCAGCACTGGGCCAGCTTATTGTGCTTCAGCTGAAGAGCCTGCTTTATCTCTCTCAGCAGTTCCTCCACACTCACTAGCAAACCGATAAACAGCTGCCAATTACTTTCCCCACTGGGATGTGATGGAGTTAGCATAAAGTTATTCCCCTCCTCTGCACTGGATGTGTCACTGCTAAGAGCCATGGCACACAAGAGGCGGTGACCATATCTCACCCACTTAGGACTTGCTTTAAAGCCAATGGATCTATGTGCCGTTTCCCATGTGGCCGAGTGATGCGACAGAGAGCTATGAGCACTGCTTACAGGCTTAGGGCGTGAAACTCACCGCTAACATGAGAACATGGAAAACAGAAGATAATCTATAGTAGCAAGCGCATTCCTCAGCCTACCAGAAACCATAAGACCATCCTAAGCAATTTAAAATGAAGTCAAATGCATTTCCTGACTGACAAGCAGCTTTGCTATGTACATCAGTGAGAGTTGTCTTTTAAAATGATGACTCATAATCACAAGATTGTTTATGGTGTTGCAGTGTTTTGGCCTACATGTGTTTCTGAGTGTTTTCCCTGATTAACTGACGGCTGTTATGACGCGAGTTATTTGTGCTCTGCAGTGTTGAGCCTTGAGGGTAAACCCGATGACTCAGCATGCCGAACCAAAAAGGTGTTTAGCTTTTTCGGATGTCCTTCAATACTGGATTTTATAAAAGGGCAAAGTATTGTCGTGGAAATATATACCAAGTAAAAATGTACCATTACAGTATGTATAAATACATTACAGTTGCACTGATGGATGACAGTATTTATGAGCTGTACTATTGATTTCTGAAAATCAGAAAGTTCTGGGAATTGACACACTTTCAAGACGTCATTGCATTCTCACAATAGAAGCACATTTAAAGTTGTTGCTTAACTAGTCCCTTGTCCATGTTGCCCCACTGGTTCCATGTTGCTAGCACTTTAACAAGTGGCCCAAAGCACTTACACTAAGCAGAATAATAGACAATAACTTTAAATTTCCCTGAGTGATTTGTCTACAATAGAATATATGATGGTCTTTTCTTCCTATTAGATAAACTATATTATTATCAAGCTTTTAGAAATGAAATCAAGATGCATATTTTCATTGTTATCTGTGTTTACATCCATTTCATTTAATTTTAGGAAAGTTAAAGGCCAACATGTGTCTGTTCTGTAACTTTAACTTTTTGTTAGTGTGACACAACACTTATTCCAGTCTGAAAATACCTGCTCTCAGTAGGTATCGCGTGAATGCTGCTAAAAATACAGCCGATGGCATGGCAGATGTGTCGCATAATACTTGGATGGTTCAGGATTAAATATAGATGTAATCTCCAGCTCCAACTACGACTACATCCTCTACTGTGTCTATTCCTCCCACTCAGCACGACGCAGAGGAATACAATTATATCTAAACCATAGCAACAACATTAAAACTGAACACTGAACTGAAAGACCGATCATTTCTCCCTTTGATGCTGAAACCAGTCGGGATCATGGTTCTGGTTCAAATGTATTCTGTTCAGAAAGAAGTCTCTGAGACAGCCTGAGAATAAAATGTTTTAAAAGCAAATATTGACAGATATACTCTGAATATAAATACGCTATAGCAATAGTTTCTGTCTGTTTCCTTCATGTTACTGGCCTTTTTGTTGTACTGAACTGGAAGCTATTACACACTCATCTCACCTCTCAGTGAACTAGCCTGTCCACAGTTTTTACCTTTTTCCCCCAGCAAGGTTTTTTGTGGGTTTTGCTTTGTTTTCTATTAGTGTCTAAGATTGATAATGTTGTGTACGGCTACACTAGATTAGAAACAGCCTTTTTGCTGTCATGTGTTGTGTACTTTGTTTGTACACAGTGTTGCATCCCTTTAATGGTTCAGTCCATCAATCTAGAAATACCTCTAAAATCCTTTGAGACCTGCGACCAAACCAGACTTGATATTTCATTTTCTACACAATTTTCGATTCTATTCCTATCTCCCTTATTGTAGGCAATTCTATGTTAGCCCAAGACTGGAAGTGAGTCACTCACTGCACTCTTTTCATTCACCACAGTTTTCTTCATAAAAGCAGCACAAATAAGGACATGGCGGATTTCCTCTTCTTGTCAGCTAACAAGCCAACTTCCCTATTCACATCCACTATTGTTTTTATGAGTCACCTCCAACTGCCAGCTTTGCAGAGATGACAGATATGTAGTGATTTGTTTACCTCTTGACCCATAATATTCCCAACATTTTAATTTGACCCAGAAGTAGTCACAAACTTTCCACACTGTTTGAGAACATCACACTTTGTATTCTGTATCTGCTCGTGGCTTCATTTAAAATATTGCAATATGCCCTTTGTGGTTGCACCATTGGTTCAATGTAAAAACTCTTCATCCTTTTAAACCCTTTCCCCTGTAGTTCAACCGGACCTATCATTGCTTGTCCACACAGAACCAGTTTGTAAAGATGGAACTGCCAAATGGTTTGTCAGGTTAATCAGGCTCAATTTTGACAAAAATACAAATAATGAATGTTATTTGTTTAGAGCTTTAACTGTGACAAAATAATTCAAAACGGAATGAGATCAAATCCAAAATGGATGTTATAATTGGAGCCTTTAATTGGAAATACCTTTTGATTTATCATGCAAGAACATCTATTTTTCTATATTTTCACCAAATGCTTGATTTTGACACGGAACCTTTAAAAATAATTGAACCTCCCGAGACACTGGATGTGATTTTGAGCTCAGAAATAAAGGCCTTTCTACTTTTGCTTTCAGCATCACAGTGTTGTAATTATGGCCCAGGAGACCGAGGCAATGGCTGCTGGACAGTCAGTCTCAGGCTGTGCAGGGATTAAAGGGTTGTGTGAACAGCAGGAGGGCAGGGAGGATGGGCAGTGTGATCGGTGGAGGGAACCACCACAACATTTCACTCAGCATCTGTTCCCTTTTAGCCATGAAGACAGCCCTCTACCCTCATCAGCCATTCGCATTCCTCATGTTTGACATGGGGGGGGGGGGGGGGGGGGGGGGGGGGGGGACCCTGCTTGATGAGGGAAACCACACACGCCCAAGATAAATAGAGCAGAAAGATGAAGGAGAAAATACTCTAAGCTAGTGGTGGAGAAATATTAAAGAATCCTGTATGATGATATGCTTGCTTGCATTTCGTGCTAAGCCATGGCAGCATTTGGTCCTTTGAAAACACAACTGACCATAGCAACCACAATACTACAGAGGGGGTTTCTCATATGCCCACATCACAAGAAGCCATCTTATGGAGCAAACACGAAATGCAATAAAATAAGCCTCCATACGGCTTCTTTGTTACCAATGGACGCACTGTAAATATAGGGAATCACACACGGGCTGGATGCTCGCTATAAAGCATTGAATTATTCTCGCAATGCATATAGCTGGACGACAATAATATAACACATTTACCTTGTCGGTCAATTGTCCTAATCAACCATCCAACAACAACATAATACATCAAAGGATCTCAATCGTAACGCTAACATAAATCATCACAAAATACATCACAAAATGTTAAAAAATAACCATATAGCACACCTTAATTATAGAGACTGGGTGTGTGGGCGACGTTTGTTTTTATTCTCAATAAAAGAAGAATCTACTCACATCACGATTGAAAGATGATCTGTCGAATGAACGTCGAAACAAAACCGATATATCTGTTGATAAGAAATAGTATTCCTCACTGTATGCTTCAGCTATTTTGTTTAAATCTATGTCTTAATTTGTTGTCATAAAAAAATAATAATTCACAGCGGAATGGATGAATCCGAGCTGCCCGTGTAGTCGCGAGCAGCGCTTTATCGAGAACAGCGCGGCTCACGTGACTGATTACAAACACCGCCGACGTCACTGATGACATTGCTGGCAGCTCTGACAGAAGAGCAACGTATGTGTCTCTGAGGAAACATTGGCACAACTGCGTACAAGGAATGAGAAAAATATATGTAGATAGAGCTTTATCACAGCCTGTTATTGTCATGACTATGGTTATTACCATTATGATTATGACCGTGATTATTATTATCATTATAATTATTAACAATAATAAGAATGATGTGTTATGAGGCCTCTCCTTTTTTTATTAAATACTTAATCATTTATGACAAGGTAACAAGTATCCTCACACCAGAGAAGATTGAAACAGCACATTTTGTGATTTTCTACATACAAAGAAAAGATTATACAGTTTTTAAAATAGTTGCTGATCAATTTTATTTCAATTGACAAATACATGAAGCGTTTCAGCTTTATTTTACAGCCTTCTGCCAGGAATAAAAAAAAACTCTGAATACTTTTTGGTGGCCTAGTTACATTTAAATATATTAAGTCAAAATAATACTAATGTCAGCTCATAAAATAATATCCACCAATTGTTACTTTGTAATTGTAGAATGTGAATATACCCAGATTGCTAAAACCCCCCAAATTCCCATAAAAGTACAGATATGATGACAGGTTAATATAATAATAATAATGATAATAATAATAATAATACTTGTAGTAGTACATTGTTTATCATTCATTTTTTTAATATGCCACCTTTCATGCTTCTTGCAATATCTTTCTGCCAAAATAACATGTACATGGTTAACTGTATATTCAATATTTTTATTTAAACATTTTAGTCTGCGTGACACAGCATCTATACTATTGTGGGATGTAGTTGGCCACCTGGTTGCCAACCACATCCCCCTTCAGAGACAATAAAGAAAGATTCATGATTGATATCTACATCATATACATTGCATGCACAGTCCAGGACTAATATCTAAAATGTTAGACGAGCCGAGCAATAAAGGAATTTAACTGTTTCGATTAGACTTGGACTTGTGCAGGGCTTTAACTTTAACTTTAGAAGCTGCAGTCAACAGACAGTCAGTCGAATTGGTTCAGAAAAGCAGCAGTGCCTGTAGCCTGAGGGAACATGGTCCATTGTCTTGCCCTCTACTGCCCTTGTGTGGTGATCATCAAGACATACAGTTCTGTTGAAATTGACAAATGACCATATTTGTATACCGGAAAGATCGCAGCATTGACTGTGTCTTCTTTGATGTTGTAACTATATTTCTATGATAATGACATCCACATTGCAGGTTTGTGGTCATGATATTCACTAAATAAAACAATGTTAAACATGTTATGACCTTTACAGAGAGTAAACAGTTGGAACGTTAGAGATTACAATGGATGAAATATAGTATATAAGAGATGTAACTTGGACTGAATCTATGAATTATAAATCACATTTTGCATGGTTACCTTTGTCCCATTTGAGTAGAGAAGCAAATGTTGAATAACGAATTTATAAAGGAGAGTCAACTTGAATACTCAGCAGCAACAGACAATGTCCAGGGGTTTTGAATTGTTTGTGTGAGATTGAATCATACACAGACTGAAAGCCCCTGACTCCAGTCATAGATATCGGCATATAGAAAAAGATGAATTATCTGCTTTCCTCCCAAGCTTCCTCATCACACAGAGATGTTGTCTGGTATTTCAGATGTCAAGGTGTTCACAGGAAATGAGATAAGGTGCTTTACTTTATCTGACATCCACTGTTATGGACCGTTTCACCAGAGGCATTCAAATCTCCCCTGTTTTACTGCTGTCTGGAAGATAAATAAACAAACAAACCGATTAGAAAAAGGCTTCACGCCCCGAAAATTAAAGTTTCCATATCACACATCATAGTCTGTATCTTCTTGCCCCTGTGTATCATTTGTGATATTCCAAGATGACTTTCATGATTGCACCATTGCTTTAATGTAAAACTCTTGGGTTTGTGAAGGAAAACAGGGTAAATATTGACTAAACTAAAAATAGCAATTCAACAGAGGTCTCCAAATCTACCGCGATAGTGTTGTCTGGGAAAAATAAATGAAGAAACTCAAAAAGGTCCATGGAAGTTTGTTTATTTGAAATGTATGTATACTCGCTGACAACAGTCATGTTGAAATGTAGTTTTCTTGTCTTCATTATGGAAGATCACTAAATGATTTTGTGACCTAACGGAACAAATAATTTGCATTTAAAATAGTACTGCTATACTGATCTATGAATAATTTGAATGAAGAATCAGAAGACATTTAAAATGTTAAGGGCTCGCTCCCTGAGTTAGTCTTTTTGTGTTACCTTGAAGGATTGGTTCACATTTCTTCCAGTCTGTCTTAAAACAAAATATTTACTCTACAATATTCATTTGTACAGCACTTCCAATGTAATGTGGGTGATGGCAGACAGAACCCTCATTATCTGCAAAAATACATTCAAAAATGTATCTGAAGGAAATATGAGGCCCCAGCAGTCTAATAAAGTCTTTTTTCCCTTTTTGTCTTTGCTGAGCTGAAATGGAGGGATCGTAACACAAAGAGGGAAATTTGTTCTAAAAAAATCTTCTCAGACAGTTGAAGCCTCACGTTATCTTCAGATAAACTTTGTGTGGATTTTGCTCCCATCACTGATTCTGAAGCAGGTTAATACGGGAAGTCTTAGCGTCCATTAGGAACAGGAGGAATGACGACAGCAAGACAAACTGTCTCAATGTAGATATGGCCATCTGACTATTCTTGCGTTACCGACTGAAACATGAGACAATGAAGTATAGCTTCTGCAGAAACACATCAAATGACCCTCAAGAGCAGTAGATCAAAAAACAGCTTGGAGTTCCACTCCATCAAATAACAAGGAGAATGGAAAGATGAAGGCTTGTCAATACCTCCAATACGTCTTCTGTCAAAGGGGAGAAACAGAGCATCCATGGCAACAGCCTATTTTGAAAAAGTAAACTTCCTATTGCAAAACGAAGGAGCCAAACAGGGTGATTTGAACAGTCTGAGCCTCTTCTACAAACACGTGACAGAGAGAAGGACTTTTCACAGGAACAGCATCTTCTGTTTTCACTGAGGATATTTACAAGGAGCTACAGTTGTGTTGCGGCTTATTTTGAGAATTGAAATCAGACCAATACTGTGACAGCTTTACTTTGGTCTGTCTTCTGTAAATACAATCTGTCATCTTTGAGTTGTGAGACAGCCTGTCATTAGTTATGACTAATAAGAGCACGATGAATCATAGACACCGATTTGGTCAATATCTCTGCTGAAAAGTACAGATGGAGTTACCTTATAATTGAGACTGCTCCACTGATGGTGTGAGCCTATCGTTGGTGGTAATTTACATGGTCAAGAGGAATCAAAAATGTTTTTTAAAACTATTGAAATAAACTTAAATAAGGCTGGAAGAACATCAATCAGACAACCTGCTATAACTAACAGAAAATACTATATATCATAAAATACAAAAAGCTCAACAACAATACTGATAATATACAAGCCGCATCACCTTTGTGGAGGTAAACTGACATGACGCATTAACTTTTACCATTTGTTCATGTATTTTATTAATTTCTTTGCATATGCGAATACATGAAGCTTATGTGTGTGTGTGTGTGTGTGAGTGTGTGTGTGGCATATCATTGTCAACCTAAGGCTAAGGTAAGTATCATCCATACAAGCTTTAGGAAAAACAAAGTAAAGCTTGTTGTATAAGAAGCACAGGGGCTAATCATGTGTTGTTTCGTTGTCCTGTATTACTATAAAAGTAAACCGTATCCCCCCTTTGAGAAGACACTTCTTTTTGACCTTTCTGTGAAGGTATGGTCTCAAAAATATGTTTAATCTTCAGCCCATCAGTGTTTTGTGCATTATTTTGTGTGTGCTTAGGCGCTTATCATTTCCACGACACCATCATAAATCTGCTCAAACGTAATGATGAGTTAAATCTTTTTCAAGAGTACATTGTTATCCAAAGTCAAGGTTCCAAGGGTCATAGAACTGGTTAACCAAGGGGTCACCATTTCATACAAAATCAACTGGTATTATTCACAAATTAAGTGTCCCTGCTGCCTTCAAGTTTAACCTTGTTAAACAAGGACATCAGTCAGTCATTTATTCTTTCTTTCTTTATTCTTTAAGCTCCAGTGTCCCTTTAGACACATTTTCAGTGTCCTACAGGCCGCTGTCTTTACTATTGCAAAACAGTCATATAATTCAGAATTTATTTGAATATTTGTATTTATTATTGCTGATTATTATATATCACTCTCCTGAAATAAATAGATTTGAAAAAGTGTGAACACTTTTATTATGAACTATTCTAGCATTACTTAATTTTTAGGCCTAATTCCGAAATATTAGTCATTTAAAAAGATTGAAAGCTTTTTATTTTGTCTTAGGTGTCAGTATTAGTTCATTTGTATTAGTTATTTGCGGGATTTCAGGTCACCATGAACCACTTCTGATTAAATGTCAGCCACAACACACCTGAAGCTAGTTGAACATTTCATGGTTTGTATTTGTATTTTTCTGCGATTTTAGTTGGGGGGCAATGATTAGGGGGCATCCACAAAGAAAGAAAACTCTGTACTCACTTGTCACTGGTTTCATCGCTTCATCCTCTCTCACACGTGGTCACAATGTCTTCCCCCTGGTGGCCAATAGGCGGAACAGCAGTTTTTATCTAAACACCTCTCCTTTTTCTTTTGTTCCAGTTCACTTATTTCCAAAACTTCTTGAAGTAGTTGTTATTGTTCTGAGGGAGGGACTATGATTATGAATAATGAACGCTATTTTAATTAGCTCTTTCATAATGTGGGTACTGTGAAGCCCTTTGAACTGTCATTAAGGGCTACAGCATGAACACCCAGCTTCACCTAATAATAATATTCTAGCTGCCTGACTAAATCTTGATATAATTCACAATATGACTTGGGATTGGATAAACTTTGGCCTTCAAAGTGGGTAAACAATTTAAACTCAAATGAGTTTAATAATGAATAACCCTTTCGCTCGTTTATGTTATTAAATTATAAGGCAACTGATTACATTTAAATATGATCATTTAATAAGCATGTTTCTGCATAAAGTTGATCATCTATCTCCCTGCTACGTTCACCTCAGCAAGTATACTACAGTGAGTTTATGGATGTAGATGATATTGCTAAATTCCACCAAACTTGTGACAAGAGTAATAATCAGCTATTGTTCAGATAAATGTCTGAAATGTCCCATCTTAAACTAATATGGAAACATCCAGAGTGTTCTCACAAAGTCCTCCTGACCTCTCTATTTATTCTAATTCAGAATAATCTTTAAAGGGATTATTGGTGCGGATTTGCGTGTGTAAAGGTACATTTTGAGTTTGGGAGCCATTATAGACACGGAAGAAGTGAAAATGATCACCCTCACTGCTGAATACTGATTATGCATTAAGTAAAGATCCAGCTCGAGTGTGATGGATCCTCACAGTTCCTGTAGCAGGACGTGACCGCAATAAAGATCTGCAGCTGAGCTCTGATGCGGACTCATCCACAACAGAGTTCAGTCAAATGGCACATGCACTATTAAACGGAGCACGGATTAAACTCTTGATTTCTTCTGGAATATACAAAACTTTAACAGAGGTAGTCGTGTGCCAGTCCCTTCAAAAATGTTTTATCTTCATTTTTCCTCACCCCACATAAATCTACTCTGGCTCTAAACAGCTGAAGTCAGACTGAAGTGAAGGTGATAGGTTATCCAGCGGCAGTGTGGTCAGCATCCAGGTACAGCCTCTTGAGAATAAAATAAAGGCGGGACTCTGTCAGAACATTCAGAGGTATAGCCTCTTCCCGGTGTCAGCCTCCGTGAAAAACAGCTTCGGCTGAAAGATGTAGCTGACAGGCTGACTGCAGCAGAAAGGATTACGCCCAAAGCCTGCATTAGTAAGCGAACGTCCATGCAGTTCTTCTTTGGCTCTGCAATATTTCACATTTTAATAATCAGCCAGAAGACAGTCCTACCTCGAATTGATACATTGTCCAGGTTGTTTTATTCAATGTGTTGCATGCTACACTGTATGAACCTTCTGAGGGATATTTTTAGATGAAACCCTTCGGCCTCTTCGGTCTGAAAAGAAACGTGCGCTCTTTTTTGCTAATGTTGGTTGTAATGACACAATCTGATATTGTCTGTTAGTTTGGTAGACAAGGGCTTTGTATATTACAGATCCAGCAAACCCGTTTCCTTAGCATGTGAACCTTTAATCAAATACATACAAATATTGTTTGGGAATCTAACACTTATCAACTTAATCATATTAAAGTTAGTTCACTTTCTGTCTGCTTCTATGACTGGGAGAATGAGGGTTTATTGATATTTAACTTGTACATTCACACTTTTGTGAGGTGGGTGAGAGGTTCACTGGGTGTTTTTTCTTGTAGGTTGTAGTTAGATTTTATTATTTTCTTCTTCTGCACATGTTACTTGTTGCTTTAAGAATTTCAATGTTTATTTAATAAAATGTGCTACATCAATTAAATTGACTTGCCCTTTTACACCAGAAAACATGCAATGCAAAATTATCAATAGTGAGATAATCGGGTGATAATATGCAACTAACTTTGTATAACTTAATTATTCAATGTATCACACAGGAATTTGTTTTTTTCTTCTCCTGCCAGGATTGATTTCATACCTAAAATGTAAATGCGCAAGAAAAGAAAACAAATCCCCTGAAACAGTTGACGCCGCTACAGGAAATTAGAAATGATGGAGGATGGTTGTGTACAGATGTGAATGTGTCAGTGAGACTATTAATCATCGGAGCAGAGGAGGGAAATAACTTTACAATTACATATTTAATGGTCAATGTACTTTGCATTGAAACTTAATCCAGATTGTCTGAACAATGAAAAATCTAAGTAAATCAAAAATGTGCTTTTTCTACTGTCACAGTGACTCTGTGTTCTCCAGATACATTTAAACACGAGTAGTAGTTTCAGCACCTTTTTAGTAAGTCGTGCTGGGAGACATTTCATTTTCACACTGTTTAAACTTTTCACCCTTCAGTCTCTGCCCTGCTCTGCTCTCAATCTGACGTCTAAAAAATTGAATAAAATCTTTGTTCTGTTGCCGTCTTTAACTCTCCGTCCCCTGTGAGCTGTGAGAAAGCACATTAATTGTTGGGAGGATATAAAACAAGCTGCAAAATCGAAATCTCTCTCTTCCGCTCCAGTGTGACCTCTTCTTTTCATGCTTCCCTCTCTTTCGAGCTCTCTCTGAAGTACTCAGTTGTATTTGGTCCATCAGGTTCTTGACTTACTGGCTACATTTCCTTGCAGTGGGGCATCACGCAGGGCTTGTTGGCTGTCAGCTGGGCGGCATGTCTGTCATGTGTGGTGCTCGGAAAGGCTGCTTCTTACTACGAGTTACTGTGGTTAACGTTACACTACGCATTGTTTTAACTGCACAAGATGCATGTTTTCATGAATATAGTGAACATGCTGTGGCTAAAGAAACTAAATAACTGTGCTAGGAGTCCAGTGCATGCACAGAAAAGACTGCAGTCATGTAACATATGCGATAAACTGCTTTTAAATGTCATATTTAGATTTTGCACAACTGTTTGCACACCTGACAGGAAATTAATAAGTAACTTCACACCCCCTAAACATTCTGTCTTTGCATACCTCCAATGTTTTCATACTCCCCTTGCTGCAGTGATGTAGGCTACAGGTCAGAGGTGAAACGGGTTTGAAACCTTCAACCCTAGCCTTTTTTTAAGCTAAATTATGCAAGAAAACTGTGCTGAATTCCCTCACACTGTCAGCACTATGTTTATTTGAAATGCAACATTGGTGGTGATGCCTGTGCAGTGGTCAAAGAAGAAGCCTATTCAGATCCTTTAAGTAAAAAGTAGCTGTACCAATGTGTAGAAATACTGCATTACCAGTAAAAGTCCAGCATTCACAATTTTACTTAAAGGTGCTGAAAGCGAAATTGGGAGCAAATCTACTGCCTCTCAACATGACGACAGCTGAGTCGGCGGCTCTCAGCTAACAGTGCAAACAACAAATGTGCTGACAGAGCAAACAAACAGTGTTTACCTGAGGGGGGAACCGGAGGGTTGGTGCTACATTTAAGCAACACAGCCGTCAGTCAGGACGGCGTTATCAGCTGTAACCACTGTATGCGAGCAGTGTAGTATGGCGGCCGTGAGGCAGGCTCATATGCACTAACATGCATTAAAAGCACACACGGCCGGCCCGGCTATGTCAACAAAGAACGAAAAAGCTCGGATAATAACACACACAGACGGAGAGACTTAATTCTCTGCACAGGAAGACATTATTCCACTATAACGTTACATGGCAAATATATGTTTGTTATCTTTATGTATTATATAATTGGATTAATAAATAATCTTGAAAACATCTTTACAGAACTTCAAAATAATAAAATTCTGTTTAAATTACAAGTTGTTATACAGAACTGTGAAACCTATGCGTAAATCCTGTGATCACCTCTCGGAATAGCTTATTTAACATGGGAGTACTTTGACAAAATGTCCCTATTCATGAATCAAGAAGCAAGAAAAATGTGAGGCCATGATTTTTCTGGACAAGATTTTGGCACCCAGTAACAGACATTAGTAACATTTCCTATTTGTGAGAGTGGAATCCTTCATTCATCAGGCTTGTCAACATTCATTGTCATTAATGTTTCAATATTCAGAGCAACAGATGAAGAGAGACATATCCTGTTTAACACTCGACACAAGACGTAAATTCATCTTCTATCTATCCAGGTATTAACCTGACCAAAACATGTTTCTGATGGCAGAATAGGCTTTTAATTTGAAACGTATTTACCAAAACAACAAGCAGCATTGATATGACAGCAACTGGGAAAAATCTTCCTCGGAGGAAAAACAGTCACGTAAAATATGATCCACTGGTCAAAGATGTCATAATGTCCAGCACTAATGAATCGCTGTCTGGGCATCGATTGTCAACATGTTATTGCTTCTACAGAGGGTGAAATGGAATTCACATAGTGAATGAATAAATTCAGTTCAATTAATAAATAATTTAATTTGCCTGATACAAACAGAAAATATTTTAGAAATGGACTTTTTACATACGGTGTAGTTCCCTTTGTAAATACTTTGTGGGTCTTGACTTGGTCAGATAAAACCTTATTTTCAATTTACAATCCGACAGAGAGAGAAAGAACATTTTAAGTAACTTCAAAAACACACACACAAAATGACACTGACCATCTCACAAGAAGATACATTGTGTGTTATCTACATCAGTGGGTATCCATTATCTGATCATGCTCATCTTTTTTTTAATTCTAGTGTCACATTGATAAAAAGTCACCATCACTAATATAAATTAATAAATAAAGCAATTAGCTGTATAAATACAAAACATAAAAGGACAAAGTAATCCCTGCTTAACACCCAATAATTCAAAAATGTAAACTAAGACATTTGCAAGAAAAATGCTTTCACATAGAAAACAACACAATATCTGATACCCTCATCAGTGTGGGGAGAAAATCCAAACTTCAGACCTACTGTATGTGTGTATCGCTGAGTAACGGCATGATGCTTAAACACTGGTGACCCGAATGCATCTCTGGATACACCAGGCCTCATTTACACTGCAACTTAAAAGAAGCTCTGGAGTTACACACAAAATGTTACGCCTTAGTTTTAACTGTGTGATCATTACTGGATAACAGTGAATAAAAGGACCATTACAATATTTTACGATTTATCCATGCTTTATCAGACTTGGATCACTCTCAGCTGCGTTTCCATGTTTTTTTTTCAACATTTTGAACAGAGAGTTCTCTACTATTTGACTGAACATTTCTTCACCTCAGAGCAAATTATCATAATCTCTTCATGTCAGCTGTGTTGTGATCTGCAGCTGCTGCACACAATAACAATTCACAAACTCTGAAGTCTGTATGTAGTAAATCTTCACCCGCTTTGAAATGGTCAAGGTTGCCATACCTTCCTTCCTGCGGAGAAAATCACTTCCGTTTATGGGGCATTATAAACACTTGGCTGCTCCAGAATAGTAAACCTATATCATGAGCTTAAAATGAGCGTGAACATAGCTCTCTCCCTGTAAATAATCTGTCCACCCAATCCATGTGCGCTGCCCTTAGCACTGTTTGGAACCATTATGTTCCACTTCAGGAGGTCCATAAAGAGGCCGGGCAGCAGTTTGAATCAGTTCTATAAGAAAATAAAATGGTTGAATGGTCGCTGGTGTGTGTGACACTCTTTCCTCCCCTCCCTCCTTCAGGGCCACAGAAAAAGTGTAAGTGAGGGAGCCAAAGAGTGCAGGGTCCAGAAGAGCTGTGGCTGTCCCTCCATCTCAACATCTCAGTATCTAATTGAACACACTCGGAGACAGAGGGAGGGCCGTTGGTTGAAAGTTGGCTGAACGTTGCCTGGATGCCGGCACCCTTTCAGAGCCGGACGGAGGGTTCGCCCTCTAGAGCAGGGAGCTGGGGCTTTCTGGGGGAGGCGGGGGGGTGTGCGTGGGGCTGTGACGCATGGGCAGTATGTCATAGTGGCTGGGGATGTGGCTGCTGCGAGGGAGGTCATAGGGGCTTTGGGAGAAGCCGGTGGCCATTCCATTGGGTCCCTGCAGGACGCTCACGGTTGGCTCTGTGATAGTTTAGGAAAGAAGGAAGGAAAGAAGGAAGGAAACAAGTCGGAGAGGTAGGTAAGAAACACTGAGGCTGAAGAGTGGCAGGCACAGGATGAGGAACAAAGGAGAAAGGAGAGGTGCATGCAATGGAGAGGCGGCTCACATTTCCTCTTTTCAAGGCTTACAAAGTCTGTACAGGCTCACAGCAGGGGACATGACCAGAGAGGCTATAAGCTGCAGGACCCTGCTGAGCTCCACACACCAGAGCAACAACACACTCACCAACATCATAGACATTCCTGCTTGCACTGCCCAGGAGGGTGGCAGTGCCTCCAAAGGGCACCTCACGGTGGGAGGGGGACTTCATCTCCACATAGCTGCTCTCTGTGTGCTTGCAAGCCAGCCCTGGTGGGTCTCTAATGGTCGCGTATGGATTCTCACTATTCAGGGAGCAGGAGCTGTTGCCGCACATGGAGCCCTTGATGTAATCTGCAGTAGCCGCGAGACAAGGACATATTCAGCATCAACAAAGATGGATGGATTGCCACTGACTTATTGCAGTGGTATTAATGCTGGACTCTGAAATCCACGACTAAAATTTAAACAGACAGAGTCTGCGGCCTGGAGAATGGCAATGACTATCGTTGCCATTCTGAAGAAGTTGTACTTCTTTTGTCTCCGACAGGTGACTAATGGTGGTATATAGTAATCAGAGTACAAAGGGTAGAGAGTTGAAGGCTCATCTCATCCATAACAGTCTCATCAGTCTGATAAGAGGCCTCATTAGAGACCGCAGCAAAGCTCCTTCAGACCACTCTCCACACCCCTGGGTCCCCCACATTGACCACCGACTGCACAGTATTGGGCACTGAGCCATGGAG